>NC_061864.1:32626587-32946867 GCF_907164915.1 Impatiens glandulifera | reverse complement strand
TTAGTTCTATTGTTAGTTAAAGTCCTTCTGACAAAGTTTATTGGCTTAAACTTGTCTATTATTGAGTTTAACTTCTTACAGGACTTGTCTGATTTGGCATTGTCAAATCCTAAACCGGATTTGCATCCAGCAGGCCTCAACACACTTATTTACTGTCTGACTACATCTTCAGACCTTGTCCAGGAACTAACCACATATGTTAACCGTTGGTTTTCAGAAAACAGAGTTTGAACCTTTCCCTTTAGCTTCTCATTCTTAGATGAGAGCTCGATCATGTTGTTTTAAAATCTTTTGGTTCTGAAGTTTGAGATGAAAAAGGTTTATGATATTCATATTTCATTCTCATTTCATTATAAGAGTCTGACAACTTATTGTACTCACTAACCATGTCATTGAGTGAATCAGTTAATTCATCTCTTGTAAATTCTTCAAAGGAGAAGTCAAATACCTCATAGTCAACTTCTTCTTTTGCCATGAAGCAAGTGACCTCTTCATCATCACTATCGTTGGATGATGAGTAATCTAATCGCTTTGGTCCCTCTTGGTTTTGATGTTAACCGTCATAAGAGCTTTTGATTCTTTATTGTCCTTCTTCTTCTCATCACGCTTTGGCTTTATACACTCTGACTTGAAGTGTCCTAGTTTATCACAGTTAAAACACTTCAAGTTATCCATATAGTTATTCTTATCATTATTGTTGTTGTTTGAAGAGTTTGAGTTAGATTTCTCTTCTTCATGAATTTTCCAAATTTCTTCACGAGAAGAGCCATGGTGTCGCTGGTGACCTGCTCGACAGTAGTCTTCACATTAGTGACAACATATGGCTCATCAACAGTCACAAGCGCCTTGGTTGCAATGGAAGATGTGGAGAGCTCTTCTTCATTCCTAGAGTTCATCTCAAACTCATAGGCCTTCAGATCGGCTATCAAATCGAAGAGCTCCACCTTGTTGAGGTCTCTGGACTCCCTCATTACCATCGTCTTGATATCCCACTCCCTAAGCTGAGCACTCATGACTTTGATTACAACCTCTCTATTGCTATAAGTCTTACCCATAATAGAGAGAGTGGTGATAATCTTGCTGAATTTTCCATCAAATTCAGACATCGTCTCTCCAGGACGCATTTTAAAGTTGTCAAACTACTGTGTGGAAACCATAAGCTTGTTCTCTTTGGTCTGCTCGTTGCCTTCTAGAGTTGAGTCAGTCTCTCCTAGATTTCTCTGGCAGTATCGCATGATATGATGTAGTTAAACATGTTGTCATCTAGAGTTCTGTATAGGATATCTTTTTCCAGGTTTTTGAGATTGTTCTTCCTCTTATCTTCACTGGTCCACTCAGATCTGTCTTTCCCAATATTGATAGGACCATTAATGATGACTCTCCACATGTTATCACCTGAGGCAGAAAGATGAGCATGGACCCTCTTCTTCCACACCACATAATTTTCTTTTGAGAACATGGGAACCTTGGTGCTGGAAGTCTTCATCATGATTCTAATTTTTTTGGTGCTTGAGAATAGAAAACAAGGCTCTGATACCACTTGTTTTGATTGGTGTTACCAATAGAGACTATGGTCTAACTATTCTTAACAGCTTATGATAAATTCTTCGATAATTATCCTATGAGGGATTAATATCTGTTTTTATTCTTCATAAATCCTCTAAACTCTTGAAACAGATTCAAGTGCGGAAGTGTTCGTCGTATTTGAAGCTTCAGAAAACTGAATGCAAATGACATAAAATAAAGAACACAAGTAGTTTTATGGATGTTTAAAGATAAAACTCCTACGTCACTCCTTCTTCCACAACCGGAAAAATATCCACTAAATACTTTAAAATAAATACAACTCAGTGATCTAGCTAACTCTCTGTTGAACAAAACAACCTTTTTTCAACTTATAGTACATAAGTTTCTCACAGAAAAGACAGTATGTGATTACAATGTGTTTATAGCTAGACAATAAGAGAGATATTTGATTTCGAAAAACTTTCTTGAATTAAATGTGTGAATCAGTAAGGTGGTTCGACCGTTGTCCTTTGGATTCCATATACAGTTGAGATACACCAACGGTCGAATATTCTTTGAGGACACGTGGTATGTGTCCGTTGGAAGGCTGCCTATAACACAAGAGTACAACAACCTCTGAATAATTTAATCGTGGCCATACTGAACGAGTAGTGCACCAAATATCCTCTAATCTTTTCTTGTACTAAAAATATGGTTGAGGGATATTCGCATACGTGGCGTTCATTCATTGATGGAATTAGCTGGCTTGTTAGACTGTTGAAAGAAGTGGAGCAGAAGGAAGTGGAGCAGGCAACTAATCGATCATGGGTAGTCGAATGCTTCTTTTAGACAGCTGCTAAAGCAAGGAATCATACGCATCCCTTCAGACCGCATCTGAAGGAGTTAGACCTCGTCTAACAACGTTTCCCTTCAGATTCCGTCTGAAGGAGTTAGACCTCATCTAACTACGATTCTCTTTAGACTCCATCTGAAGGAGTTAGACCTCGTCTAACTACGTATCCCTTCAGACCGCGTCTGAAGGAGTTAGACCTTGTCTAACTACGCTTCCCTTCATACTTCGTCTGAAGGAGTTAGACCTCGTATAACTACGTTTCCTTTCAGACTTCGTCTGAAAGAGTTAGATCTCGTCTAGCTACATTTTCCTTTAGACTCCGTTTGAAAGAGTTAGACCTCGTCAAACTACGTATCCCTTCAGACTCCGTCTAAAAGAGTTAGACCTCGTCTAACTACAATTCCCTTCTGACTCCTTCTGAAGTAGTTAGACCTCGTCTAACTACGTATCCCTTCAGACTGCATCTGAAGGAGTTAGACCTCATCTAACTACGTATCCCTTCAGACTCCATCTGAAGGAGTTAGACCTCGTCTAACTACATTTCCCTTCAGACCGCGTCTAAAGGAGTTAGACCTCTCTAGCTACGTATCCCTTCAGATCCCGTCTGAAGGAGTTAGATCTTGTCTAACTACGTTTCCCTTCAGACCCCGTCTGAAGATGTTAGACCTCGTCTAACTACGCTTCTCTTCAGACTCCGTCTAAAGAAGTTAGACCTTGTCTAACTACGTATCCTTTCAGACCGCGTGTGAAGGAGTTAGACCTCGTCTAACTACGCTTCCCTTCAGACTTCGTCTAAAAGAGTTAGACCTCGTCTAACTACGTAAGACGTCTAAAACAGCTTGCTTTAGACCGCGTCTAATGTAGCAATGTCTTATATTTGTTCCTGCACAAAACAAATAGACCACTCAACTTTATTCACAACTAAGTTTAAAATATATCATCAAAATAATGTCATCATTAAATAAACTTATTCCCTAGTTTATTTTAGTCAAAATAATTTGACTCAACATCTTCATTATCATCCATCTCCTCATGTTCATGATCCTCCTTCATCTCCTTCTGCTCCTACAAAATGGAAAAAAAATTCACGTTCCCGCGTCATAAATATCGCATCGCCTGACGCAGCCTCACGTGGCACGACCCATAAAACAACTTCAACTTCATATCATCCTTCTCATTTTACTACCTGTTTATCATCCTTCTCATTCTTATAAGAAACTTATCTATTGTACGTACACAAATACATATTTGCAATCTTTTGGTACCCACATTCACTTGGGTCATCGATCAATCAATCTTTTAGGAATCCATATTCGAGTTATTTTGATGTATTTCCCATGTTGTGTTGTGATTAATGCGTAAGATTTATGCTTAGAAGACGCCTTCCTACTAGCTGCTGAGTTGTTAACCTTAGAGGATGTTTTTTTTTAAAACTTATTGACTTCCTGTCAAGTTTTAATTTACCAGATTTGCTGGCTGCTTCCTTCCTAGGTTTCAGCCAGCTTAAAGTTGGTGGAACATAAATAATCTCATCCTTTAAGGTTAAATCCTTACAGCTTGGATCAGTTCTATTGTTAGTTAAACTCCTTCTGACAAAGTTCATTGACTTAAACTTGTCTATTATTGAGTTTAACTTCTTACATGACTTGTATGAGTTGGCATTATCAAATACTAAACTGGATTTACATCCAGCAGGCCTCAGCACACTTATTTACTGTCTAACTGCATCTCCAGACCTTGTGTAGGAACTAACCACATATGTCAACCGTTGGTTTCAGAAAACAGAGTTTGAACCTTTTCCTTGAACTTCTCATTCTCAAATGAGAGCTCGATCATGTTGTTTCAAAATCTTTTTGTTCAAAAGTTTGAGATGAAAAAGGTTTATCAGATTCATATTTTAATCTCATTTTATTACAAGAGTCTGACAACTTCTTGTACTCATTGACCATGTCATTGAGTGAATCAATTAATTCATCTCTTGTAAATTCGTTAGAGGCGAAGTCAAATACCTTAAAATCAACTTCTTCTTTTGCCATGAAGCAAGTGACTTCTTCATCATTACTATCGCTGGATGATGAGTCATTTGAATCGCTTTTGTCCCTCTTGGTTTTGCTGTCAGCCGTCAACAGAGCTTTTGATTCTTTCTTGTCCTTCTTCTTCTCATCACGCTTTGACTTGCTACACTCTGACTTGAAGTATCCTAGTTTATCACAATTAAAACACTACAAGTTAGTCTTATAGTTATTCTTATCATTATTGTTGTTGTTTGAAGAGCTTGAGTCAAAAATTCTCTTCTTCATGAATTTTCCGAATTTCTTCACGATATGAGCCATGGCGTCGCTTTTGATCTACTCGGTAGCAGTCTTCACATTAGTGGCAGCAGGTGGCTCATCAGCAGTCACCAGCGCCTTGGTTGTAATATGGCAGATGTGGAGATCTCAACTTCATTCATAGAGTTCACTTCAAACTCATAGGCCTTCAGATCGGCTATCAAATCGAAGAGCTCCACCTTATTGAGGTCTCTAGACTCCCTCATTGCTATCGTCTTGATATCCCACTCCTTAAGCAAAGCACGCATGACTTTGATTGCAACCTCTCTATTGCTATAAGTTTTACCCAGAATAGAGAGAGTGGTAATAATCTTGCTGAATCTTCCATCAAATTCAGACATTGTCTCTCCAGGACGCATTTTAAAGTGGTCAAACTGTTGTGTGGAAACATAAGCTTGTTCTCATTGGTCTGCTCGTTGCTTTCACAGAGTTGAGTCAGTCTCTCCCAGATTTCTCTAGCAGTATCGCAGGATATGATGTAGTTATACATGTTGTCATCTAGAGTTCTATACATGATATATTTTTCCAGGTTGTCGAGGTTGTTCTTCCTCTTATCTTCATTGGTCCACTCATATATGTCTTTCTCAATCTTGATATGACCATCAGTAATGACTCTCCACATGTCATCATATGAGGTAGAAAGATAAGTATGGACCCTCTTCTTCCACACCACATAGTTTTCTTTTGAGGACATAGGAACCTTGGTGTTGGAAGTCTTAGACATGATTTAGATTTTTTTGGTGCTTGAGAATAGAAAACAATGTTCTAATACCACTTATTGGGATCAGTGCTACTAATAGAGACTAAGGTGTAACTATTGTTAGCAGCTTATGATAAAAATTCTTCGATAATAATCTTGTGAGGGATTAGTATCTGTTTCTATTCTTCATAAATTCTCCAAACTCTTGAAACGGATTCAAGTGCGGAAGTGTTCATCGGATTTGAAGCTTCAGAAAACTGAATGCAAATAGCAAAAAGTAAAAAACACAAGGAGTTTTACTCTTGATTCGATCCTTGTCCTTATATAGTTGAGATACACTAACTGTCGAATATTCTTTGAGGACATGTGGTATGTATCCGTTGGAAGGTTGCCTATAGTACGAGAGTACAACAGGCTCTGAATAATTTGATCGTGGCCGTAACGAATGAGTAGTACGCCGAATATCCTCTAATCTTGTCTTATACTTAAATATGGTTTTGGGATATTCGCATACGAGGCGTTCATTCATTGATAGAATTAGCTAGCTTGTCAGACTGCTAAAAGAAGTGGAGCAGGCAGCTAATCGACCGTGGGTAGACGAATGCTTCCTTTAGACAGCTGCTAAAGCAAGGTATCAGACGCATCCCTTTAGACCGCGTCTAAAGGAGTTATACCTCGTCTAACTATGTTTCCCTTAGACTCCGTCTGAAGGAGTTGTACCTCGTTTATCTACGCTTCTCTTTAAACTCCGTCTGAAGGAGTTAGACCTCATCTAACTACATATCCCTTCAGACCGCGTCTGAAGGATTGTACCTCAACTAACTACGCTTCCCTCGGACTTCGTCTGAAGGAGTTAAACTTCGTCTAGCTACGTCACCCTTCACACTCTGTCTGAAGGAGTTAGACCTCGTCTAACTATGTTTCCCTTCACACTCTGTCTAAAGGAGTTAGACCTTGTCTAACTACGTATCCCTTTATACTCCGTCTGAAGGATTAGACCTCGTCTAATTACATTTCCCTTCAGACTCTATCTGAAGGAGTTAGACCTCGTCTAACTACGTTTCCTTCAGACTCCGTCAGAAGGAGTTAAACCTCGTCTAACTACGTATCCCTTCAGATTCCGTATGAAGGAGTTAGACCTCGTCTAACTATGTATCCCTTTAGACTGTGTCTGAAGGAGTTAGACCTCATCTAACTACGTTTCACTTTAGACTCCGTCTGAAGGTGTTAGACTTCATCTAACTACATTTCCCTTCTAACCGCGTCTGAAGGAGTTAGACCTCATCTAACTACGTATCCCTTCAGACCCCGTCTGAAGGCGTTAAACTTTTTTCTATATACGTTTCCCTTTAGACTCCGTCTGAAGAAGTTAGACCTCGTCTAACTACGCTTCTCTTCAGACTCCATTTGAAGGAGTTAGACCTCGTCTAACTACGTATACCTTCAGACCGCGTCTGAAGGAGTTAAACCTCGTCTAACTACGCTTCCCTTCAGACTTTGTCTGAAGGAGTTAGACCTCGTCTAACTACGTAAGACGTCTAATATAGATTGCTTTAGACTGTGTCTAATGTAGCACTGTTTTATATTTGTTCCTGCTCAAAACAAATAGACCACTCAACTTTATTCACAACTAAGTTTAACATAGATCATAAAAATAATGTCATCGTTAAATAAACTTATTCCTAGTTTATTTTAGTCAAAATAATTTGACCCAAAATCCTCCTTATCATCCTTATCCTCATGCTCATGCTCCTCCTTCATCTCCTTCTGCTCCTGCAAAATGGATAAAAAATTCATGTCACCCGCGTCGCATGACGCAACCTCACGTGGCGCGACCCATACAACAACTTCAACTTCTTATTATCCTTCTCATTCTCTAACTTCTTATCATTCTTCTCCTCCTCATTCTCTACCTCATGCTCATGCTCATGCTCCTCCTTCATCTCCTTCTTCCGCTCCTACAAATAGGAAAATATTTCACGTCAACCGCATCACAAATATCGCGTCACGTCATGCAACCTCTCATGGTGCGACCTATACAATAACTTCAACTTATCCTCCTTCTAATTCTCTACCTCCTTATCATCCTTCTTCTCCTCCTCATGCAATTCCTTCTTCTCATTTTTCATCTCATTCTCATGCAATTGCTTCTCCTTCTTCTCCTGTACAATGAAAAAAATTCATACAATTCGCATAACAACAAAATACAACAACTTCAACTTCACCTATAGTTTGACTAATAATATGGTCATCTGGTTGGCCATTTAGTTTTCCATATTATGAACAATCTAGTTCAATTGATGAAGGTGATTGTCTTGATTCTTTTTGATGATAATTATTTCTCTTTTAATCTTCTCCTTCAACTGATTATATTTACATCCAATAGGAGGATGTGGTGACGTTATGATGGGAGCATAAGATGCTGTGTTAGGGCTTGAGAGACTATGGGGAGGAGTTTGTAGTATACTCCTCTTGGAAGGTTTAGGAGTAAGTAATTTCTTCCTCTTGGAAGGTTTGAGAATAGTATCTACATCATCTTCAACTTTAGACTTTCTCAGTTTGGGAGCAGGTTTGGGAGTAATATTTACATCTTCATCTTTAGGCTTTCTCTTCCCCCCATTTATAAATCCCTCAAACAAATCATAAAAACAATTGTCTGTTTGTTCAAAGTCCACCCCATTGTACAAGCTTTTCTCCACTTCAGACTCTTCCATCTTAGTCACAACCTTGCCCTCAACGGCATCCACTATCTCCGAACGGATTTCTTCTACTGGATTTATAGAGTACTATCCTCGGGCCTAAAGACTCTTAAATATTATTCCTTTTGGAAAATTTAGGGACAAACCTTTTGATGACCTCATAGGTCCACACTGGAATGCGAACCCATTTACGTTATAAGAAAAAAAATCAGTATTCTCTGTTGCCCATTTGTTCTCTTGTGCCTGCTTCTTCTTAGACAGATATACGACCCTATGGTGTTTCATGTCGTTTTTGACACCCTTCAAGGTGGCTCTAAAGAACACCTTTCCCCATGGAACTCGGAGGAAAGCATCAACGTCCTCCACCATGTGGAAGATTTTGATAAGTACAATCCAACTTGGGTCAAATTCAAAGAGATACTAGAAATTCAGACATATCAGTCCCATCTTCTATGCATCTTCTTTATTAGAACATAAAAGAAAAGATGACTCAAAATCGGCCATTCTAATCGTCATATTCTTGTGAAAATACTTAACCAATAAAGGTGGACAACCTCGGCATGCTTCATCTTCATTCATCACAGGGAATATTGCAAAATTAAGGCCTGCCACCATGGCATACTCCTTCATTCAAAGGACAACTCCTCTCCGTTCACCATGAACATCATCTGCTTCGAGTTTGACCTTATTTTCCTGAGAAATATTTGATGCACTATTGTTCCTGAGAACAGCACAACCAAGGATCTAAATAATATTGGAATTGAGTATTCAAATCCCACTCCATAAAATCCTTTTTATCAAACTTGTTATCGATCTTGGTGAGGATGAGGTAAGATTTCCAAGTAACCATACCAGGAAACTCAAGAATGGTGGTTGACACCATCTTCAAAAGGAATAACAAGTATGTTAGAATGAATAAATTAAAGACCTCCTAAATCCTAAACACAAACCCTAAACCTAAAACTAAAACCTAAAACCTAAAACCTAAAACACTACTCTCATAACACACCTAAATAATGAAGATGAGACAAACTGGATGAGTACAATCCGGTTCATGTCCTTGTTAACACCCTTCAAGGTGGCTCTAAAGAACACATTTCCCCATGGAACTCGGAGGAAAGCATCAACGTCCTCCACCATGTGGAGGATTTTGATAAGTACAATCCACCTTGGGTCAAATGCAAAGAGGTACTAGCAATTCAGACATATCAGCCCCATCTTTCATTCATCTTCCTTATTAGAACATGAAAGAAAAGATGACTCGAAGTCGGCCATTCTAACCGTCATACTCTTGTAAAAATACTTAACCAATAAAGGTGGACAACCTCGGCATGCTTCATCTTCATTCATCACAGGGAATATGTCAAAATTAAGGCTTGCCACCATGGCATACTCCTTCATTCCAAAGGAAAACTCCTCTCCGTTCACTATGAACATCATCTTCTTCGAGTTTGACCTTAATTTCTTGAGCAACATTTGATGCACTATTGTTCCTGAGAATAGCACACCCCAGGCTCTAAATAAATATTGGAATTGGGTATTCAAATCCCACTCTATAAGATCCTTTTTTATCAAACTTTTTATCGATCTTAGTGAGGCTGAGGTAGGATTTCCAAGTAACCCTACCAGGAAACTCAAGAATGTTGGTTGACACCATCTTCAAAAGGAATGAAAAGTATGTTAGAATGAATAAATTAAAGACCCCTTAAATCCTAAACACAAACCATAAACCTAAAACTAAAACACTACTCTCAAAACTCACCTAAATAATGAAGACGAGACAAACCGGACAAGTAGAGTCAAGGCATCAATACAACCGAGAAAGCAGTAGTGAAGATGAGTCGAGGCAGTCAAATGAGCTAGAGAGAGAGAGATGAAATATTATAACCTGAAGGGACGCGTCATGGGGGACTTATAAATAGAATTTGGCGCGTGCTGAAACGTGCGCTCACGTGACGTGACCGAGCGTGTAGCAGCCGATCATGAAGCGGCCAAGCGTGAAGCGATCGGTCGAGCGTGAAGCGACTAACTGGGAAATTTGACTTCACCAAAATATACATATACTCCATCGTTCACCACCGGATCTGAGAAATTTGACTTCACCAAAACATACATATGCTCAATCGCTCACCGAATCTAGGAAATTTGACTTCCTTGCCTGAAATTCAGTCTGGAATCGACTCGAAGGCTCCATCGTTCACCAGATCTGAGAAATTTGATGAAATGAGCACCAAAGACTTCATGGTTCATGGTTATCTTTGCGTACAAGTCGTTGTGTGTCGTTTTTTTCGTCGTTGTGTTCTCCATTGTGTTCGTCGTTGAGTTCACCTTTTAGGGTTTAGAGAGAAGAAGGAGAAGAGAGAGAATTGAAGGAGAATAGAGAAAAAAAAGTGAATATATATATATAACCTAGGGTCGCGTCACGAACATCATGCGCTGCGTGACGCGAATGGGGTATTTTGGACTTTTACAAGCCCAAAAGGCCATTTTTGTAATGTTTATTAGTCTTAGGTCATTTCCCAAATACCGCCCATTATTAGGGTCATTTCCCAAATACCGCCCATTATTAGGGTCATTTCTTCAAATTTCCCCATTTATGAGAGAAAGAAGTAAATAAGTAAATTGTTAGCTAGCTAATGAATGAGAAAGTACACTTTATATTTTTAATTCTCATTAAAAAAGTATCTAAATTAAAGTAAAAAAGTTTTATACTCTAATATTATTTAAAAATTAATCCAAACATAGCCATGACATGAATTCTTATTTCTTGTAATGGATTTTATATGATTATAATATATAAGATGACAACAATACCTTATCCACCGGGAAGTGAAGTACTTATCTTGAACCCAATTATCATTTTATTACCCAACCCTGAATCCGATCCTAACGTGTATCTCTCTTTATATCCCCATCCCGATTCGCCGGGTACCCTATCCCTGACGGGTACCACATTATCCGATTAAATATTTATAAGATTATATAAGTTGAAAAATAAGAAACATAATTTTATTAAATAGTAAATCATTTCATAATTATTAAATCAAAATGTAAAAAAAAATGAAAACATTACTTATTTTACTACATATTTTTGTTAGAAAATGTTGACGAAGATAACAATTTTATTGTAGAATTGAAGAAACATGTTATAATTGTATGTGTTTAAAAATATCCGCCCCGAAAAAATTATTTCTTCGACTTTTAAGAAATAAATATAAAATATAAATATCTCTTCAAAATTTTTGAAATAAAATTAAATAGGAGATTTGTTTATAAAACATGTTTTTGACTAAAGAGTCGCCATACCACCTAAATATTTTTATAAAATTAGGAAAAATAAGTTTTTGGCATGTAAAACAATAACGCATTTGGAAAAGAGATTCTTTAGGGGTTCGGTGCTTAGTTACATGTGAAAAAAGGTTTTGGCGCTATGTCTCACATGCCTGTTAGAAACCGTCTGAACTTCTAATATTTTGTTCATGTTTAGAAAATATTTTACACTTGTTATATCCATTTATCTGTCAATTCCTATCCAATCTAAAATACATAGCATATATCTTAATATTAAATCTAAAGGTAATATTTATTAAATAATAATATTAATAATTATTCACAAATAAATTTTTGAAAAAGGTCCATGCAAATTATATAAATAAGAGTCGTTTAAGCACAACAACAAAAGCATAACAAGAAAAGAAAGAAAGATAAAAAACAGAAATAAAAACAAACAAACAACGTGACATAAATATGTTCACAAATGACCAAAGGGTATGACAGAATAACAAACTTTAACGAGCACGGAGATCTTCAATAAGATCAATGAGTTCCCCAACCACATCAACTGGTTTTCTCAAAGAAACCTCCCCGATTATCATAATAATAGAATTATGACGCATTGGTCTGCTACGGTTACTAAACGTTCTCCGGTTCCTTTCAAGCCAAATGGTCCACCAAAAGATAAGTGGGATAGTGGTCGAACGAGTCAGCCCAACCGAACTCACCGTCTCTATCCAAACTTCCCAACAACTAACAATAGATTTTGGCATAACCCATTGAATACCAGTCATATTCCATAAAGACTCCAAATCGCCAGCACTCCATCACAATGTAAGAGCAAGTGAGGCGTTGACTCCACCTCTTTATGACACATTCGACAACGACTCGCCATAACACACCCTTTTTTCATGCATCTATCATCCGTTAAAATCCCTCCGTGCATGACACTCCATCCAAAGAAAGAGATCTTCGATGGGAGTTTAGACTCCCATAACTTCTCCCAAATAAAATTGTAAGGTGCATTCTCAGCAATTAAGGAGTAGTAATGACTAAACTTAAAGGTATCAATATCTTGCCAACGCATAATATCATGTGAGGACGGATTCACCTCTTTGCGCCCCACCAAGTTCAACACTTTATCATATAAAGCTAACTCATCAGCATTAAGTCTTCTCATATACCTAATTCTCCTAGAAAAACCATTAGAGCTCATATCAAACATGTCCTTAACTGTAGCATCTCTACAAATAGCGATTGAGGCAAGAGTTAGATATAAAGAGTAGAGGCTTTTAGCACTACACCAAACGTCATCCCAAAAACTAATCGAAAGCCATCGCCTACCAAAAATTTGCATTGTTCACGAAAAGTCTTCCATATCACCGAGATGCCACTCCAAATACCGCATCCCACTACATGGTTAATAGGTTTGGTGAACCAACCGGACCAATCAATCCCATACTTGCACTTGATCATAGTAGCCCATAAAGAGGTGGGCTCTAAGGAATATATGCTACACCATTTTGATAAAAGAGTTGTGTTAAACGAAATCAAGTCCTGTATACCCAAACCCCCTTGATCTTTAAACTTCTTCACTTTATCCCACCTAACCAAATGACAGAAGGATGACTCGGAGGATCCCCAAAGAAATTTACAAATAATTCTTTCCATCTTCACAGCCACACTTTTAGGCATAAGGAATAAGGACATCATGTATGTGGGCATAGATGCTAGAGCACTATTGATGAGAATAAAACGTCCACCTTTTGAAATCATCTTACTCTTCCAGATTGGTAACTTTCTTTCCATTTTCGCAATTGTCGAATCCCAGGAAGCTTTGGAGCGGGCTTTAACACCTAAAAGCATCCCAAGATAAGTTGAAGGAAAAGACCCCACTACGAATCCCAAGATACTTGCAAGAGCCATTTTCCTACGGTTGGAGACTGAGTTTGAGAAAAAAATCTCATACTTACTGAGGTTAACCCGTAATCCAGAACAAGCTCCAAACAACCAGAGAATGTCGCGAAGATGCTTGAAGTTTCGGCGGGTATCTTGAATCATGCATAAGGTATCATCCGCGAAAAGCAAGTGAGAAATAACAAACGGAGACCTCCTCACCCCATAATCCACACCTCTAATGAGGTTAGCATTCTCTGCGAAAACCATCATTCTTGAAAAAACTTCCATAACAATGACGAACAGGAATGCGGACAAAGGAGCTTTCAAAAAATTCTTTTGGACTTCCATTCACAATTATAGAGAATTTGGCTGTCGACACACAGAATTTGATCCAATCGATCCACTTCTCCCCCATACCCATTCTAGTCATTATATCATAAAAAAAATCCCAATTCACATGATCGTATGCTTTTTCAATATCTAATTTCACGAATGCACATTTATCTCTCTTGAAATTTGCCGAATCAATGCATTCATTTGCAATGAGAGACGCATCAAAAATTTGGCGACCTTTAATAAAAGCCATCTGATTAGCTGAGCTCACTAACTCAAGAACCCCGCGTAATTTGTTAGCCAAACACTTAGACACAATCTTGTAGAATGAGGAAACAAGACTAATAGGTCTAAAATTTTTCGCATTGATAGTCCCGGGAGTTTTGCGAATCAGATAGATCAGGGATGAGTTCCAACTCTTATCGAATGAAGAAAATTGATAAAAATGCTCGATCGCTTCCATGATATCAATCTTTAGAAAAGGCCAAGCTTTTTTGAAGAATGCCAAAGTAAAACCGTCACTTCCTGGTGCCTTATCGCTTCCACAACCCATAACTGCTGCCTCCACTTCTTCCTCCGTGAAACGAGCTTCCAATAAGCTTCATTGCTCTACATTAATAGTATTAAAATTCACTGCATCCAACTTCGGTCTAGCCATATGTGATTCTTTGAATAATTCTTTATAGAATTCAACGATGCTATTTGAAATCGCGGGCTCACCATCATGTACAACACCCTCCAGCGAAATAGAATTAATAGCATTATTCCTAGCTTGCTCCTTCGAGACACAATGAAAGAACTTTGTGTTTTTATCCCCATATCTTATCCAAGTAGCTCTGCTCCGTTGTCTGGCCCCAATCTCTTCTTCTTTACACAATTCCAGAAGATTAGAAACTTGGAAAATACGAGAGCTAACCTCTTCAGCCAAAAGCTCACGAACCTCTTCCACTTCATCGATAATATTAATCTTTTTACATAATTCATCGACCTTTGCACAAAAAGTAGCACGTTCACCCACATACCAACTTTTTATTTGATTGCGTAAATTCTTCAAATTCATAAACAGTTTCGATGAAGTAGAACCCAAAGGAGCTTGAGTCCTCCACCATTCTTGCACACGCGGCAAAAATTCGACTCTACTCAACCACTTATTCTCGAACCTGAAAGGGCGGCAAGGCAACTGCACAACCCTATGCTCTAATAGAATAGGTCGATGGTCCGAACAACTCCACGGAAGAACCTTTTGAAAAATATTAGCCACCCCCCGAAAGATCGACTCACTAACCAAAAACCTGTCGATGCGAGACTCAGACAACCCACCACTACCATTGCCTCTTTTGAATGTAAATCGACCACCTTTAAGAGGCAGATCTACAAGCTCCAGGTCCTCGATCTTATTAGAAAACTCTGACATTTGGCTAGTCAATCTTCTAGCACCCTTTCTTTCAGAAGGATCCCTCACCTGATTCATATCTCCAGCAAATATGATCGGCAAATTCCATAAACTAAACACTTTTGACAACTCGTTAAAAAACTCCGCTTTTAGATCGTGGCTCACTGGCCCATAAACCGCAGACAACACCCAACGAAAGTTATCTCCCCGATTTCTAAGTTGCACACTAATTGAGAATTTTCCAATATCAACATCCATCTTCTCGAATTCATCATCATTCCAAGAAATTAGAATCCCACCTGACGCCCCAATAGAGTCAAGTGCCGCCCATCCACACAATCGCCAATTACACAACTCTCTAACAATCCATTGATCCATCTGTCGAATCTTTGTCTCACAAAAACTATAAATACCACTTCTAGTAGAACCCACAAGCGATTTCAGAATACATCGCTTCTCTCTTTCATTAATTCCACAAACATTCCAAGCTAAAATTTTACCAATCATCAAAACAGACTTATCCGGAGTAAATCCGATTCGGCTTCGAGATACGTTTTTCTGGAGACGGGAATCCAGGGGGTAAATCACCAATCTTTTTCAGCTGACACTTCTTAATAAGCGTCATTGTGGGGATTTCGCGAATATCGGGCCACACTTCAGACTCTTTAGATAGAATCTCTCTATCAAGAGATTTTTTTTCGTTCAACATCATGTTATGAGTGCAAAAATTCTCACATAACTCCTCATCAGCGTCATATTCAACATCTGACTCAACAGTCTCTTCCTCTGATAACTCATGCACCTTAAAAGGTGAATCACTCGCATAACTGGGATACACAATCTGATGGGGTTTATTTGAGTCGCATTTTCCATGTGTGGTCTTAACTCACAATTAGCCCCACACCCCAGGATAGGATAGGTGAGAAATTCGCTTGGAGTTTCGTACATAGCTACATGAGGAATATTAATCGGAATATTGACTAAAGGAGACTCTTTAGATGTCACACATAACTTAGATTCTGAAATATAAGATGGAGGTGATGTTTCGGGTATCAACTCAGCAGTCAAATCAAACTCGGTGACCGAACCTCGTTCTTGCAATCACGTCCGTCCTTCTCCATTACGCTACCTGGTTCAACAAAAAAACGTCGTCTCGAGAGGATCAACTATGCCTATTGACTCTATATATTCATTTTCTTGGTTATTATCAACCACATCTAACATAACCTCACCAAAATTGGTCACCTCATCCAAACACTTATCCATATCAATTGGTTGTACCGGTGAGCCCAATATATTGTTCTCTTCAAAGTCCCTAGAAGGAGGATTCAGGGAAGGCACTTCTTGCTCTACATGGTCCGTGCATAAGTTGGAAGTCGACATTGTTGACATAATTAGAGGCCATTCGGGCCACACCGCAACCTTATACACCATCATACCATGTTTAAGGGTAATAGAACTCGGCATCCGTTCCGTTGGACTAACACAAATCCTTGCCCATCCGACCTCGCATTTTAGTCTAGTATTTTCATCCATCTCCTTATAACCACCTAGCACTTCACCAGCATTTCTCAGACACTCAGTGCTCCAACAGACCGAGGGTAACCCAAATAACCGAATCCAAGTGCCATTTGATCTTTCATTCTACATGGTTAGCCTTTTTGAGTGATCCCGCTCATGCTCAGCTTTAGGTTCTTGATCAGCCAAGTTATTAAACATAGTGTTTCTCATACTGTCATAATTAATACTATTTTCAAGTCTTCGAATTCCTTCTTCAACCAATGGGATTAAATTCTTAGCATGAGGCATAATAAATATCGTTCGACAATCAATCCATAAAGCAATATACCTTCCCCGTGAGTTAAACCCGGACCAAAATTTTCCGCCTAATGGGCCAGATCCGAGGCATTTCCTCGTCCATGACGATGATGACAAATAATGCCTTAAAATCTTTAAGTGACCCAATCCCACCACGATCCTCCTCCGTTTAGAGTTATTGATCTCAAATATTGCCACCACATTCAATTTATCCATCAATGTAACAAACTCGAAAGACTTTGTACCTGTAATCACCATCTTGGACCAATCTGACCACCACGCACGACTTACGTTTTTCACCTTGTCTGCATAAGAAGGAGAATTGGCCTCCTGATTGGCTGACTTTCCCCTTATGACTGGTGCATCCCCCATCGACGGCCTATAATTGTCACTCCCCCCGACCGGCGGGCCACTTACCGGCGAACCACTTCTGCCTCTTCCCTTGGACAGAGAAACTGAATGCAGACTGGTTTCAACTTGCTGCTTGCTTCCGGCAGCATTAGCGCCTGTTAAACGTGATTTCTCGAGCTTGGCATCACGATTCAACCTTAGCGGATACATGGATATCCTCTTGAAGACTGATCGCTGGCGAGACCCATTGTCTCCCCCCACCTGCTTGCCATCATCCAGCGTTGAATAGACTCCCACCAACACCTGCGGGCGACCATCGACCAGCCGAACCACCCGAACTCCTCTACCAACGAGGAACCAACCTTCCTCATCATCATTTGATCCTCCAGAGAAGCGTTCATCCACCCGACTCCATTGCATAATAGGCCGTGACTTTTCAACTACCATCCCCGCTTTTGACCCTTGGGCTATCCTCTCTCCTCTTCTCATTCTCTCTCTCATAAAACCTTTTGTTAAGGTGTAATTATTCACAAATAAATAAATGTGAGAAAAGAAATGAGAAAATAAAGGGAATTAAAATTTATTATATTCATAAATTAATTTATGATTATAAATAATTCAACCCACAATTTTTTGAGTTTTCAAAAACACAAATTAATAAAAAAAAATTATGTTTATTTTTTGTTTTTATAAAATGTTCAAGGATTTAATTAAATTAAATAAATGAGAAAAATAAAATAAAACAGAAGCAAACAGTGAGTTTTGGGTTGGTGAGCGAACTTCATTTTTAACTTCCACGTTGCTATTAATCCTGTCTTTGGGGTTGTCGTTCTTGAGTGAGGAGCTGAAGAACGAAAAACCCGTATTTCCAATTTCACAATTTAAGGTTGAATATTTACAATATAATTAGTAGTGATTTTTAATCAACAATTTAAATTAAAAAAATAATAATTTGTAAATCAAATATATCAAACTCATATCAAATTGAAATTTATGAAAGCTTACAGTGAGCATTAAATGCTTTATAAAATGTTAGAAACTTGGGTAACTAATACTCAAACAACCTCATACACGAAAAATGGAAAATTTAGACAAAAAAAAAGCTCAAAAATTAAAAATTGTGAATATGATTTCAGCCTTCCTCTTTTTTCTCTCCCTCTTTTTTTTTTTTCTCTTCTCTTTTCCTAGTTGTCTATTTATAGTGGTCTCAATGCTCTTCCTCCATGATATATTGTGGTATTCTTTTCAGGAAAGAATTTTGTAATTTATGGTCATAAAGAGCACCACTACTAGTTTGCTCGATCATTTAGGACTTTTGCGGCTTGAAATAATCTCTTATTTTTTCCTTTCTTTATTTTTCTTAATTCCTGCAAAAAAAATAAATAAATTAAAATTAATATTTATTTATTTTATTTATCATATTTATTTACACAAATAAACTAATATATATATATATATATATATATATATATATATTAACCTATTTATTTTAGCATATAAAATAAAATAACATTTCTAATAATAAATTATATCATTTAAAATATAACCTATTTATAAAACTATTATTTATTTTATTTTCAAGACACGTTATTATTGTTTCAAAAGTAATTTTATTTTTCAAACAAAAATAATTTGGTAGACTCCAAATTTATTATATAAATTTGGGGAACAAAAATAAGTATTTACAAGAATGAAGTTTGAAAAAAAGTTAAAGATGATGACAAATAACATTGTGTTATTTAAAAAAAATGTTAGGAAGAATTGAAGAGTAATGAAGAGAGTAATAAATATTTTTTTTGGGAATATTAAAAAATAAAATTGAAGTAAAGTTTGGATAAGAAAAATAATTGATGTTTTTAAAATAATGTTTGACATGAATCATTTCTACACGATGTACAACATAGTTCCCAAAACTATGTATCATTTCCACCTAGATGTAAAACCTAGTTCACGAAACTAGGTAATTGTTTTTATCACGATGTAAAACCTAGTTCCCAATATTAGGTGATCGATTTTATCATGATATAAAACTTAGTTTTCAAAATTAAGTGATTGTTTCCATCACGATATAAAACCTAGTTCCCAAAATTAGATGATCATTTTTATCACAATCTAAAACCTAGTTTCCAAAACAAGGTGATCGTATTCACAACAATGTAAAACCTAGTTCACGAAACTAGGTGATCGTTTTCACTACGATGTGAAACCTAGTTCTCGAAACTAAGTAATTGTTTTCACCACGATCTAAAACCTACTTCCCAAAACTAAATGCATTGGGAATCCATATCTCAACAAAGATAGAGTACAACTCTAAGTCTACCATTATATTTTCATCAAAAATACACAAAAAAATCCATGAGAAAAAAAAGTTACATACTTTCACCTCTTCAACCTATACAAAAACCAAATAGATAATCATAATAATATAGAAATTTACCATTAAAATAAACCAAAACTTAAATTTCAGCAAAAAATGGATCAATTTACCTTTAAAATATATTTTATTTTTTCAAGTTCCAATGATCAATTTAATATATAGGCAGATCAATTGTCAAATGTTTTTTTCAGCCTACAAATATAATGACTAATATAGTTATCATTTACTTTACAAACACTATTTTATAATTAGATAAGAGAAATAAACATAAGCAAACAATGCATTAGCAACTAAAATTTTAAAAAGGCATAAGAAAAACCTTTTAACATCATTACCTTAGTTTTTTTTTGTCACTCCGTGTTGTTTTCGACACCAATCTCCACCGCACATCAACATTTCTACTATTGTAGGAGCTAAAGAAGCACGATACTTATCAATAACATGACATACATCACTAAAGGTTGCCTCTAAAGCTACTGTTGTAATGTGAATTGCTAATATATCTCTAGCCATAGTTGACAACACTGGAAATTTTTATCTATTGAGTTTCCACCAACTAAGAGCATCAAATTTATCACTTAGATCATGACTGTGACACCCTTCCTCTTAATACACATCCAACTCAGATTTTTCAGGCAGTACTGTTTCAATTTCTTTCAAATAAGAAGAGAATTCAGACCATCATGAAGAAAGGCTAAAGGCTAGTAATTTCTCTGCTAGTTAGACTTGACCTGCTGCCTTGAGATTCAAAACTAGTTATTGACCCTTAAAGTTTTTCAGCAGCTGCATCTCAATATTCTTTATAAATTGCATACAAAAACCTTTGATACTTTCTAATATTACTTTCTGATTCAAATGAGGTATAAAGTTTAGAAAAAGTGAATTCAAGTGCTCACATTTTGCATCTAGGATCCAAAACACAACCAACTGCCATTAATAAATTGCACTCACCCCAATATTTATCAAACTTTTCTTCTTTTTTTGCACCATTTTCTAATAAACTCTTCTTCGTCATAAGATCTCTCATCCAAGACTACTTTCACATGATAAACTTCATTTAGGAAAATGTTCGAGGTAGGATACTCACTTCCTGAAATGATTTTGGTTGCTTCATAAAATATTTTCAAGGTTGAAAATACTTTATGCAATTTCTTCCCATCATCTTCTGTTGGACAATGAGCGTAGCTTGGTTCCCGATTTTTAAATCTTGGAAAAACTTCTTTGAAAACTATTGTTGTTCTCAACATTTCATAAGTTAAATTTCATCTCGCTTACAATCATCAACCAACTTTCTTTCGTGTAAATTCAATTTCTTCAAAATGTCAGCAAATTGAATGAGTCTAGCATTCGTTCTTCTGATGAAATTCACACTCTAACGAATTACTTGAACAATTTCCCTAATTTCATGGAGTCCATCTTGAGTTATAAGTTTTAAAATATGTGCACAACACCGAACCTGGGATAATTTTCCCCCCACAAACCAAATTTTGGTTTATTCTCAAGAAATCTTCTTTCATATACTTAATTACAGCATCATTAACACTCGCATTATCAACAGAAACAGTGTACACCTTATTTTTAATTCCCCACTCCCTTGCACACTATAGAAGAGTATCAGAAATTTGAGGACCACCACGAGGATGAGGGATATTAAAAAAATTTGAGAACATGTTTATTCAATTTCCAAGATAAGTCAATCCAATGACCGGTGATGATCATGTACTCTATTTTTTTAATTACTGGACTTCCATAAATATGTTGTGAGGCTAATCTTACTCACATTTTTTAGCAAACCATGCAACGTTTTCTTCTCAGCTTCATATATAGCAAAAAAAACTTTTTTTTCCTATTGTTCGTGATATACGATTCCACTCTGACATTCCACATTTACAAAACATATTAAAACCTTATTCTTTCAATAACGTAAATGAATGTTCATGCATTATGATCCAACTGGAAGTTGCTTCTTTCATCCGTTCCATACAAAATTTTCCATCAAGTAACAAAGGTGACATAGTTGTGTCTACAATTTCGAAGCCTAACAATAGTTGATGTTGTTTGACTTTATCCTCAAGGTTTTTTAGACTCCAAGTGTTTACCACAATGATTTAAGTGTCATTTTAAGTGTGTTGTAGTACCTAACTTCATTTTTGCGAGGAGTAGATGACAATGTTTGCACTTGTACTTGTCATCACCTTTTGGGTCTTCAACCTCAATCCTATCTGACCATACTTGATATCTTTTCTGTCTCTTAGCCTTATGTAATGAATTATCATTTTCTATCACACTATCCATTTTATCTAACAATTGATTTGAGTTCTCATTTGAATCTAACGAAGCTTCAACGTTAGCTGAATTTGCTACTAGATCGGAATCAAGCATGCCTACAAAAGTTAACAAATAATGTAAAAATCAAGAAAAAAACCTCAAGTTGAACCACAAACAATAGATGAAAGGGAATTGATTGACATAGAATTTAACCCTAACACAATAGGTACAAAGAGGCAAGGCCGCCGACTAAGATTGAGTTAGAGAGATTAAATGCAAAGAAAGTAAAACAATATTTTTGATGTAAAACAGAAAAATGTTAGCCTACTACGAAAATAATAATATCGATTGGAGCTTATTACTGGTGCATATTTACTTCACTAAACATTTGGCTGCTACGATTGATGATTTAGAGTCTCGACTCCCGATCACCTTGATCAACAGACGTGATTAGACGTTAGCCAAATAAAAAGTTGTTCACTGCAACTACAAGAGATTCAACCAACATCAACATTTCTCGAGCAGGAGAATTAGGTTTAGAAAAGAGCGATGCTTTTAAAAAATATATTTAATTATTTTTTTTACCCAACTACCCACTATTATAATAATATAATAAAATAAAAAGTAAAAACGTATAAATATTAAATGAAAGTTCACGAGCGACTCATGAACAATCGAACAAAATATTTTGGGTTCGAGTTTGGCTCGAAATATTATCGAACATATTCAAATTCGACTCGAATTTGATATATTAGAACTCAAATCAAATATATATAGAGCCGACTCGAAAAGCTCGCGAGCTATCTCGGTTCGTTTGTACCCCTAGTCATGATGAAGTATTTGAAAAGTCACATTAATTCTTAATAAAAACACATTTTATTTTTATTATTAATATAAACGAGTATCATGTTTGAGTTTCGCACGTTCTCCATCCCGACCACGAACTCGATCGAGTACGTTTTCTCTTATCCATACCTGACCCCGACCCCGATTTAAAATACTCAACTTGATCATCGGTTACCCGCGAATATTGAATATACGGGTACCCATTGTCAATCTAATAGTATATATTTTTCATTTCCACTTTTCTTAAAAGTAGAGTTGTTTTTATAAATAACAATGTTAGCAAAATTGAACTCTCATTACAAGAAGATCTTTTTTCTGCTCAACCATTACCCTGTCATCTTTAATGTTATATGAATTTGATTAACATTATTTCTTTTCATATTCATCCATTTGACAGCTAAATATCAAATTTATACATATTTTTCTAGTCCAGTGAGCTAAAGTGTTGATTATCCATTTTGAATGTTAAAAAACTGTAGTCTGGGGTAGCAATGTTAGTTGTATGAAATAGATATTTTTATTATATAGTGTTTTCAATGACTTTCCTAATGAATGTTCTCTTAAAAAATTATATATAGTTTGTCAATATATACAGATCATTACCATTTTGCCTACAATTTGTTATTATAACAATCAAATTAATATGTGATAGATTTTTTATAATGAAAGAGTTAATTAAGTATGTTGAGGAGCTAGTAGAGTTTTAATTGTTTTTAATGGGTGTATCATAGAGGATAAATCATTAACATTATCTTGATTTTCGATTCAGTAAAATATTCATTAATTATTTTATCATAAGATATAAATAGGGTCGGTCGCATCACCTATGCATTTGTATAAGGTCACACCTTTAAAGGAACACGTAAAAAAAAAAAAATTTAAATACATATTTCTCAATATTTGAAGAGTTCACTCATAATCACTAAGTTTATATAGAAGATAACATAAAACTAAACTAAATTACTTGTATTGTGATTTAATCTCAAACTAATAATAAATAAATATAAATTTCATATTAAAAATAATTCAATAGTTAACCAATAAGTAAAATTCAAATAGTTCAACAATCAAAAAATCAAATAAAGTTGAGTACATAAAAAGTTCAAACAATCAAATGTCAATTATCTCTAAATAAACTCATATCTCCAATTATATGAATTCTAATTAAGAGCAGAGTAATGTAAACATAAAAATTGTCTAGAAATAAATGACTAATTATTTTTAAGAGCTCCATCTTTTTAGCACAAAACCTCAGGAAGACCATCTTTGAGAATCTGCACTCTAAACATTATAGACGAGTCTTTCGTATCCATAAGTTCGAACAAACACACATCTCCCAATTTTATATTATTGTAAATGGCAAATATCTTCCAACTACTTAATCTTGTCGTCACCGGGTTACTTCCGTTGTAAAGTATTTTCCATTTATTCCCCGAACACTCTAAAATTGCATACACATTGTCACGGGGAAGATATTGACCAATTCTCTCAGGAACATCCTAATTGAAATTATGTAATTATTAAGAAGGAACTTATGAAATTTGTTAAAAAAAAACAAGCATCTTAATTGTGAATCTTATATAAAATACAATTATTATATGGAGAGATGATTACCAATGAATAAAATGGATCAAGGTTATGTTGAGTTATGCTAACGTGGAAGAACGGTGTTCCAAGTAGAGGAAGAATTGGCTCCTTCTCTATTTGAGGTATCATTGATCCTGACAAAGGTTGGGTCGATGACTTCTCAACCATCACATTTAGTTTAGCCAGCGCTTTAGCGTCTTCAGTTGCCATGATCTCTTTCATTGATCTATACTGATGAAGATAAGAAATACATATATTTTAGAAATGAAAAGATTTATAGTCAAAATTTAGAAAATCTGTAATCTAATGTGTTATAGATTATGAAAATATTCCTTAGATGATGTATGATATTGATTATTTAAAATAAAATAACTTAAGAGATTTAAATCAAGATAATATTTTTTTATGATAAATATCAAAATTCAAAACTAATTTTAAAGCTTATTTATGGATCATATATTCTACAATATTAGAGGATATAGTGTGCTTCAGCACAAAAACAATGAGAGAAAGCAGGAGATCTCCCAATGGAAATCACTTCAGTAAACCAATGGAAACCAACACATACTTTTGGCTATATTTCTGTATCTTGTTGAATGATTGTGCAGCTATTTGTATGTGTCAGTTTTTGCGAGTTTGAAGGCGCAACTTTTGGGTACTCAATCGTATGTAGCAACTAGAATAGCCGGAGGGAAACATAGTGGGGAAGTTTGGTCTTTTTGACAAAGGTAGGTGGCATATAAGACATTCGACATAGGATCAGAATATTGTCCGTGGTCGATGAATCAACAAACCTCAGTCTCAAGACAATTATGTGGAACTAAATGCGATAGTAAATGTATCTAACACAAATTTATTAGGATGGAGCGACTCCGATGACATCAAAGATGATCAAGGATGTAACAAATGGAATGAATTCTAATGACATTACTAGTTGAGTGAACAAGGAGTGTGGAGAATGAGATTATTGTACTGGGGTGTTACATTGTCTCACAAGCCATGAGCCGTGGATGTTTTGTTTCAGTGGAACACAGTGATAACGGTGTCCTTAAAATAAACACGATATGGAAAAGCATTGTCAATGTACCAACAAAAGAGAAGACAAAATTTTAGTAGGCAATAGAAAGATGTAGAAAATCATCATTGGATAACAATATGAAAGAGGCTAGAGAAGTTAAAATCATAAGTGGATAACACATATGAAAGATGCTCGAAAAGTTATGATGATAAATCACAATGATAAATTTGAATACTCCATAAAATAATATTGATGGTCTAATTTTTCTTGAAAAAAATACTCAATGAAATGAAAAGAAGGTGATCAAGCCAATAAAGAATCATTCAAACTTCACACTAATGTTAATTATGATCTAAAAAGGTCAAGAAAAACCACGAAATTGGGAAGCCATTATCGATTTATCGATTCCCCATGTTCATCGATTTTCTAAGTTGTTTGTGGGATAGAGATAACTTTATGGTTAGAGTTTATGTTTTCATTGGTGATCAGAAATGTTAGTGATTTCTTTATGTACATTTAGTAATATCCATATAGTTTATATTGAAAAATCATATTATATAAGAAGTTATTTTTGATGACTTTTCATAACTAATTAAGTTGAGATATTTCTCTAATTAAAATGAGTTTTATACTTTAAAAAACAAATTAGAGCATACATATATATATATATAACACTAAAATGTTTAGTATTAATCTTAAAATAAAAGGATAGGAAAAAAAATACCATTTGCTTCCTTGGTCGATCAGCAGGTGACAATTCTGGATTCTTTTTGATGATAACTTTTCTATTACTTTTGTGTTTCTTGCAAGAAGATTCTGCACAACCTTTAGTTCCTTTCATTTCTTGGACCTTTGAACTCTTCACAATGTCACTATTTCCACCAATTAAGCAGTAAAATAATGACGGATGTGAGAAGTGATTTATAAAGAAAGTTATAAGAGAAATAAAAGTCAATGAAAACAAAATATGATATTTTATAAACATACAAATTATTTTTAAAATAGACAAGTCTATATAAACATACACATGATAACTAAAAGAATCACACCTATTTAAATATTCTCAATTACAAGAAGATTGCAAATCAATTTTTTTTCAACTTTGCAAAACTACTCACTCTACTGAGATTTTTCACTTTTGTTATCATAATTTTGTAATCTCTTTTTGAAATCATTAGAAACCATTGTTATGAATATATGAATGGATTTCTAATTACATATTTATTTAACCAAACATAAAGTCATGTCATCATTATAGAAAGACATTTCTATATGTACAAATCATAGAAAACATAAAAATAATAACAAGAACTATGATATATAAATCAATAAGTAGTTCAAGTGTACTCTCTAAATAACCAAATGTCACATTTATAATATGAAATTCATAGAACAATAAGATCCAAATATGAAAATAAAGTTATAAGTATATCTATTTGACAATTATTCAACAATTAACTCGAAAACTAAGACATTTTTTTTAATTGTTTCACGCAATCAAGAAAATCACACACATCTAGAAACTAAATAATTCTAACATGTTTGGCAAGAATTCATTGGTACTTACATAAAAATAACTTCATTAAATAATTTATAATAAATGTTAAAAGTTCATAAAATAATTTGATAAGAAGAAAACATCATTCAAATATTGTCATTAGATTTCGCTAATTATTGAATGGATTCGATAATTAAGCCCGATTTGATATTTAATTGAAATAAGTTCAAGAATCAAAACAAAAGGAGCAGAGGTTTTAGTGGATTTCAAAATCAGAAAATTTGTAATTAAACATAACCTATATTGAATTTCATATAAACAATTTATCAATTTTACGATCTCAACTAATTTAATCTCGTCATCCAACAGTAAAACGTAAAAATACAAGTTTTGAAAAAAAATGAGATATCGAGATTGGTAAAACGTTTTTGAATTATACCTTTGAGATATAGGTTCGATCTCGTTTTCCAGTTTGTTCTTCTTCACCTTCTCGACCTTATAAGTACGTCGTAGACTATATGCTGGTGATCTTTTCGATTTTCCGTCCATTTTCCTTCTTTCTTTCTTTTTCTCCCCTTGTGACGCCGCCTTCTTACTAATCTTTGTATTGCCTTTTGTTATTAGTTTTTAAGCCTAGGGTTAGCATATTAGGTTAAATAAAAGGATGAGTCCAATTCAATGTTGTCCATGTACAAGTGTTTGGACAAAAAGAGTTGAAATTAAAATGAACACACTTTAATTCAAATTTTATAATAATTGATATTGAAATATAATAGAAATTTTATATTTAAAAGAATTAAAAATTATTATTATTATGAAATTTGTATATATATTTATATTATTTTTAATATTATATTAATATATACGTACAAATCAAAGCATTAATTAATAAAATATTTTATTCTTTAATAATATATACTAATAAAATATTTTATTCTTTATTAATAATATAGTGATTAGAGGAATGTTTCTAATAAATAAAAATGGTTTGTTTTTACATATTTTGGTCCAACTTGTGGCTTTGTGGTTAATAAATAAATATTTTAATAACTATGAAAAAGTGTTAATGAGACAAGTGTTTTGGTGGACCAAAGTTTTAAGGTGTCTTTAGGTATTCAATGTCCCAATAATATTAAAATATTTTGGTTTAACACAATGATAATAATGATTAAATAAAATATTAACTATACTTGTCACAAGATTAATCTTCTTTAATATCAAAAGAATTTTTGACATTTCGAAAGTTTACCACGAAAAAAAAATCATAATTCTTAAAGAACGATAATTAAATAATCAAACTTTTTCAAGTTATAAGATTAATTATTTTATGAATTCAATTCGAAATATCTTAACAATACTTAGGTAAAAATAAAACTTTATCTACTTGTTGGAGAATATTAATTAGTTAGTCCCAAAACAATGTGTAAATGAACCGGTGATATTCTGTAACAAATTTTAGACTTTACTAATTAACGAAAAATACATATTTGATACTATAAATGTGGTGTAAAAAAGAAAAGAAGAGAAGAGAAACGCACACAATCGAAAGAGAACCTGCACAAATCGTTAATTTTTCTTTCCAATCTCGAAAATAATGAAATGAGAAACCAAAACAATGGGGATCAATTGTTTTTTTTAAACTTTGATTTATTTAGTGTCAGTCACTCGATTTGCCAAAATAAATATCAATAAAATAAAATAGCGTTTTTAAAAAATGCAAGTGAAAGAGATTATTTCTTTGGTTCGGTTTTTAAAAAATGAAAGTGAAAGAGATTATTTCTTTAGTTATAGATCATTTCCTTCCTAATCACGCGTCTAAATTATAATTATGGTGCATCAGAATGAAATAGAGAAAAGGAGGATATCGACATCACAGAAAAACAATCTCAAAATAAATACTTGAAATTTCAAGGACATCAAGTTAGGAAAACCAAACTAAACTTAAAGAAAATCTTTTACATTTTAAGTTATTTAGATTTCAAATATTTTAGACATTTTTTTTAGTTTTTAATGCAATTTTGAGTAGTTTAGAGAGAACTGAAAATATAAATAGATTGACGAATTTGTAGATAAACAAGTTATTTAAATTATTGTTTAGGAACCAAGTCATTCGGAATAATATTCATTGTTATGAACTTTATAAGAACATGTCACCAAATATTGCTTTGAGTTTCAAGAATTTCAAACCTATTGTGTGAGCACCATATGTCATAATTTTATATAAAATCAATTAGAGAAATATAAAAAAAGTGGTAAATATATGTGTTTTAATCATAGTAAATAATTCAGTCAAATTAGATTAATATCCAATGCATGACAATAATCTATGGAGATGTGGCAAAAATAATGAAGAAATCATAATTTTGAAAACCTTGCCTTCTTGCCTCCATATGACCTATTTAGGATAAGAATTGATGAAAACGTTCTCACACAAAGTTATAGATATATGCTTCATCTACACCATATAAAACATTCACATTAATTGTATTGATTTGATGTCATAATTGGACACTCAAACACGTCTACCAAAAGATCAAAACCATTTTTATTTTTTTTCGAAAACACATTTTATTTTAGAGTTCGATAGACACCCTTAAGATTTGAATTTAAAAATACAATCATTGACACAAAGCTGTAAAGAATAGGGTGATATAACACATATCAAAACTTCAGACCAATTAGAGTTAGGGTTAGATCAAAATCACTATTAAAGTTTGCCAAATTTATGAAAATCCATATTTTGAAAATGATCAAAACCAATTACAAATGCATTTAGCATAAACAGTGAACATAAATGAGTTTTATAAGTTACAAGACCTTATTTCAACCATTGAATCAACCAACTGAAATCCAATTTTAAATTTATATGAAAATTATACAAAACTTTTAAAATTAAAAATTAAAAATTAATAATAAGACTAGACAAGATTCAGCTATATTGTTTCTTTAGTGTATATTAATCAATTATGAAACTCCAATTTAAACCAAGAATGCTAAAAAAAACTCCAAATTAAATATTTTCTTGCATTTGAATTTAGGAATTTTTAATTCGCACGATTTTAATTAGTTCTCGAAGAAGAAAGAGAATTGATCAACATTATGTAGGAATTAAGTATGAATCATCAATTGAAGGAAATAACAATAATGTATACACAAATTGAAGAATTCATTCAAATCGGATTTATATTAAATTGAAGTATATTTTACACGAATTGGAGCATATAAGTCATTTAGACTTGTTTTACTTGTTTTATATACAACAAAGAACAATCTATAACTAACCTTATAAGCCTAGATGATTTAAAACCGAAATTCCCAATTTGAAACTTCTTGAAAACCAACTATGGCGAAATATTCGTCTTCCCCTCTCGCGTTCTGAAACAATGTATTTATATTTTCCCGTACATAGGGAATCTAATGCAACAAACCTCAACCGTTTTGATTAAGTAACGAGGATAAATTTTGAGTTTCTCCCTATATGTTCTTGAATTTCAAAGGATAAATTTGTTTTATTGATCTATTAAATTCCATTACTTCTTTGGGAAAATGATCTCTATCATTCAATATTCAAGTGGCTTCAAATTGTTTCTATTTTGGTGGTCAAGAATGAAAGTTGTATTTTTTTGGAATATTTTAAATAAAATAAGGCTGTTTCGTCCATCCATTTAGCCTTCTTCAGTTGATATTCAGTTGGGTGACTATAAAATAAATGTGAAATGATTTAATGACTTAGTTATAATTTTGTTAGATACTTAAACTAAATGGTTACGTTGTTAAAACTATTAGTTATTAATTAGTAACAGTTATAATAATTGTTATGTTAATCCAATAATCAACACTTCTTAGTCTCAACTGACTCCTCCAAGAAAGAGGAAATAAAACAACGATCATTTGGTCATTCAGCAGATCATATAGGGCTAACTCTAACTACTAGAGAAACCTCCAACATGCCTTATCAGCTAACATAAAAATCGAGTTCTTAGATGGATCGTTCTCAAAGCTTGTAGATTTAGAAGATGGAAGGCAATGGAAAATCGTCGACTCAATGGTTCATGCATGGATAATAAATACGATCAACGTGAGGCTTCAAAGAAGGTTTCAGTCAACTAAAACTAGTCGTGATCTTTGACATGAAATTAAATAAAAACAACGGTCCGAGAATGTATTATCTCCAAAAGGATTTGTCATACTACATCAAGGATCAAATGACCTAGAGGATTACTACTCTAAGGTTAAACTCCTATGGGATGAAATTCTTAGATTGAAAACCGCTTAGAAGGTGTAGGTATAAAGAAACTAAGATATACTGTAATGGATGTTTTCTAGAACTTGAAATGATTCAAGACGACAAAGAGAACAAGTTACTACAATTCTTAATGAGACTTAATGATCAATATGAATATGTGAGAATCAAATATGAATATGTGAATGATCAAATACTGATGCAAGAATCATGGTCTACTATTTACAAGGCTTTTATAATGTTGCAGAACGTGGAAAAGAAAACCTATCTAAGGAATGTCAATTAAGACAACTCCATGTATGCAATAGATTGAAGAAGCAATTCGGACAGGTCTAAGTCCAAGAATCTTCTGTGTTTTCATAGCGGAAGTAAGGGCTATTTGAAGGAACTGTTTCAAGATTGTTGGTTATCATGACCGGTGGAAACAACCAAAGTAAAATAACAACAAGAAAAGAGGAAATACAAGTATAATTAACAATTCTTCATATCAGAATGAGTATGGAGATGCAACTCTTGAAGAATACAAAATGTACCAGGATTTTCCGAAAAGCATGAGGGATGTCAAAGGAAAAGGAGTAGCTGGAGCATCCTCAAGTGGCACGACTGCAGGTAAGTGTTCTAAGCTTATATCTCATTCACATACATTTTTTAGTTTAACATGAACAAAAACTTAGTTAAAGATAAAAATGAATGGTTAATAGATTCATGGGCATCATGTGAGGTATGCAACCATAAGAATCTAATGAAAGACATTAGGAAATTAGAGACTCCAAAGTTTATGTATTTAGTTGATGGGTCATGTAAATCAATATCAGAAGTAGTAATAGTTATAATTTCAAATGAGTTAATACATAGTGAAGTTCTATTATCTAAATATCTTAAATACAATCTGATATCAACTACTAAGCTTATTGATGATAGTATGGAAAATTGCCTTTTCTAAAAAACAATGTGCATCTTATAGGACCATAAGCTTGCATTAAATGTTGAGATTGGAAAGAGGATAAAACTTGTATTTCGTTTCTAGTGACAAGATAACAAATAATATTTATGATATTTTTTTTCTTAGTTCTAAAGATAATATATATATGATAGAACTTGTTTCAATCAAATATATTAATAATTCAGTAATTAATTCTGAAGTTCTTCATAAAAGATTTGGTCATCCCTCAAATGGAGTTATTAAATCCATTTACTCGAATATCTTTCATAGAAATAAACATTATTCTTCATGCCCACTAAGTCAATTAGATTGCCTTTTATTATTGATAGATTTTCCAAAACTGATAATTTTTTTGAATTGATTCATGTTGATTTGTGGGGCCTATCGAGAGAGGAGACATTTTTAAACTGTTCTTACATAATTGCTATTTTTGATGATTTTTTTACGATGTACTTGGATTTATCTTATTCCTCATAAGACACTTGTATTTGAAAAACTACAACAATTTTTCATCCTTGTTAAAAATCAATATAAAACAAACTTAAAAATCATTAGGACTGATAATAGAACATAATTTATTAATGATATGTGTTTCAATCTTTTTAAATATATTTGTATAATTCATCAAAAAAAACATGTGCACACACTCCACAATACAATGGAGTTGTAGAAAGAAAGAATAGACATCTTGTTAAAATAGCGATGTTTATCATGATTGATTCTCACATGTCTTCAAAATTTGGGCACATTTATTACTCACTGCAACCTTTTTGATTGATCGAACACCAATGAAGAAATTTTATTGGAAAACTCCAATTTATATGCTTAATAAAATATTTTTTGATAATAGTTTACTTAGAGTATATAGATGTTTATGTTATGTAAGTAATGTATTTCCATACAAATCAAAGTTTACACATAGAGGAAATAAATGTGTATTTATAGGATATCTCATTAATCAAAAGGGGTATAATGTGTATGAATTAGAGATAAATATATTAGTTTTTAGAGATGTTATCTTTCATGAGGAAATATTTACATTTATGAAAGATGAAATTTCATTAGATTGTTCTAAAATAAAATTACAGGATGTTCCAACTTTCTTTCCTGATGAAACTTAAGATATAAGTGTGAAAAAGTTAGAACAAAATAATTTATATCAACCATCTAATGATTTTTATACTAAAAATGTTTTTTTTCCAAACCTGCATCTCATATTCAAAATCCCATGTCACAACAAAATGACACTAAAATTTTTTTAAGGAGAGTTCTAGAATTTTATATACACCAACATGGATGAAAGACTTTATAAACCATGCAAAAAGGAAAAATGTTTTTATGCCTTCAACTTTTCCTTTTACAATTATTTGTAGTAATTTAAACTATACAGATTTTTTAAGAAACATTGATCAATCACATGATCCAGTTTCATACCAACAAGCTACAATGAATTCAGATTGGGTTGAAGAAATGGATTCAAAACTTAATGCTTTAAACAAAAATAACACATGGACTTTGCAGAACTCCCTAAAGTTAAAAAAGTTATAGATGGTAGATTGATTTATCAAACAATTTTTTTTGATGGTAGTATAATCAAGTGTAAAGAATGTTTAGTACTGGCAAAGGGTACAATCAAATTGATGGAGTAGATTTTCACCAAAGCTTTTCTCTAGTAGCAAAGAATGTAACTATTAGATTGTTATTAAACTTGACAACTGCAAGTAATAACATTTACATCAGATTGATTTAAATAATTCTTGTTTGCATGGTTGTCTTGATGAAGATGTGTAAATGTCTATACTGGTTTGAATTGTGAATATCCAAACCAAGTATGTAAACTCAATAGGAATTTATATGGACTAAGACAGTCCTAAAGACAATGACACTTTAGAATTTCTAAAAATCTTTCAGATTTTTACAATCATAGAATGATCCTTGTCTATTCATTAAGAAAATAGGATAAAAAATCACTTGTTTATAACTATATGATGATGATATTTTGTTGGCAAGTAACTCATTGTGAGATATTGAATACGATAAAAGTATTGTTGATACTAAATATACTATTAAGAATATTGATAATGCTAAGGTTTATTAAGACTATAAATCATACATAATGAAGATGTTATATATGTGAATCAAAGAAAATACATTTTAGATTTTGTTTATGATTTATGTTTGATTACATCTAAACCAGCTGCAACTCCTATGACAAAAGGAGTAAAACCTTGTTACTGATCATATTCATGCTTATCTATGTAATGTTAGTCTATGTAGAAGATTTGTTGGTTGGCTATTATATTTAAACTTCCAAAGACTCCATATTTCTTATTGTGTTTAATAACTAAGTCAATTCGGTCATCGATGCATTAATAAACCATTTTAATCATATTCTAAGTTTGCCATACAAGTTGTCAAGTATATTTGACTCCTTCCTTGGGATTATTTTACTCATCACGTACAAGTTTTAAATTATCTATATATTCATATAGTGATTGGAGATTCTGTTTAGATTTAAAAAAATTATTAATAGGTTATTGTATATTTGTTTAAAATTCCCTTGTTGCTTGGAAAACAAAGAAACATCAATCTATATCACATTATTCCACTAAAGCTGAATATCGTAGCTTGATAGCGACAATTTGTGAAATGCAATTACTAACATATTTGCTTATTGATCTTCAGATTAAAGTTGATTTACCAATTACACTTTATTGTGACAACTACGAGGCTATCCACATTATAGAAAATTTGGTATTTCATGAACAAACAAAACATATCGATATTGATTGTCACGCGGTAAAAAATAAATACAAGTCTAGTTTTATTTTACTAACACATGTATCATCTAGTATGCAGATTGGAGATATATTTACCAAATCATTTGAAACAAGTTATTTTTTGGATCTTTTATACAAGCTACAACTACAAGAATTTTATCTTGAGGAGGGAGTGTAAAAGAAATTTAAAATTATTCAATGGCTTAGTTCTAATTTTGTTAGATAGTTAAACTAAGTGTGTAAGTTGTTATAACCATTAGCTATTAATTATTAGTAGTTTTAATAATTATTATTTTAATTAATATTAATTATAAAAATTGGGAGTTTTTTTTACCTGTATTGAGTTTTGTGTTACTACTAATATTCAATAAAATATCACAAATTCCTCAACGTTTCTCTCATTTTTGTGCAAATTGACTTTCTATCTAACCACTTCTTATTACCTCATTAGTACCATTTATTAATATTTATTCTTGCTAAGTTTTATAGTGACCCATGCTCCAGAAACCCGCCCGAGATAGGACCCACGTGCAAGAGACCCAAGCCCAGGACTCACTACATGCGTTGACCAAACCTAGCCCACGTTGACTCCTCCTAGGGCTGGTGCCTCCTAATGCCGTGGCGGTCCGTGGTGGTTAACGACGGTCCTCCGATGATATTATCCGAAAAACAATTTTTTTTTCAAAACTTGCAAAACTATTATTAAAAATTACTTTTTAATTTTAATTTTTATCCGACTCATATTTTATTTATTTATATAATATTTCAACATGGGTTGAACATGAGTGTTTTCCTTCTATTGTAGCGGGCGACACAGACAACTCCTATGTGTTTGATGACTTCCACTGCATATCTAATGGTTGTGACTTCTGCTGCAGCGATTCTTCTAGGTTTCGGTCGCACCAGATCACAAACAATTTCCAGCCTTAAGGGTTTGTTTGAAATTGATTTTTCTTTCATCCTTTTGACTTTATTTTTAATTTTAAAAATATACAACTTTAATAAATATGACATATATTTTTCCAATTTATTTTAATTTATTTTATATTTTTGGGTTTAATAAATATTTTATTTTGGATAAAATGGACACGACATTTATCCTAAATTATTTATTTAATTCCCTTTGATTTTTCTAAAATTAATTTGAGATAAAATAAGTATAACATTTATCCCAAATTATTTTATTTATTTTTCTTGATAACTATCATTAATTAATTAGGATTTAATTATCACAATAACTAATCCAATTAATGATTTAATTAGGTTTTGGCCTTGATTTTTATTATGTTGATTTTATTTATTTAGAAATTAAAAAAAAAAAATTTAAAATTTAAAATGGAGTATGTAAATTTTTAGTGATTATAGAATGCCCCTCTCGAATCAAGTTTGATTACAACAAATTAATTTTTTGAAAACACGTAGTATATTATTGAGGCCGATAGAAAGATAGAACATAGAATGAGTTGATTGGAGTGACATTGTATTATTGTGTATAGAATTCATCAAGGTCTTCCACGCATTGATCAAGGATCTTTCCTTTGTAATTATCCTAACAAGGATGATATCTCGAATCATGTTTTACAAATCTTAACAGAGTATCCGTAAAATGTATAGGATAATGATACAAAGATAATCATATGCATTTATTGAAAAATCAACTTCTATTTAAACATGAATATCTACCAATTATTCAAGTTATTTGTATTTTTAACTATTATTTGATAGTACTTTGGTCAATGTGGTTTAGGATAATCATATACAAATGATTATGGTTAATGTCATTCGACGAAACATAAGAGGGGACATGGAAATTTTGATAAATTCCTCATTTGGATTACTAACAAGTAACATCTTAGAATGATCATATATACGTGATCATGAGACTATCACCAGATAAGTTTTAGTGAAAGTTGATGAGATTGTCACTGAAGTTACTAACAAGTAACACATTGAATGATTGTGTGAAAATGATCAAAATATTATTCATATATAGGTTTTTTTGTGAGACTTGACAAACTTTTCACTATAGTTACCAACAAGTAATGCTTAGGATGATCATATATAAATGATCGTGGTACTATCGACATATATGTTTTTATGTTTGTGAATTAGGAATACCTATTGAGAAATAGAGTTTTAATTGGATACCTATTGAGGGATAGGGTTTTTGATACCTATCGAAAGATAGGGTTTCGATTGAATCGTGGTCGTATGATCTCTGGTACCTATCTTGATATAGGATTTTGGTACCTATCAAGAGATAGGGTTTTGATTGGATCATGTGCATCTTATCGAGAGATAGAATTTTGGTGCCTATCGAGGGATATGGTTTAGATACATATCGAGGTATATAATTTAGATACCTAGCGAGAGATATGGTTTTAATACCTATAGAGGGATAGAGTTTTAATTGAATACCTATCGAAGAATGGAGTTTACAATACCTATCGAGATATAGAGTTTTGGTTGGATCATGGTTGTATGATCTCTAATACCTATCAAGAGATAGGGTTTTGATTGGATCATGTGTGTGTGATCTCTAATACCTATCAAGATATCGAATTTTGGTACCTACCGAGGGATAGGGTTTCGATACCTATCGAGAGATAGGGTTTCGATACATATCGAGAGATAATATTTTGGTACTTATCGAGGGATATGGTTTTAATTGGATACCTATCGAAGGGTAGAGTTTTTGATACCAATCCAGAGATAGAGTTTCGGTTGGATCATGGTCATATGATCTCGAGAGATAGTATTTTAGTACATATCGAGATATAGGATTTTGATTGGATCATGTGCGTATGATCTCTAATACCTATCGAAAGATAGGATTTTAGTACATATCAAGGAATATGGTTTGGATACCTGTCGAGGCATGGGTTTGGATATCTATCGAAAGATAGATTTTTGGTACCTATCAATGGATAGGGTTTTGATACTTATCGAGGGATAGTGTTTTTATACCTATCGAGAGATAGGGTTTTGATACCTATTGAGAGATAGGGTTTTGATACCTATCGAGGGATAGGGCTTTAGTACCTATCGAGGGATATGATTTTGATACCTTGTCGGAGATAGGGTTTTGATACCTATTGAGAGATAGGGTTTTAGTACATATCGAGAGATAGAGTTTTGGCAGATCATGTACGAATGATCGTGGTAGTTATCGATAGATAATATTTTTAAACCTATCAACAAATAAGGTTTTGGTACCTATCAAGAGATAGTGTTTTGATTGGATAATGTGTGTATGATTTTTGATACCTATTGAGAGATAAGGCTTGGATACTTATTAAGAGAGTGGTTTGGATACCTATCGAGAGACAAAGTTTGGATACCTATCGAGAGATAGGGTTTTGGTACCTATCGAGGGATAGTGTTTGGATTGGAACATGTACATATTATCTCTGAAACCTATCGAGAGATAAGGTTTTGGATACCCATCGAGAGATAGGGTTTTGATACCTATCGAGAGAGAGTTTTGATACCTATCGAGAGAGAGTTTTGATACCTATTGAGATTTAATGTTTTGATACCTATTGACATATAAGGTTTTGGATGGAATCGTGAAAAAACAATGTCTTGTACCTCGTGACATATAGGGTTTTGGTGGACCATGTAAAAATGATTGCGGTACTTATTGAAATATAAGGTTTTAATACCTATCGACTGATAGAGTTCTAGATAGAATCGGGTAAAAACGATTTCTCATACCTATCGACAAATAGTGTTTTGGCGAATCATGTATGGATGATCTTGGGACACATCAACAAACAAAGTTTTGATACATATCGACAAATAGGGTTAGAACGAATCATGTATGGATGATCTTTGGACTTGTTAACATAAAAGGTTTTGATACCTATAAATAGATAGGGTTTGAACGGATCATCTACGAATGATCTTACAACTTGTTAATAAACAAGGTTTTGAAACCTATAGACATCTAGGGTTCGAATGGATCATATACGAATGATCCTAGGATGTCAACAAACAAATTTTTGATACATATCGACAGATAGAGTTTGAAAAGATCATGTAAGAATAATCTCAGGACTTGTCAATAGACAAGGTTTAATACCTATCGACATATAGGTTTTGAACGGATCATGTACGAATGATCTTGGAACTTGTCTAAAGGCAAGGTTTGATACCTATCGACATATAGGGTTTGAACAGATCATTTATGGATGATATTGGGACTTGTCAATAAACAAAATTTTGATACCTATCGACATATAGGGTTTAAACGGATCATGTACGAATGATCTTAGGACTTGTCAACAAACAAGGTTTTGATACATATCGATAAATAGGGTTTGAACGGATCATATATGAATGATCTATAGACTTGTCAACATACAAGGTTTTGATACCTAATGATAGATAGGTTTGAACGGGTCATGTACAAATGATCTCAAGACTTGTCAACAAACAATATTTTGATACCTATAGAGAGATATGTTTGAATGGATCGTGTATAAATGATCTCGGGACTTATCAATAAACAAGGTTTTGATACCTATCGACATATAGGGTTTGAACAGATCATGTATAAATGATCTTGGGACATGTCAATAAACAAGGTTTTGATATCTATCAACATATAGGGTTTGAACGAATCATGTACGAATGATGTCAGGACTTGTCACTATACAAGGTTTTGATATTTATCGACAAATATGGTTTAAACGAATCATGTACGAATGATCTTGGGATTTGTCAACATGAAAGGTTTTTTTTCTTATCAAAAAATAGGGTTAGAACGGATCATGTACAAATGATCTTGGGATTTGTCAACATGCAAGGTTTTGATACCTATCGATAGATAGATTGGGTTTAAACGGATGATGTAATCGAGATCTTGGAACATGTTCATATATAAGGTTTTGATCTTTATCGATAGATAGGATTTGAACAGATGATGTACGAATGATCTCAAGACTTGCCAACATACAAGGTTTTGATACCTATCGACATATAAGGTTTGAATATATCATGTACGAATGATCTCAGAATTTGTCAACATAAAAGGTTTTGATACCTATAGACATATAGGGTTTGAACAGATTATGTACGAATGATCTTGGGACTTGTTAACAAGAATTTTTTTTAATATCTATTGACATATGGGTTTAAACGGATCATGTACCAATGATCTCGGGACTTGTCAAGAAACAATAATTTGATTTCTATCGATAGATAGGGTTTGAACCGATTATGTACGAATGATCTCTAGACTTGTCAACAAACAAAGTTTTGATAACTATCAACATATAGAGTTTGAACGGATCATGTACGAATGATCTTAGGACTTTCCAACAAATAAAGTTTGCACGGATCATGTACGAATTATCTTGGGACTTGTCAACAGACAAGGTTTTGATATCTATCGACATATAAGGTTTGAACGGATAATGTACGAATGATCTAGGGACTTGTCAATAAATAAGGTTTTGATACCTATCGACAAATAGGGTTTGAATGGATCATGTACGAATGTTCTTGGGACTTTTCAACAAACAATGTTTTAATACATGTCGACAGATAGAGTTTGAACAGATCATGTACGAATGATCTCAAGACTTGCAAACAGACAAGGTTTTTATACCTATCGACATATAGGGTCTGAACGGATCATGTATGAATGATTGCGAATGATTATCAACAGATAAGACTAGAGACCTATCGACATATAGGGTTTTGACATATCATGTACGAATGATTGCAGATGCTTATCGACAGATAAGGCTATAGACCTATCGCCATATAGGGTTTTGGTACCTATTAACAAATAGGATTTCGAGAGACTCGATTTGCTTATTTTCTTTTGCAGTATCGGTCTTGGCTCTTTTGACTTAAAGGGAATATTTCAACAGAATCATTTTCTTTTTCTTCTCAAAGTTTCATTCACAACTAGTTGAAATTCGTCAATCTACGATTTCAAGATTTATTTTTGAACATGTGACTCACGTGTTTGGATAAAGGAACATTTTTTCCCCTTGGTTTCTATCCTTAAATATTTTTTCGAGACTGGTATGAACCTTGATCCTTCTAACAAATCATGACGTTCTTGAATTAGAAACGTGTTCGGGATTGGGTACTTTGTCAACACTAAGTACCTCTTTCGGTCCTTTTTGATTTTATCAATCAAGGAATCAAATTTCGTTTTCCCTATTTTTTGAGATATAGGCTATAAATTCAATCTTGTGTATAAACGGTTATCCAAAATCACAACTCTCGAAGAACATGGTTAAAACTCCGATGTTTTGACAAGGTGTTAGGATCTAGGTCGGGGCTGGCGGACCGGGGTCTAGCTGGTTAGTACTTTTACTCAACGTTTGGCGTTAATCCGGTTAAAGATTAACACCGGGTTTCAATACTACACAAACTGTCACAAACCCTTGAATCGAGTTCAAGTGCGGAAGTGGTTTGTTTCATGTTGAAGCAACACACACACAGGATGAATAAAGATAGAATCTGGATAATATCGGTTTGGAGATTAAAATGTCGGTTTAAGGTATAATGAATCAGTTAGAGCGGTGTAAATCGGTTAGTATGAGTCGGTTAGAACGTAGATCCGGCAGAAAGTAAAGAACAAGACTCATAATTTTATGGATGCTCGTAGATAAAACTCCTACGTCACCCTTTCTTCTCAAAACCGCGAGAAGGATATTCACTAAGGAATACGCAATCACAATATCCGATCGAGACTTATTTGCTGCTCGATAAACACTCGTACAATTCTCACAGAAATTGTAATCTCACTTCAAATGCACACTTAAGCTTTTTAATCTTAGAGAGATAAACACAACTTGTAACTTGGGTTGTTGGAACTCTTAAATGTTGTCTCTTGTAACTTATGAACTCTCAGAACTGCTAAAACTGCATTTATTCCTCTTCAGTTCCTTCTTTTATAGGTGAAATGTGCCAACAGTCATATTTCTTCAACGGATACCTTCAGGATAATCCTTGAATCTGATTGGTTGAGCAGAGGTTCAGTGTTGCAGAACTGGTGGTTTAAGCTTCCAAGGCATAGGTCAAACCGGCTAGGTTTGTCTTTTACTTAATATAGCAATTGTCGGTTGGACAGTTGCCTGCACCTGGAAGGTTGCGCCTCTGACTTATTCTAGAATAGAAAGATCTCTTCAGGCAATCTTCTGCAACCTGTAGAGTATCATCAGACTTGTATGGATATGGCAATGTCACAGTCTGTTCCTTTGGTATCATCTTCCACAGATACTCAAACTATCTGTTTGCACCAATTTGTAAGTTGTACTTAGTTTGATAGTTCTGACTTCTTTCTTAAGTGGTCTCCTCATCGGTTTTCCGGTTGGGTATTGCATTTCGGTTTGGGATGACTACCGGTTGTTCATGGTTAACCGGATAGCTTTCCGGTTTTGGATACATCCTCTGCATCTTCTTCTAACCGGTTAGATTCTTTGGTCGGTTGGATTCTTGACCGTTCCTGGTTCTTAACCGATCCTGCACAGGAAGTTTGTTTTTGTTAAGTTCTTATTTTAACCGGTCCAATTTATCTAACAATTTCTCCCTTTTTGATTATTTTATTTAAAATATTCAAAACCATGTAAGAAGTAAGAAGTAGGCCGGTTGTTTTAAAAATTTGTTTGGCCGGATTTTTGAAAAAGACTTAGAAAAATTTTTAGAAAAATTTTGGAAAAATTTTTGGAAAAATTTGTCTTTGAAGAAAAATTTTATCTTATCAATTTATCCCTTTTATCTTATTTTATTTAAAATATTCAAAACTATGTAAGAAGTAAATTGTAGGCCGGTTTCCAAAATTACTTTATATATATAAAAGTAGGAAATATAATAAAGTTAACATAAATAACAGATAATTAAAAAAATTATATTCCTTCTTCTTGGGCATGTATTTCTCCCGTAGGTATTCAACCATCACTCCCTTTCCCGGATTGCAGGGATCGACGCCAACTCCGGAGGAAGATGCTTGAACGCCCGAGGTTCCGGTGAATGGTGAAACCTGTGAGGGAACCGATCTGATTGTAATTTGCCTCGATACCCCGCATTCTTTTGTTCAGCGGTCTATCCTCTTCCTCGAGCTCTTCAACTTCTGGTGAAACCGGGTTGAGTGGAGGAGCAGCAATCGGTTCAGCAATGTCATCCAACAGCTGTTGATTACGTTTAGCCGCTGCGTTCTTGGAGGCCTTTCTCTTTCTGGTTGCCGGACCGGTTGATGGAGCAGCCGTCTTTGATTTCTTATTTGCATCGGCGATATCTTCTAATATCAGATGTTGTTGGAATAGCCGAGCCGAATCCTCATTTGCTTGAACCGCTTGTGCCGGTGCGGCATCTTCTACTATTTGAACATGTTGAGCCAGGTTTTTATCCTCCTGTTCCCTTTCCTTCTGAAGCCATATTTACTCGTCTTCGGCTTTTTGGATCTTTTGAGTCGCGATCTCGTTCGCTTTCTCAAGCGCTTCGTCGGCCGCAAGCTTGGCCGCGATCATTTCTGCCAGCTGTTCGGATACCGCTTTTAGCTCGGCTTGGGTCTGGGCATTCTTCTCTTCAAGCGCTGCCATTCTTTCAAGCATTGAATCGGCCTGGTTGCCATATTGGAACAGACCCTCTCAAGAAATGTCATCCTTTGACCCGTTGTCGTGAGTTGTTGGGCGGTATTGTTGTGACCCACTTCAAGAGTCATTAGCTTATGATCCATTTAACTGAGCCACTGGTTGGTTTGAGCAAGACCGTTCACCAGATTTGTAGTTCTTTCCGTCGTGGTCCAGTTGATCGGTCATGCCGTAATTATCTTCAACGGCTGTAAGCCGTTTAACCGCAGAGTTTAGTTTTTGACCGGTGGACTCAATCAACCGGTTGGATTTCTTCACTCTTTCCCTCATTTTCTTCTGCCATGGCATGATGGTATCATTACAAAATTCCTCGATTAAGTCCATGACCTTGTCATCGGTTAGAGCATGCACTGGCATTTTGCCGGTTTGTGGAGACCCGGGCCGATCGGTGAGCAGAGTATCCGTTTCGGTTTCAATGTTGTTGACCGTGGGTTTCGGTGGAGGAGGGGAATTCTCAGCCTCATTCGGATTCAGACCGCCATTGGATTCGTAACCGTCATCACCTTCAGGATGAGATCTGGAAAAGTGTGAAGCTTCTTGATGAGCGGGATCCGATTCCAACCGCTTCATCTCATCGGTTAACTCCCATCCTTAGCCGTTAATATTTCCAGCACTAATACATCGAGATGGGTTTTCTCCTCCTCAGAGACATTCGTTTCACGAAGGTGACGGATGTGGCCGGTGAGTTCTATCAATCGGGTGTGCGGTTCAACCATCCTTCCTCTTCGAAGAGTGGTGACCACGCTCTTAGTCTTCGTAAGGTCGAGCACCGACCTTTCCATCTCCACCAGTTTTTCATATCTCTGATGAGCGGGATGCGCTGGTAACATGTTGGCATAACAGACTTTCTGCCGTTCTAGAGCCCATTGATAATAGACATTGCTCACAACATGAGCCTGCTCGAAAAGTTGCTCTATTATTTGGGAGACAAGTTCCTCTCCCAATTGCCGAACGTTGTCGTCCGCGATTTCAAATATCTCCGGTCGTCTGGCTTAACCGGTTTCATCATTAACATTTCTGGCCGGTTGTTCATCGACCACCTTCTCCTTTCCTTTGTCTAACCGATTTTCCTCGGTGTTATTGGAGTTGGTCCGGCTAGAGCTAGACGCGGAGTTCTCCGGATTAAGATTATCGGCTTGAATATTAGCCGATCCGGATGTGCGGGGAACCGCCTTGCTTCCGGATTGTTCACCCTACGAGTGGTTGGTTGTTTACCGGATGAGACCTTCACTCTGCCCGGTCGAGTCGTTGTTCCCAAGAAGTGAGAAGATCTTATTATCTTGCTGGGAGGAAAAATAACACTCGGGCCGGTTTCGGCATTTGAGTGGTGCATCAGCTTGCCGAGTGGAACGGCGTATCCCCAAGACCGTTTTGAAGACGGATCCACCATCTCACACAGATTGGAGAAAACGACATTGGTCTAGTTTATCTTAATACCTCTGACCAAGCCGGCCAGCATCTCAATTTTCGAACGAGTGAGGCTATCGTAGTTGCCTCCTCTTCCTTGGACCGACTTTGAGAGAATCTTGCAAAGTGACCTGAATTCCGGTTTGAGGTCGGCTTTCTTACCGGACACCATTATCGGTTGGTTAGTATCCGATACATCACAGTGAACCGCAAGGAGTTCGTCCTCATTTGTTTCCACGGAGAAGTCACTCCCTTCCGTCGGTAAGCGGAGAACTTCAGCAACCGATTTTTTTTTGATTTGAAACGGTTTTCCACCGACCGTTGCGGATATAACTCCTTCATTGAGTACAGCGGTGTGGAAAAACTCCATGACCGCGTCTTGATACAAGACGAATGTTCCGTTCAGAAAATGTTCAAGACCCGAGGCAGATATGAGATTCAGCACCTGATCGCATATGAAGGAGTTAGACCTCGTCTAACTACGTATCCCTTTAGACCTCGTTTGAAGGAGTTAGATTTCGTCTAACTATGTTTCCATTTAGACTCTATCAGAAGAAGTTAGACATCGTCTAACTACGCTTCTCTTCAGACTCCGTCTGAAGGAGTTAGACCTCGTTTAACTACGTATCTCTTCAAACTGCATCTGAAGGAGTTAGACCTCGTCTAACTACGCTTCCCTTCAAACTTCGTCTAAAGGAGTTAGACCTTGTCTAACTATGTAAGACGTCTAATATAGCTTGCTTTAGACCGCGTCTAATGTAGCACTGTCTTATATTTGTTCCTGTACAAAATAAATAGACCACTCAACTTTATTCATAACTAAGTTTAACATAGATCATCAAAATAATGTCATCATTAAATAAACTTATTCCCTAGTTTGTTTTAGTCAAAATAAATTTGACCCAAAATCCTCCTTATCATCCTTCTCCTCATGCTCATGCTCATGCTCGTCCTTCATCTCCTTCTGCTCCTGCAAAATGGAAAAAAAAATTCACGTCACCCGCGTCATAAATATCACGTCGCATGACGCAACCTCACGTGGCACGACCCATACAACAACTTCAACTTCTTATTATCCTTCTCATTCTCTACCTTCTTATCATCCTTCTCATTCTTCTCCTCCTCATTCTCTACTTCATGCTCATGCTCCTCCTTCAACTCCTTCTTCTGCTCTTGCAAATAGGAAAATAATTCACGTCAAACGCATCACAAATATTGCATCACGTCACGCAACCTCACATGGCGCGACCTATACAATAACTTTAACTTATCCTCCTTCTCAGTCTCTACCTCCTTATCATCTTTCTTCTCCTCCTCATGCAATTCCTTCTTCTTCTTCTCATTTTTCATCTCATTCTCATGCAATTCCTTCTCCTTCTTCTCCTGTATAATGAAAAAAATTCACATCAATTCGCATAACAATAAAATACAACAACTTCAACTTCACCTATAGTTTGGCTAATAATATGGCCATCTGGTTAGCCATTTGGTTGGCCATATTATAAACTGTTAGAAAATAATTGTTATAACTTATGAAAAGTTTAATGAATAGATAAAACTAAGTTCAAATATATATGTTAAATCGCTAAGTTATATCAAGTATATTAATTGGTTTAAATATAACAAGAAGCTATTGTAGCGTAGTGGTAAACACCTTTGTCTGTCACCCAGATGATCAGGGATCAAATCTCACTGGCTGCAAATAATATTTAAAGTTTTGCTATTTCAGGGAAACTGATGCATTCAGTTGGAAATATATATCGTTCGGTTTGAAGTAAACGGCTCGGTCAAGGAGTTCGGTCAAACCGGTTCGGTCAGTAAAGTTCAGTCAACCGGCTCGGAGCTCGGTCAACCAGTTCGGTCAACCGGCTCAGTTAGGAGATCGGTCAAACATGCATTTAATGAAAGAAGGCTCCGGTCAAACCGGATCGGTCAACCGACATTTAATGAAGCATGAAATGAGTTCCGGTTTATTAAATGCTCTGGTTGATTAAATGCAGCCGCTCGGTCGTAAATGCTCTGGTTATTAAATGAGCCGCTCCAGTCATAAATCCGTACAGGTTCAACCTTTGTGCAGAAATCCGGAACGGTTCAAGTTCAGGACCGGTTCAGTTGCAACGGGAAAATGATTCAAAAAATTATGAATATCTTGAAGATAACATGTTAAGACACACAAAATATTCCATGGGAATATGTAAGAGAGAGAAGAAACTAGGCATGGGGCAAAATAATTATTACAATATTCCTTGGGAATATGTAAGAGAGAAAAACGAAGGCTTATGCATGTCTGCCATGTGTCCAAACCGGCTTATGCATGTCTTCCATGTGTCTAAACCGGCTTATGCATGTCTTCCACGTGTCAACCGGCACGCTTCTAGTGACAAATCTCCTAGAGAGAGAAAATATGACCTTTGTCATCTTTTCACTATAAAAGGAAGCTGGATCATTACAAGAAAAAGACAGCTCTCGCGCGAACACGCAAATACGCGTGAGATTTCTACGAAAAAGCTCATTCAAGAGAGAAGAAACAGAAAACGAAAGATCTTACGCATAAGTGATTGAAATCCCGAAAGTGTTTGTGTATTGTGTGTGTATTTTACTAAGTGTAAAAAGTTATTGTATTACATCATAGTGAGTGGTGTAATCGACGAGTAGCGATTAAGGCTCGTTCGGCATTGTGTGAGTGTTGTAACATTCAAGTTAGTGGAGATCCTTCTCATAACCTGAGAAGAAGGGGTGACGTAGAAGGGTTTACTCCGAACATCCATAAAAAATCTTGTCTCGTGTCATTTCTTTTATTTCCGGCTTACTCACTCTAAAAACCGAACTATTACCAACCTAAACATAATTCTTAACCAAACCGGTCCATATATATTCCATCTAACCGATTCCTTGTTAATCTCATCAAAACTAAGTCGTGTGCGTTGCTTCAAGCTGAAATAGACATTTCCTCCCTTGAACCCGGTTCAAGAGTCTGTAACAGCTTGCGTAGTGTTAAGAACGGTTTTAGTCTCTAACCGGACTATCACCAAATTGTGTGTTGTGTTGTGTAAGCGGCCACCCTTCCAGAAACTGGAAACACCCCGGTCCTCCAAGGGCGTCCCCGATCCTAAAAAGTGGTATTAGAGCGAGGTTCTTAACACTCAAGCAACCGAGTATTATCATGTCTTTCATTAACGAGCCCCCCATGTTCTGCATCGAAGAATATGTTGATTTGAAGATACGCATGGAGGTGCATTTGGCCTCACAAGACGACGAAATGTGGTATGTTATTACTGATGGTCCGATAAAGATTGATAAGCCAAGATGCAAATGGACGACGGAAGATAAGAAGATGAATAACCTGGATAATGTTGCCAAAAACATTTTTTTCAAGTCGTTCGACAGAAACATGTTTAGTAAAATCAAGACGTGCTCCTCTGATAAAGAAATTTGGGAGAAGTTGATCCAACTGTGTGAGGGCAGCGACCAAATAAAGGAGAACCGAAAAGAGCATAAGGCTCTGATAGCTACTGAAATCAATAGCAAATGGGCCGACATCGATTCAGACGACTCATCATCCAACGACATTGATGATAAAGTTGATACATGCATCGCGGTTGAGAAAGAATCTGAGGTATTTGATTTCTCTTCTGAAGAATTTACTAAAGAAGACTTAGTTATTGCACTCAACGACATGGTCGATGAGTTCAAAAATTTGGCTGTTTTAATACCGACCCGGACAAAATATGAAACCGGAAAGTTAAGTGGTACCGCTGGTGAGCCAAGCGGAACCGAGACTTACGAACCGGTTGGACTATCCTTAGAGAATGAGAAGCTCAAGGAGACAGTCCAAACGTTTACCGAAGAAAATGAGAGAATCAAATATGTCACGGCTTCTTGGAAGAGATCTAGTGAAGCGGTAAGCCAGATGTCTAATTACCAAAGACATCCCAAATGTAAATGTGGTATTGGTTATAACAAATCCGCCACTCACAAGCATTTCAACGGGATGAAACTCACAAAAGACAATCTTCCTTTCATAAGATTTGTCAAGAGTTCATCAACCGAAAATGAGGAAGAACGTGGTCTAAAACCGGAAAAAGAAATAAAATATGTAAGTCCAACTGACTCGGAAAAATGGCTTCATCCTGAGAGAAGGAAAGCCAACCGGTCAACAGGTAAACAAACCAATCAACGACCACATAGAATTAATCAAAAGTCACCACAAAATAAGGCACTCTTAAGACAACAGAAAGATGTCAAGCCAAGAACCGGAAAAGTAATTAGAACCATAACCGGGAAAGTTATCTGACTTATTAAAGTCTGGATTCCCAAGGGACTAATAAGCCACGGACCCAAAGAAAAATGGGGACCATATTTTCTATTGTCTATGAATGCAGGTAAATCAAGACAGAAGCTTGGAAGAGACAACATTGCATCCGGACAGCCGGCTGGTGACGAACACATCATATGAAGGGAACAAGCATGAAGAGCCTAACATCCTCACAAAGCCACTTCTCGAGTCTAAGTTTTCTTCCCTTAGAAACATTTTAGGATTGTTAGATTACAAAATTTGAAGAAAAATTGTTAAAAAAAAAATTTAAAAAAATATAAAGTTTTCCTTAAACCAAACCATTTTTCCAAAAAAATCGGCCAAACAAATATAAGCTTTTTAAAATCGGCCAAACAAATATAAGCTCTTTAAAACCGGCCAAACAAATATAAGCTCTTTAAAACCGGTCAAACAAATATAAGCTCTTTAAAACCGGCCAAACAAATATAAGATTTTTAAAAACCGGCCACACATTACAAGTTTTGAATATTTATTCTAAATAATCAAAAAGGGAGAAATTGATAAGAAAAATTAAGTAAGTTAATTTTCAAACCGGCCACACATTATGATTTTTGAATATTTATTCTAAATAATCAAAAAGGGAGAAATTGTTAGAAAATAATTGTTATAACTTATGAAAAGTTTAATGAATAGATAAAACTAAGTTCAAATATATATGTTAAACTGCTAAGTTATATCAAGTATATTAATTGGTTTAAATATAACAAGAAGCTGTTGTAGCGTAGTGATAAACACCTCTGGCTCGGTCAAGGAGTTCGGTCAGTAAAGTTCAATCAACCGGCTCGGAGCTCGGTCAACCAGTTCGGTCAACCGGCTCAGTTAGGAGATCGGTCAAACATGCATTTAATGAAAGAAGGCTCCGGTCAAACCGGATCGGTCAACCGACATTTAATGAAGCATGAAATGAGTTCCGGTTTATTAAATGCTCTGGTTAATTAAATGCAGCCGCTCGGTCATAAATGCTCCGGTTATTAAATGAGCCGCTCTAGTCATAAATATGCTCCGGTCATTAATTCCCCTCAGCTCCGGCTAATAAATACTCTCAGGTTTGAGATGAAATCCGTACAGGTTCAACCTTTGTGCAGAAATCCGGAACGGTTCAAGTTCAGGACCGGTTCAGTTGCAACGGGAAAATGATTTAAAAAATTATGAATATCTTGAAGATAACGTGTTAAGACACACAAAATATTCCTTGGGAATATGTAAGAGAGAGACGAAACTAGGCATTGGGCAAAATAATTATTACAATATTCCTTGGGAATATGTAAGAGAGAAAAACGAAGGCTTATGCATGTCTGCCATGTGTCCAAACCGGCTTATGCATGTCTGCCATGTGTCTAAACCGGCTTATGCATGTCTTCCATGTGTCAACCGGCACGGCTTCCAGTGACCAATCTCCTAGAGAGAGAAAATATGACCTTTGTCATCTTTTCACTATAAAAGGAAGCTGGATCATTTCAAGAAAAGGACAGCTCTCGTGCGAACACGCAAATACGCGTGAGATTTCTACGAAAAAGCTCATTCAAGAGAGAAGAAACAGAAAACGAAAGATCTTACGCATAAGTGATTGAAATCCCGAAAGTGTTTGTGTATTGTGTGTGTATTTTATTAAATGTAAAAAGTTATTGTATTACATCATAGTGAGTGGTGTAACCGATGAGTAGCGATTAAGGCTTGTCTGGCATTGTGTGAGTGTTGTAACATTCAAGTTAGTGGAGATCCTTCTCATAACCTGAGAAGAAGGGGTGACGTAGGAGGGTTTGCTCCGAACATCCATAAAAAATCTTGTCTCATGTCATTTCTTTTATTTCCGGCTTACTCACTCTAAAAACCGAACTATTACCAACCTAAACATAATCCTTAACCAAACCGGTCCATATATCTCATCTAACCGATTCCTTGTTAATCTCATCAAAACTAAGTCGTGTGCGTTGCTTCAAGCTGAAATAGACATTTCCGCCCTTGAACCCGGTTCAAGAGTCTGTAACAGCTTGCGTAGTGTTAAGAACGGTTTTAGTCTCTAACCGGACTATCACCAAATTGTGTGTTGTGTTGTGTAAGCGGCCACCCTTCCAGAAACCGGAAACACCCCGGTCCTCCAAGGGCGTCCCCGATCCTAACATAAACCATCTGGTTCAACGGATGAAGGTGATTGTCTTGATTCTCTTTGATGATAATCATTTTTCTTTTAATCTTCTCCTTTAGCTGATCACATTTACATCCAATAGGAGGATGTGGTGACATCACGATGGGAACATAAAATGCTGTGTTAGGGCTAGGGAGACTATGGGGAGGACTTTGTAGTATACTCCTCTTGGAAAGTTTAGAAGTAAGTAATTTCTTCCACTTGGTAGGTTTGAGAATAGTATCTACATCATCTTCATCTTCATCTTTAGACTTTCTCTTCCTCTTGGAAGATTTGGGAGCAGGTTTGGGAGTAATATCTACATCTTCATCTTCATCTTTAGGCTTTCTCTTCCCTCCATCTATAAATCCCTCAAACAAATCATGAAAAGAATTGTTTGTTTGTTCAAAGTCCGCCCCACTGTACAAGCTTTTCTCCACTTCAAACTCTTCCATCTTAGTCACCACTTTGCCCTCAAGGGCATCCACTATCTCTGGAACGGAGTTCTTCCTACTGGATTTATAGAGTACTATCCTTGGGCCTAAAGACTCTTAAAGCTCCTCCTTGTGGCGAATTTAGGGACACAACTTTTAATGAACTCATAGGTCCACACTGGAATGCTAGTGCGAACCCATTTACGTTATAAGCAAAAGAATCAGTATTCCCTGCTGCCCATTTTTTCTCTTGTGCCTTCTTCTTCCAGGATAGATATACAACCCTATGGTGTTTCATGTCCTTGTTAACACCCTTCAAGGTGGCTCTAAAGAACACATTTCCCCATAGAACTCGGAGGAAAGCATCAACGTCCTCCACCATGTGGAGGATTTTAATAAGTACAATCCACCTTGGGTCTAATACAAAGAGGTACTAGAAATTCAGACATATCATCCCCATCTTCCATGCATCTTCCTTATTAGAACATGAAAGAAAAGATGACTCAAAGTTGGACATTCTAACCGTCAAACTCTTGTAAAAATACTTAACCAATAAAGGTGGACAACCTTCGGCATGCTTCATCTTCATTCATCACAGGGAATATGCCAAAATTAAGGCCTTCCACCATGACATACTTCTTCATTCCAAAGGACAACTCCTCTCCGTTCACCATGAACATCATCTGCTTCGAGTTTGACCTTATTTTCCTGAGCAACATTTAATGCACTATTGTTCCTGAGAACAACACACCCAGGGCTCTAAATAAATATTGAATTTGGGTATTCAAATCCCACTCCATTGGGAATCCAAATCTATACAAAGATAGAGTACAACTCTAAGTCTACTATTATATTTTCATCCAAAATACACAAAAAAAATTCATGAGAAAAAAAGTTCCATACTTTCACCTCTTCAACCTATTCAAAAACCAAATAGATAATCATAATAATATAGAAATTTACCATTAAAGTAAACCAAAACTTAAATTTCAGCAAAAAATGGATCAATTTACCTTGAAAATATATTTGATTTTTTTAAGTTCCAATGATTAATTTAATATATAGGAAGATCAGTTGTCAAATGTTTTTTTCAGCCTACAAATATAATGACTAATATAGTTATCATTTACTTTTCAAACACTATTTTATAATTAGATAAGAGAAATAAACATAAGCAAGCAATGCATTAGCAACTAAAATTTTAAAAAGGCATAAGAAAAACCTTTTAACACCATTACCTTAGTTTTTTTATCACTCCATGTTATTTTCGACACCAATCTCCACCGCACATCAACATTTCTACTATTGTAGGAGCTAAAGAAGCACAATACTTATCAATACCATGACATACATCACTAAAGGTTGCCTCTAAAGCTACTGTTGTGTTGTAATGTGACATGCTAATATATCTCTAGCCATAGTTGACAACACTGGAAATTTTTATCTATTGAGTTTCCACTAACTAAGAGCATCAAATTTATCACTTAGATCATGCATGTGACTCCCTTCCTCTTAATACACATCCAACTCAGATTTTTCAGGCAACATTGTTTCAATTTTTTCAAATAAGAAGAGAATTCAGACCATCATGACTAGTAATTTCTCTACTAGTTAGACTTGACCTGCTGCCTTGAGATTTAAAACTAGTTATTTACCCTTAAAGTTTTTCAACAACTGCATCTGAATATTCTTTATAAATTGCATACAAAAACCTTTGATACTTTCTAATATTACTTTCTGATTCAAATGAGGTATAAAGTTTAGAAAAAGTGAATTCAACTGCTCACATTTTGCATCTAGGATCCCAAACACAACCAACGACCATTAATAAATTGCACTCACCCCAATATTTATCAAACTTTTCTTCTTTTTTGCACCATTTTTCTAATAAACTCTTCTTCGTCATAAGATCTCTTATCCAAGAGTACTTTCACATGATAAAATTCATTTAGGAAAATGTTCGAGGTAGGATACTCACTTCGTGAAATGATTTTGGTTGTTTCATAAAATATTTTCAAGGTTGAAAATACTTTATGCAATTTCTTCCCATCATCTTCTGTTGGACAATGAGCGTAACTTGGTTCCCGATTTTTAAATCTTTGGAAAAACTTCTTTGAAAACTATTGTTGTTCTCAACATTTCATAAGTTAAATTTCATCTCGATTACAATCATCAACCAACTTTCTTTCGTGTAAATTCAATTTCTTCAAAATGTCAGCAAATTGAATGAGTCTAGCATCCGTTCTTCTAATAAAATTCACACTCTAACGATTTACTTGAACAATTTCCCTAATTTCATGGAGTCCATCTTGAGTTATAAGTTTTAAAATATGTGCACAACACCGAACCTGGGATAATTCCCCCCCCCCCCCCAAACCAAATTTTGGTTTATTCTCAAGAAATCTTATTTTATATACTTAATTACAACATCATTAACACTCGCATTATCAACAGAAACAGTGTACACCTTATTTTTAATTCCCCACTCCCTTGCACACTATGGAAGATTATTGGAAATTTTAGGACCACCACGAGGATGAGGGATAATAAAAAAATTTGAGAACATGTTTATTCAATTTCCAAGATAAGACAATCCAATGACCGGTGATGATCATGTACTCTATTTTTTTATTACTGGACTTCCATAAATATGGTGTGAGGCTAATCTTACTCACATTTCATAGCAAACCATGCAACGTTTTCTTCTCAGCTTCATATATAGCAAAAATAAACTATTTTTTCCTATTGTTCGTGATATACGATTCCACTCCGACATTCCACATTTACACAACATATTAAAACTTTCTTCTTTCAATAATGTAAATGGATGTTCATGCATTATGATCCAATTGGAAGCTGCTTCTTTCATCCGTTCCATACAAAAATTTTCACCAAGTAACAAAGGTGACATAGTTGTGTCTACAATTTCGAAGCCTAGCAATAGTTGATGTTGTTTGACTTTATCCTCAAGGTTTTTTAGACTCCAAGTGTTTACCACAATGATTTTAAGTGTCGTTTTAAGTGTGTTGTAGTATCTAACTTCATTTTTGCGAGGAGTAAATGACAATGTTTGCACTTGTACTTGTCATCATCTTTTGGGTCTTCAACCTCAATCCTATCTAACCATACTTGATATATTTTCTATCTCTTAGCCTTATGTAATGAATTATCATTCGTTATCACACTATCCATTTTATCTAACAATTGATTTGAGTTCTCATTTGAATCTAACGAAGCTTCAACGTTAGCTGAATTTGCTACTAGATCGGAATCAAGCATGCCTACAAAAGTTAACAAATAAGAAAAAAACCTCAAGTTGAACCACAAACAATAGATGAAAGGGAATTGATTGACATAGAATTTAACCATAACACAACAGGTACATGGAGGCAAGGCCGCCGACTAAGATTGAGTTAGAGAGATTAAATGCAAAGAAAGTAAAACAATATTTTTGATGTAAAACAGAAAAATGTCAACCTACTACGAAAATAATAATATCGATTGGAGCTTATTACTGGTGCATATTTACTTCACTAAACACATTTGGCTGCTACGGTTGATGTTTTAAGTCTCGACTCCCGATCACCTTGAGTTGTTCACTGTACAAGAGATTCAACCAACATCAACATTTCTCGAGTAGGAGAATTATGTTTAGAAAAGAGTGATGCTTTTAAAAAATATATTTAAATATTTTTTTTACCCAACTACCCACTATTATAATAATATAATAAAATAAAAAGTAAAAATGTATAAATATTAAATGAAAGTTCACGAGCGACTCATGAATAATCAAACAAAATATTTTGGGTTCGAGTTTGGCTCGAAATATTATCGAACATATTCAAATTCGACTCGAATTTGATATATTAAAACTCAAATCAAATATATATAGAGCCGGCTCGAAAAGCTCGCGAGCTATCTCGGTTCGTTTGCACCCCTAGTCATGATGAGATATTTAAAAAGTCACATTAATTCTTAATAAAATACATTTTATTTTTATTATTAATATAAACGAGTATCAGCCTTGAGTTTCGCACGTTCCCCATTCCGACCACGAACTCGATCAATTATGTTTTCTCTTATCCATACCTGACCCCAACCCCAATTTAAAATACTCAAACTTGATCATCGGTTACCTGCGGATATTGAATATACGGATACCCATGGTCAATCTAATACTATATATTTTTCATTTCCACTGTTCTTAAAAGTTGAGTTATTTTTATAAATAACAATGTTAGCAAAATTGAACTCTCATTACAAGAAGATCCTTTTCTCTGCTCAACCATTACCCTGTCATCTTTAATGTTATATGAATTTGATTAACATTATTTCTTTTCAAATTCATCCATTTGACAGCTAAATATCAAATTTATACATATTTTTCTAGTTCAGTGAGCTAAAGTGTTGATTATCCATTTTGAATGTTAAAAAACTGTAGTCATGGGTAGCAATGTTAGTTGTATGAAATAGATATTTTTATTATATAGTGTTTTCAATGACTTTCTAATGAATGTTCTCTTAAAAAAATATATATAGTTTGTCAATATATACATATCATTACCATTTTGCCTACAATTTGTTATTATAACAATCAAATTAATATGTGATCGTTTTTTTTAATGAAAGAGTTAATTAAGTATGTTGAGGAGCTAGTAGAGTTTTAATTGTTTTAACATTATCATTATCTTGATTTTCGATTCATTAATTATTTTATCATGAATATCTAAATAGGGTCGGTCGCATCACCTATGCATTTGTATAAGGTCACACCTTTAAAGGAACACGTAAAAAAAATTAAAATACATATTTCTCAATATTTGAGGAGTTCACTCATAATCACTAAGTTTATATAGAAGATAACATAAAACTAAACTAAATTACTTGTATTGTGATTTAATCTCAAACTAATAATAAATAAATATAAATTTCATATAAAAAATAATTGAATAGTTAACCAATAAGTAAAATTCAAATAGTTCAACAATCAAAAAATCAAATAAAGTTGAGTACATAAAAAGTTCAAACAATCAAATGTCAATTATCTCTAAATAAACTCATATCTCCAATTATATGAATTCTAATTAAGAGCAGAGTAATGTAAACATAAAAATTGTCTAGAAATAAATGACTAATTATTTTTTAGAGCTCCATCTTTTTAGCACAAAACCTCAGGAAGACCATCTTTGAGAATCTGCACTCTAAACATTATAGACGAGTCTTTCGTATCCATAAGTTCGAACAAACACACATCTCCCAATTTTATATTATTGTAAATGGCAAATATCTTCCAACTACTTAATCTTGTCGTCACCGGGTTACTTCCGTTGTAAAGTATTTTCCATTTATTCCCCGAACACTCTAAAATTGCATACACATTGTCTCGGGGAAGATATTGACCAATTCTCTCAGGAACATCCTAATTGAAATGATGTAATTATTAAGAAGGAACTTATGAAATTTGTTAAAAAAAAACAAGCATCTTAATTGTGAATCTTATATAAAATACTATTATTATATGGAGAGATGATTACCAATGAATAAAATGGATCAAGGTTATGTTGAGTTATGCTAACGTGGAAGAACGGTGTTCCAAGTAGAGGAAGAATTGGCTCCTTCTCTATTTGAGGTATCATTGATCCTGACAATGGTTGGGGCGATGACATCTCAACCATCACATTTAGTTTAGCCGGCGCTTTAGCGTTTTCAGTTGCCATGATCTCTTTCATTGATCTATACTGATGAAGATAAGAAATACATATATTTTAGAAATGAAAAGATTTATAGTCAAAATTTAGAAAATCTGTAATCTACCACAAATTTCTTAGGATGGAGCGACTCCGATTACAAATTTACAATGGAGACTTATCAAAGATTAAAAAGAAAAGGTGAAAATAGAAAGATGTAGAAAATCATCATTGGATAACAATATGAAAGAGGCTAGAGAAGTTAAAATCATAAGTGGATAACACATATGAAAGATGCTCGAAAAGTTATGATGATAAATCACAATGATAAATTTGAATACTCCATAAAATAATATTGATGATCTAATTTTTCTGGGAAAAAAAATCAATGAAATGAAAAGAAGGTGATCAAGCCAATAAAGAATCATTCAAACTTCACACTAATGTTAATTATGATCTAAAAAGGTCCAGAAAACCACGAAATTGGGAAGCCATTTTCGATTTATCGATTCCCCATGTTCATCGATTTTCTAAGTTGTTTGTGGGATAGAGATAACTTTATGGTTAGAGTTTATGTTTTCATTGGTGATCAGAAATGATAGTGATTTCTTTATGTACATTTAGTAATATCGAAATAATTTATATTGAAAAATCATATTATATAAGAAGTTATTTTTGATGACTTTTCATAACTAAGTTGAGATATTTCTCTAATTAAAATGAGTTTTATACTGTAAAAAACAAATTAGAGCATACATATATATGTAGCACTAAAATGTTTAGTATTAATCTTAAAATAAAAGGATAGAAAAAAAAAAAACCATTTGCTTCCTTGGTCGATCAGCAGGTGACAATTCTGGATTCTTTTTGATGATAACTTTTCTATTACTTTTGTGTTTCTTGCAAGAAGATTCTGCACAACCTTTAGTTCCTTTCATTTCTTGGACCTTTGAACTCTTCACAATGTCACTATTTCCACCAATTAAGCAGTAAAATAATGACGTTAAAAATATTAACGGATGTGAGAAGTGATTTATAGAGAAAGTTATAAGAGAAATAAAAGTCAATGAGAACAAAATAAGATATTTTATAAACATACAAATTATTTTTAAATAGACAAGTCTATATAAACATTCACATGATAACTAAAAGAATCACACCTATTTAAATATTCTCAATTACAAGAAGATTGCAAATCAATTTTTTTTCAACTTTGCAAAACTACTCACTCTACTGAGATTTTTCACTTTTGTTATCATAATTTTGTAATCTCTTTTTGAAATCATTAGAAACCATTGTTATGAATATATGAATGGATTTCTAATTACATATTTATTTAACCAAACATAAAGTCATGTCATCATTATAGAAAGACATTTCTATGTGTACAAATCATAGAAAACATAAAAATAATAACAAGAACTATGATATATAACTCAATAAGTAGTTTAAGTGTACTCTCTAATATGAAATTCATAGAACAATAAGATCCAAATATGAAAATAAAGTTATAAGTATATCTATTTGACAATTATTCAACAATTAACTCGAAAACTAAGACATTTTTTTTAATTGTTTCACACTATCAAGAAAATCACACACATCTAGAAACTAAATAATTCTAACATGTTTGGCAAGAATTCATTGGTACTTGCATAAAAATAACATCATTAAATAATTTATAATAAATGTTAAAAGTTCATACAATAATTTGATAAGAAGAAAACATCATTCAAATATTGTCATTAGATTTCGCTAATTATTGAATGGATTCGATAATTAAGCCCGATTTGATATTTAATTGAAATAAGTTCAACAATCAAAACAAAAGGAGCAGAGGTTTTAGTGGATTTCAAAATCAGAAAATTTGTAATTAAACATAACCTATATTGAATTTCATATAAACAATTTATCAATTTTACGATCTCAACTAATTTAATCTCGTCATCCAACAGTAAAACGTAAAAATACAAGTTTTGAAAAAATGAGATATCGAGATTGGTAAAACGTTTTTGAATTATACCTTTGAGATATAGGTTCGATCTCGTTTTCCAGTTTGTTCTTCTTCACCTTCTCGACCTTATAAGTACGTCGTAGACTATATGCCGGTGATCTTTTCGATTTTCCGTCCATTTTCCTTCTTTCTTTCTTTTTCTCTCCTTGTGACGCCGCCTTCTTACTAATCTTTGTATTGCCTTTTGTTATTAGTTTTTAAGCCTAGGGTTAGCACGTTAGGTTAAATAAAAGGATGAGTCCAATTCAATGTTGTCCATGTACAAGTGTTTGAACAAAAAGAGTTGAAATTAAAATGAACGCGCTTTAATTCAAATTTTATAATAATTGATATTGAAATATAATAGAAATTTTATATTTAAAAAAATAATTATTATTATGAAATTTGTATATATATTTATATTATTTTTAATATTATATTAATATATACCTACAAATCAAAGCATTAATTAATAAAATATTTTATTCTTAATAATATATACTAATAAAATATTTTATTCTTTATTAATAATATAGTGATTAGAGGAATGTTTCAAATAAATAAAAATGGTTTGTTTTTACATATTTTGGTCCAACTTGTGGCTTTGTGGTTAATAAATAAATATTTTAATAACTATGAAAAAGTGTTAATGAGACAAGTGTTTTGGTGGACCAAAGTTTTAAGGTGTCTTTAGGTATTCAATGTCCCAATAATATTAAAATATTTTGATTTAACACAATGATAATAATGATTAAATAAAATATTAACTATACTTGTCACAAGATTAATCTTCGTTAACATCAAAAGAATTTTTGACATCTTGAAAGTTTCCCACAAAAAAAAATCATAATTCTTAAAGAACGATAATTAAATAATCAAACTTTTTCAAGTTATAAGATTAATTATTTTACGAATTCAATTCGAAATATCTTAACAATACTTGGGTAAAAATAAAACTGTCTACTTCTTGGAGAATATTAATTAGTTAGTCCCAAAACAATGTGTAAATGAACCAGTGATATTCTGTAACAAATTTTAGACTTTACTAATTAACGAAAAATACATATTTGATACTATAAATGTGGTGTAAAAAAGAAAAGAAGAGAAGAGAAACGCAAACAATCGAAAGAGAACCTGCACAAATCGTTAATTTTTCTTTCCAATCTCGAAAATAATGAAATGAGAAACCAAAACAATGGGATCAATTGTTTTTTTTAAACTTTGATTTATTTAGTGTCGTAACTCGATTTACCAAAATAAATATCAATAAAATAAAATAGAGTTTTAAAAAAATGCAAGTGAAAGAGATTATTTCTTTGGTTCGGTTTTTAAAAAATGAAAGTGAAAGAGATTATTTCTTTAGTTATAGATCATTTCCTTCCTAATCACGCGTCTAAATTATAATTATGGTGCATCAGAATGAAATAGAGAAAAGGAGGATATCGACGTCACAGAAAAACAATCTCAAAATAAATACTTGAAATTTCAAGGACATCAAGTTAGGAAAACCAAACTAAACTTAAAGAAAATCTTTTACATTTTAAGTTATTTAGATTTCAAATATTTTAGACATTTTTTTAGTTTTAAATGCAATTTTGAGTAGTTTAGAGAACTGAAAATATAAATAGATTGACGAATTTGTAGATAAACAAGTTAATTAAATTATTGTTTAGGAACCAAGTCATTCGGAATAATATTCATTGTTATGAACTTTATAAGAACATGTCACCAAATATTGCTTTAAGTTTCAAGAATTTCAAACCTATTGTGTGAGCACCATATGTCATAATTTTATATAAAATCAATTAGAGAAATATAAAAAAAGTGGTAAATATATGTGTTTTATTTTGTGTAAATAATTCAGTCAAATTAGATTAATATCCAATGCATGACAATAATCTATGGAGATGTGGCAAAAATAATGAAGAAATCATAATTTTGAAAACCTTGCCTTCTTGCCTCCATATGACCTATTTAGGATAAGAATTGATGAAAACGTTCTCACACAAAGTTATAGATATATGCTTCATCTACACCATATAAAACATTCACATTAATTGTATTGATTTGATGTCATAATTGGACACTCAAACACGTCTACCAAAAGATCAAAACCATTTTTTATTTTTTTTTCGAAAACACATTTTATTTTAGAGTTCGATAGACAACCTTAAGAATTCAATTTAAAAATACAATCATTGACACAAAGCTGTAAAGAATAGGGTGATATAACACATATCAAAACTTGAGACCAATTAGAGTTAGGGTTAAATCAAAATCACTATTAAAGTTTGCAAAATTTATGAAAATCCATATTTTGAAAATGATCAAAACCAATTACAAATGCATTTAGGATAATAAGTGAACATAAATGAGTTTTATAAGTTACAAGACCTTATTTCAACCATTGAATCAACCAACTGAAATCCAATTTTAAATTGATATGAAAATTATACAAAACTTTTAGACTTGTTTTACTTGTTTTATATACAACAAAGAACAATCTATAAATAACCTTATAAGCCTAGATGATTTAAAACCGAAATTCCCAATTTGAAACTTCTTGAAAACCAACTATGGCGAAATATTCGTCTTCCCCTCTCGCGTTCTGAAACAATGTATTTATATTTTCCCGTACATAGGGAATCTAATGCAACAAACCTCAACCGTTTTGATTAAGTAGGATTAATTTTGAGTTTTTCCCTATATGTTCTTGAATTTCAAAGGATAAATTTGTTTTATTGATCTATTAAATTCCATTACTTCTTTGGGAAAATGATCTCTATCATTCAATATTCAAGTGGCTTCAAATGGTTTCTATTTTGGTGGTCAAGAATGAAATTTGTATTTTTTTGGAATATTTTAAATAAAATAAGGCTGTTTTGTCCATCCATTTAGCCTTCATCAGTTGATATTCAGTTAGGTGACTATAAAATAAATGTGAAATGATTTAATGACTTAGTTATAATTTTGTTAGATACTTAAACTAAGTGGTTACGTTGTTAAAACTATTATTTATTAATTAGTAACCGTTATAATAATTGTTATGTTAATCCAACGATCAACACTTCTCAGCCTCAACCGACTCATCCAGCATAGAGGAAATAAAACAACGATCATTTGGCCATTCATCCAGCAGATCATATAGGGCTAACTCTAACTAATAGAGAAACTATGATGTTTTAAGTGTCCAACATGCCTTATCAGCTAAGATAAAAATCGAATTCATAGATGAATCGTTCTCAAAGCTTGTAGATTTAGAAGATGGAAGGCAGTGGAAAATCTTCGACTCAATGGTTCGTGCATGGATGATAAATACGATCGACGTGAGGCTTCAAAGAAGCTTTCAATCAACTAAAACTAATCGCGATCTTTGACATGAAATTAAATAAAAACAACGGTCCGAGAATGTATTATCTCCAAAAGGATTTGTCATAATGCATCAAGGATCAAATGACCTTGAGGATTACTACTCTAAAGTTAAACTCCTATGGGATGAAATTCTTAGATTGAAAACCACTTAGAAGACGTAGGTATAAAGGAACTAAGATAGACGGTAATGGATGTTTTCTAGAACTTGAAATAATTCAAGACGACAAAGAGAACAAGTTACTACAATTCTTAAGGAGACTTAATGATCAATATTAATATGTGAGAATCAAATATGAATATGTGAAGGATCAAATACTGATGCAAGAACCATTTATAAGGCTTTTATATTGTTGCAAAACGTGGAAAAAAAACTATCTAAGGAATGTCAATTAAGACAACTCCATGTATGCAATAGATTGAAGAAGAAATTCGGACAGGTCTAAGTCCAAGAATCTTATGTGTTTTCATTGCGGAAGTAAGGACTATTTGAAAGAAAACTGTTTCAATATTGTTGGTTATCATGACCGGTGGAAACAACCAAAGTAAAATAACAACAAGAAAAGAGGAAGTACAAGTATATTCAACAATTCTTCATATCAGAATGAGTATGGAGATGCAACTCTTGAAGAATCCAGAATACAAAAGCATGAGGGATGTCAAAGGAAAAGGAGTAGCTTGAACATCCTTAAATGGCACGGCTGCAGGTAAGTGTTCTAAACTTATATCTCATTCACATACATTTATTTAGTTTAACATGAACAAAAACTTAGTTAAAGATAAAAATTAATGGTTAATAGATTCATGGGCATCATGTGAGGTATGGAACAATAAGAATTTAATGAAAGACATTAGGAAATTAGAGACTCCAAAGTTTATGTATTTAGTTGATGGGTCATGTAAATCAATTTCAGAAGTAGAAGTAGAAGTAGAAGTAGAAGTAGAAGTAGAAGTAGAAGTAGTAATAATTATAATTTCAAATGAGTTAATACTTAGTGAAGTTTTATTTTCTAAATATCTTAAATACAATCTGATATCAATTGCTAAGCTTATTGATGATAGTATAGAAAATTGCCTTTTCTACAAACAATGTGCAACTTGTAGGACCATAAGCTTGCATTAAATGTTGAGATTGAAAAGAGGATAAAACCTGTATTTCGTTTCTAGTGACACGATAACAAATAATATTTATGATATTTTTTTTCTTAGTTCTAAAGATAATATATATATATGATAGAACTTGTTTCAATCAAATATTTAATAATTCAGTAATTAATTATGAAGTTCTTCATAAAAGATTTGGTCATCCCTTAAATGGAGTTATTAAATCCATTTACCCGATTATCTTTGATAGAAAGAAACAATATTCTTCATGCCCACTAAGTCAATTAGATTGCTATTGTGATAAATTTTTTGAATTGATTCATGTTGATTTGTGGATTCTGTCGAGAGGAGACATTTTTAAATTGTTCTTACATAATTACTGTTTTTGATGTTTTTTTGACACTTGTATTTGAAAAACTACAACAAGTTTTCATCCTTGTTAAAAATCAATATAAAACAAATGTAAAAATCATTAGGACTGATGATAGAACATAATTTATTAATGATATGTGTTTCAATCTTTTTAAATATATTTGTATAATTCATCAAACAACATGTGCATACACTCCACAATAGAATGGAGTTGTAAAAAGAAAGTCCCTTGTATAAAGAAAGAATAGACATCTTGTTCAAATAGCGATGTTTATCATGATTGATTCTCACATGCCTTCAAAATTTTTGGCACATTTATTACTCACTGCAACCTTTTTGATTGATCAAACACCAATGAAGAAATTTTATTGGAAAACTCCAATTTATATATAAATATGTATTTATAGGATATCTCATTAATCAAAAGGGGTATAATTGGGGTATAATGTGTATGAATTAGAGATAAATATATTAGTTTTTAGAGATGTTATCTTTCATGAGGAAATAATTCCATTTATGAAAGATGAAATTTCATTAGATTGTTCTAAAATAAAATTAAAAGATGTTCCAACTTTCTTTCATGATGAAATGTAAGATATAAGTGTGAAAAAGTTAGAACAAAATTATTTATATCAACCATCTAATGATTTTTATACTAAAAATGTTTTTTCCGAACCTGCATCTCATATTCAAAATCCCATGTCACAACAAAATGACACTGGAATTTTTTTAAGGAGAGTTCTAGAATTTCATATACACCAACATGGATGAAAGACTTTATAAACCATGCAAAACAATTAATAAAAGGAAAAATATTTTTATACCTTCAACTTTTCCTTTTACAATTATTTGTAGTAATTTAAACTTTACAAATTTTTTAAGAAACATTGATCAATCACATGATCCATTTTAATACCAACAAGCTATAATGAATTCAGATTGGGTTGAAGCAATGGATTCAAAACTTAATGCTTTAAACAAAAATAACACATGGACTTTGCAGAACTCTCAAAAGGTAAAAAAGTTATAGATGGTAGATTGATTTATCAAACAATTTTTTTTTATGGTAGTATAAACAAGTGTAAAGTACGTTTAGTACTGGAAAAGGGTACAATCAACTTGATGGAGTAGATTTTCATCAAAGATTTTCTCTAATAGTAAAGAATGTAACTATTAGATTGTTATTAACCTTGACAGCTGCAAGTAATAACATTTATATCAGATTGATTGAAATAATTCTTGTTTGCATGGTTGTCTTGATGAAGATGTGTAAATTTCTATACTGGTTTGAATTGTGAATATCCAAACCAAGTATGTAAACTCAATAGGAATTTATATGGACTAAGACCTTCCTAAAGACAATGACACTTTAGAATTTCTAAAAATCTTTCAGATATTAGTTTTTTTACAATCATAGAATGATCATTGTCTATTCATTAAGAAAATAGGAGAACAAATCACTTGTTTATAACTATATGTTGATGATATTTTGTTGGCAAGTAACTCATTATAAGATATTGAATACAATAAAAGTATTGTTGATTCTAAATATACTATTAAGAATCTTGATAATGATAAGGTTTATTAAGACTATAAGTCATACATAATGACGAAGTTATATATGTGAATCAAAGAAAATACATTTTGGATTTTGTTTATGATTTATGTTTGATTACTTCTAAACCAGCTGCAACTCCTATGACAAAAGGAGTAAAATTTGTTAATGATTTTATTCATGATGATCTATGTGATGTTAGTCTATATAGAAGATTTGTTGGTCGGCTATTATATTTAAACTTCCAAAGACTCGATATTGCTTATTGTGTTCAATAACTAAGTCAATTTAGTCATCGATGCATTAATAAACCATTTAAATCCTATTTTAAGGCTGCCATACAAGTTCTCAAGTATCTCAAAATGGACTCCTTACTTGGGATTATTTTACTCATCACATAACAGTTTTAAATTATCTACATATTCATATAGGGATTGAGGATCCTATTTAGATTCCAGAAAATTATTAATAGGTTATTGTATATTTGTTTAAAATTCTCTTGTTGCTTGGAAAACAAAGAAACGTCAATCTATTTCACATTATTCAACTAAAGCTGAATATCGTAGCTTGATAGCGACAATTTGTGAACTGCAATGACTAACATATTTACTTATTGATCTTCAGATTAAAGTTGATTTACCAATTACACTTTATTGTGACAACAACAAGGCTATCCACATTGTAGAAAATTTGGTCTTTCATGAATGTACTATCTCCAAAAGGATTTGTCATACTACATCAAAGATCAAATGACCTAAAGGATTACTACTCTAAGGTTAAACTCCTATGGGATGAAATTCTTAGATTGAAAACCGCTTATAAGGTGTACGTATAAAGAAACTAAGATAGACTGTAATGGATGTTTTTTAGAACTTGAAATGATTCAAGACGACAAAGAGAACAAGTTACTACAATTCTTAATGAGACTTAATGATCAATATGAATATTTGAGAATCAAATATGAATATGTGAATGATCAAATACTGATGCAAGAATCATGGTCTACTATTTACAAGGCTTTTATAATGTTGCAGAACGTGGAAAAGAAAACATATCTAAGGAATGTCAATTAAGACAACTCCATGTATGCAATAGATTGGAGAAGCAATTCGGACAGGTCTAAGTCCAAGAATCTTCTGTGTTTTCATTGCGGAAGTAAGGACTATTTGAAGGAACTGTTTCAAGATTGTTGGTTATCATGACCGGTGGAAACAACCAAAGTAAAATAAAAACAAGAAAAGAGGAAATACAAGTATAATTAACAATTCTTCATATTAGAATGAGTATGGAGATGCAACTCTTGAAGAATACAAAATGTACCAGGATTTTCCGAAAAGCATGAGGGATGTCAAAGGAAAAGGAGTAGCTGGAGCATCCTCAAGTGGCACGGCTGCAGGTAAGTGTTCTAAACTTAAATCTCATTCACATACATTTTTTTAGTTTAACATGAACAAAAACTTAGTTAGAGATAAAATTGAATGGTTAATAGATTCATGGGCATCATGTGAGGTATGCAACCATAAGAATCTAATGAAAGATTTCCTAGACTCCAAAGTTTATGTATTTAGTTGAGGGGTCATGTAAATCAATATCATAAGTAGTAATAGTTATAATTTCAAATGAGTTAATACATAATGAAGTTCTATATTCTAAATATCTTAAATACAATCTGATATCAACTACTAAGCTTATTGATGATAGTATAGAAAATTGCATTTTCTAAAAAACAATGTGCATCTTATAGGACCATAAGTTTGCATTAAATATTGAGATTGGAAAGAGGATAAAACTTGTATTTCGTTTCTAGTGACACAATAACAAATAATATTTTTGATATTTTTTTTCTAGTTCTAAAGATAATATATATGATAGAACTAGTTTCAATCAAATATTTAATAATTCAATAATTAATTCTGAAGTTCTTCATAAAAGATTTGGTCATCCCTCAAATGGAGTTATTAAATCCATTTATCCGAATATCTTTCATAAAAATAAACATTATTCTTCATGCCCACTAAGTCAATTAGATTTCCTTTTATTATATAGTTTTTCCAAAACTGATAATTTTTTTAATTGATTCATGTTGATTTGTGGGGCCTATCGAGAGAGGAGACATTTTTAAACTGTTCTTACATAAATTGTTATTTTTGATGATATTTTTACGATATACTTGGATTTATCTTATTCCTTATAAGAGATACTTGAATTTGAAAAACTACAACAATTTTTCATCCTTGTTAAAAATCAATATAAAACAAACTTAAAAATCATTAGGACTGATAATAGAACATAATTTATTAATGATATTTGTTTCAATCTTTTTAAATATATTTGTATAATTCATCAAAAAAAACATCTGCACACACTCCACAATACAATAGAGTTGTAGAAAGAAAGAATAGACATCTGGTTAAAATAGCGATGTTTATCATGATTGATTCTCACATGCCTTCAAAATTTTGGGCACATTTATTACTCACTGCAACCTTTTTGATTGATCGAACACCAATGAAGAAATTTTATTGGAAAACTCCAATTTATATGCTTAATAAAATATTTTTTTGATAATAGTTTACTTAGAGTATATAGATGTTTAAGTTATGCAAGTAATGTATTTCCATACAAATCAAAGTTTACACATAGAGGAAATAATTGTGTATTTATAGGATATCTCATTAATCCAAAGGGGTATAATGTGTATGAATTATAGATAAATATATCAATTTTTAGAGATGTTATCTTTCATGAGGAAATATTTTCATTTATGAAAGATGAAATTTCATTAGATTGTTCTAAAATAAAAGATGTTCCAACTTTCTTTCAGGATGAAATGTAAGATATAAGTGTGAAAAAAATTGGAACAAAATAATTTTATCAACCATCTATTTATTTTTATACTAAAAATGTTTTTTTTCCAAACCTGCATCTCATATTCAAAATCCCTTTTCACAACAAAATGACACTAAAATTTTTTTAAGGAGAGTTCTAGAATTTTATATTTACCAACATGGATGAAAGACTTTATAAACCATGCAAAAAGGAAAAAAAAAATTTATGCCTTCAACTTTTCCTTTTACAATTATTTGTAGTAATTTAAACTATACAGATTTTTTAAGAAACATTGATCAATCACATGATCCAGTTTCATACCAACAAGCTACAATGAATTCAGATTGGGTTGAAGAAATGGATTCAAAACTTAATGCTTTAAACAAAAATAACACATGACATTGCAGAACATCCAAAAGGTAAAAAAGTTATAGATGGTAGATTGATTTATCAAATAATTTTTTTTTGATAATAGTATAATCAAGTGTAAAGAACGTTTAGTACTGGCAAAGGGTACCATCAAATTGATGGAAATAAATTGATGGAGTAGATTTTCACCAAAGCTTTTCTCTAGTAGCAAAGAATGTAACTATTAGATTGTTATTAAACTTGACAAATGTAAGTAATAATATTTACATCAGATTGATTTAAATAATTCTTGTTTGCATGGCTGTCTTGATGAAGATGTGTAAATGTCTATACTGGTTTGAATTGTGAATATCCAAACCAAGTATGTAAACTCAATAAGAATTTATATGGACTAATACAGTCCTAAACACAATGACACTTTAGAATTTCTAAAAATCTTTCAGATATTAGTTTTTTACAATTATAGAATGATCATTATCTATTCATTAAGAAAATAGGAGAACAAATCACTTGTTTATAACTATATATACTGATGATATTTTGTTGGCAAGTAACTTATTGTAAGATATTGAATACGATAAAAGTATTGTTGATTCTAAATATACTATTAAGAATCTTGATAATGCTAAGGTTTATTAAGACTATAAATCATACATAATGAAGATGTTATATATGTGAATCAAAGAAAATACATTTTGGATTTTTTTATGATTTATGTTTGATTACTTCTAAACCAACTGTAACTCCTATGACAAAAGGAGTAAAACTTGTTAATGATCATATTCATGATGATCTATGTGATGTTAGTCTATATAGAAGATTTGTTGGTCGGCTATTATATTTAAACTTCCCAATACTCGATATTGCTTATTGTGTTCAATAACTAAGTCAATTTAGTCATCGATGCATCAATAAACCATTTAAATCCTATTTTAAAGTTGCCATACAAGTTGTCAAGTATCTCAAATGGACTCCTTCCTTGGAATTATTTTACTCATCACATACAAGTTTTAAATTATCTATATTCATATAGTGATTGGGGATCCTATTTAGATTCCAGAAAATTATTAATAGGTTATTGTATATTTGTTTAAAATTCCCTTGTTGCTTGGAAAACAAAGAAACATCAATCTATTTCACATTATTCCACTAAAGCTGAATATCGTAGCTAGATAGCGACAATTTGTGAAATGCAATTACTAACATATTTGCTTATTGATCTTCAGATTAAAGTTGATTTACCAATTACACTTTATTGTGAAAACTACGAGGCTATCCACATTATAGAAAATTTGGTATTTCATGAACAAACAAAACATATCGATATTGATTGTCACACGGTAAAAAATAAATACAAGTCTAGTTTTATTTTACTAACACATGTATCATCTAGTATGCAGATTGGAGATATCTTTACCAAATCATTTGAAACAAGTTATTTTTTGGATCTTTTATACAAGCTACAACTACAAGATTTTTATCTTGATGAGGGAGTGTAAAAGAAATTTAAAATTATTCAATGGCTTAGTTCTAATTTTGTTAGATAGTTAAACTAAGTGGGTAAGTTGTTATAACCATTAGCTATTAATTATTAGTAGTTTTAATAATTATTATTTTAATTAATATTAATTATAAAAATTGGGAGTTTTTTTTACCTGTATTGAGTTTTGTGTTAGTATTAATATTTAATAAAATATCACAAATTCCTCAACGTTTCTCTCATTTTTGTGCAATTTGACTTTCTATCTAACCACTTCTTATTACCTCATTAGTACCATTTATTAATATTTATTCTTGCTAAGTTTTATAGTGACCCATGCTCCAGAAACCCGCCCGAGATAGGACCCACGTGCAAGAGACCCAAGCCCAGGACTCACTACATGCGTTGACCAAACCTAGCCCACGTTGACTCCTCCTAGGGCTGGTGCCTCCTAATGCCGTGGCGGTCCGTGGTGGTTAACGACGGTCCTCCGATGATATTATCCGAAAAACAATTTTTTTTTTCAAAACTTGCAAAACTATTATTAAAAATTACTTTTTAATTTTAATTTTTATCCGACTCATATTTTATTTATTTATATAATATTTCAACATGGGTTGAACATGAGTGTTTTCCTTCTATTGTAGCGGGCGACACAGACAACTCCTATGTGTTTGATGACTTCCACTGCATATCTAATGGTTGTGACTTCTGCTGCAGCGATTCTTCTAGGTTTCGGTCGCACCAGATCACAAACAATTTCCAGCCTTAAGGGTTTGTTTGAAATTGATTTTTCTTTCATCCTTTTGACTTTATTTTTAATTTTAAAAATATACAACTTTAATAAATATGATATATATTTTTCCAATTTATTTTAATTTAGTTTATATTTTTGGGTTTAATAAATATTTTATTTTGGATAAAATGGACACGACATTTATCCTAAATTATTTATTTAATTCCCTTTGATTTTTCTAAAATTAATTTGAGATAAAATAAGTATAACATTTATCCCAAATTATTTTATTTATTTTTCTTGATAACTATCATTAATTAATTAGGATTTAATTATCACAATAACTAATCCAATTAATGATTTAATTAGGTTTTGGCCTTGATTTTTATTATGTTGATTTTATTTATTTAGAAATTAAAAAAAAAAATTAAAATTTAAAATGGAGTATGTAAATTTTTAGTGATTATAGAATGCCCCTCTCGAATCAAGTTTGATTACAACAAATTAATTTTTTGAAAACACGTAGTATATTATTGAGGCAGATAGAAAGATAGAACATAGAATGAGTTGATTGGAGTGACATTGTATTATTGTGTATAGAATTCATCAAGGTCTTCCACGCATTGATCAAGGATCTTTCCTTTGTAATTATCCTAACAAGGATGATATCTCGAATCATGTTTTACAAATCTTAACAGAGTATCCGTAAAATGTATAGGATAATGATACAAAGATAATCATATGCATTTATTGAAAAATCAACTTCTATTTAAACATGAATATCTACCAATTATTCAAGTTATTTGTATTTTTAACTATTATTTGATAGTACTTTGGTCAATGTGGTTTAGGATAATCATATACAAATGATTATGGTTAATGTCATTCGACGAAACATAAGAGGGGACATGGAAATTTTGATAAATTCCTCATTTGGATTACTAACAAGTAACATCTTAGAATGATCATATATACGTGATCATGAGACTATCACCAGATAAGTTTTAGTGAAAGTTGATGAGATTGTCACTGAAGTTACTAACAAGTAACACATTGAATGATTGTGTGAAAATGATCAAAATATTATTAATATATAGGTTTTTTTGTGAGACTTGACAAACTTTTCACTATAGTTACCAACAAGTAATGCTTAGGATGATCATATATAAATGATCATGGTACTATCGACATATATGTTTTTATGTTTGTGAATTAGGAATACCTATTGAGAAATAGAGTTTTAATTGGATACCTATTGAGGGATAGGGTTTTTGATACCTATCGAAAGATAGGGTTTCGATTGAATCGTGGTCGTATGATCTCTGGTACCTATCGAGATATAGGATTTTGGTACCTATCAAGAGATAGGGTTTTGATTGGATCATGTGCATCTTATCGAGAGATAGAATTTTGGTACCTATCGAGGGATATGGTTTAGATACATATCGAGGTATATAATTTAGATACCTAGCGAGAGATATGGTTTTAATACCTATAGAGGGATAGAGTTTTAATTGAATACCTATCGAAGAATGGAGTTTACAATACCTATCGAGATATAGAGTTTTGGTTGGATCATGGTTGTATGATCTCTAATACCTATCAAGAGATAGGGTTTTGATTGGATCATGTGTGTGTGATCTCTAATACCTATCAAGATATCGAATTTTGGTACCTACCGAGGGATAGGGTTTCGATAACTATCGAGAGATAGGGTTTCGATACATATCGAGAGATAATATTTTGGTACTTATCGAGGGATATGGTTTTAATTGGATACCTATCGAAGGGTAGAGTTTTTGATACCAATCCAGAGATAGAGTTTCGGCTGGATCATGGTCATATGATCTCGAGAGATAGTGTTTTAGTACATATCGAGATATAGGATTTTGATTGGATCATGTGCGTATGATCTTTAATACCTATCGAAAGATAGGATTTTAGTACATATCAAGGAATATGGTTTGGATACCTGTCGAGGCATGGGTTTGGATATCTATCGAAAGATAGATTTTTGGTACCTATCAATGGATAGGGTTTTGATACTTATCGAGGGATAGTGTTTTTATACCTATCGAGAGATAGGGTTTTGATACCTATTGAGAGATAGGGTTTTGATACCTATCGAGGGATAGGGCTTTAGTACCTATCGAGGGATATGATTTTGATACCTTGTCGGAGATAGGGTTTTGATACCTATTGAGAGATAGGGTTTTAGTACATATCGAGAGATAGAGTTTTGGCAGATCATGTACGAATGATCGTGGTAGTTATCGATAGATAATATTTTTAAACCTATCAACAAATAAGGTTTTGGTACCTATCAAGAGATAGTGTTTTGATTGGATAATGTGTGTATGATTTTTGATACCTATTGAGAGATAAGGCTTGGATACTTATTAAGAGAGTGGTTTGGATACCTATCGAGAGACAAAGTTTGGATACCTATCGAGAGATAGGGTTTTGGTACCTATCGAGGGATAGTGTTTGGATTGGAACATGTACATATTATCTCTGAAACCTATCGAGAGATAAGGTTTTGGATACCCATCGAGAGATAGGGTTTTGATACCTATCGAGAGAGAGTTTTGATACCTATCGAGAGAGAGTTTTGATACCTATTGAGAGATAAAGTTTTGATACCTATTGACATATAAGGTTTTGGATGGAATCGTGAAAAAACAATGTCTTGTACCTCGTGACATATAGGGTTTTGGTGGACCATGTAAAAATGATTGCGGTACTTATTGAAATATAAGGTTTTAATACCTATCGACTGATAGAGTTCTAGATAGAATCGGGTAAAAACGATTTCTCATACCTATCGACAAATAGTGTTTTGGCGAATCATGTGTGGATGATCTTGGGACACATCAACAAACAAAGTTTTGATACATATCGACAAATAGGGTTAGAACGAATCATGTATGGATGATCTTTGGACTTGTTAACATAAAAGGTTTTGATACCTATAAATAGATAGGGTTTGAACGGATCATCTACGAATGATCTTACAACTTGTTAATAAACAAGGTTTTGAAACCTATAAACATCTAGGGTTCGAATGGATCATATACGAATGATCCTAGGATGTCAACAAACAAATTTTTGATACATATCGACAGATAGAGTTTGAAAAGATCATGTAAGAATAATCTCAGGACTTGTCAATAGACAAGGTTTAATACCTATCGACATATAGGTTTTGAACGGATCATGTACGAATGATCTTGGAACTTGTCTAAAGGCAAGGTTTGATACCTATCGACATATAGGGTTTGAACAGATCATTTATGGATGATATTGGGACTTGTCAATAAAAAAAATTTTGATACCTATCGACATATAGGGTTTAAACGGATCATGTACGAATGATCTTAGGACTTGTCAACAAACAAGGTTTTGATACATATCGATAAATAGGGTTTGAACGGATCATATATGAATGATCTATAGACTTGTCAACATACAAGGTTTTGATACCTAATGATAGATAGGTTTGAACGGGTCATGTACAAATGATCTCAAGACTTGTCAACAAACAATATTTTGATACCTATAGAGAGATATGTTTGAATGGATCGTGTATAAATGATCTCGGGACTTATCAATAAACAAGGTTTTGATACCTATCGACATATAGGGTTTGAACAGATCATGTATAAATGATCTTGGGACATGTCAATAAACAAGGTTTTGATAGCTATCAACATATAGGTTTTGAACGGATGATGTATGAACGATCTTATGACTTGTCAACATACCAAGTTTTGATACCTATTGACATATAGGGTTTTAACGGATCATGTATGAATGATCTCGAGACTTGTCAACATACAAAGTTTTAATACCTATAAACATATAGGGTTTGAACGAATCATGTACGAATGATGTCAGGACTTGTCACTATACAAGGTTTTGATATTTATCGACAAATATGGTTTAAACGAATCATGTACGAATGATCTTGGGATTTGTCAACATGAAAGGTTTTGTTTCTTATCAAAAAATAGGGTTAGAACGGATCATGTACAAATGATCTTGGGATTTGTCAACATGCAAGGTTTTGATACCTATCGATAGATAGATTGGGTTTAAACGGATGATGTAATCGAGATCTTGGAACATGTTCATATATAAGGTTTTTATCTTTATCGATAGATAGGATTTGAACAGATGATGTACGAATGATCTCAAGACTTGCCAACATACAAGGTTTTGATACCTATCGACATATAAGGTTTGAATGTATCATGTACGAATGATCTCAGAATTTGTCAACATAAAAGGTTTTGATACCTATAGACATATAGGGTTTGAACAGATTATGTACGAATGATCTTGGGACTTGTTAACAAGAATTTTTTTTAATATCTATTGACATATGGGTTTAAACGGATCATGTACCAATGATCTCGGGACTTGTCAAGAAACAATAATTTGATTTCTATCGATAGATAGGGTTTGAACCGATTATGTACGAATGATCTCTAGACTTGTCAACAAACAAAGTTTTGATAACTATCAACATATAGAGTTTGAACGGATCATGTACGAATGATCTTAGGACTTTTCAACAAATAAAGTTAGCACGGATCATGTACGAATTATCTTGGGACTTGTCAACAGACAAGGTTTTGATATCTATCGACATATAAGGTTTGAACGGATAATGTACGAATGATCTAGGGACTTGTCAATAAATAAGGTTTTGATACCTATCGACAAATAGGGTTTGAATGGATCATGTACGAATGTTCTTGGGACTTTTCAACAAACAATGTTTTAATACATGTCGACAGATAGAGTTTGAACAGATCATGTACGAATGATCTCAAGACTTGCAAACAGACAAGGTTTTTATACCTATCGACATATAGGGTCTGAACGGATCATGTATGAATGATTGCGAATTATTATCAACAGATAAGACTAGAGACCTATCGACATATAGGGTTTTGACATATCATGTACGAATGATTGCAGATGCTTATCGACAGATAAGGCTATAGACCTATCGCCATATAGGGTTTTGGTACCTATTAACAAATAGGATTTCGAGAGACTCGATTTGCTTATTTTCTTTTGCAATATCGGTCTTGGCTCTTTTGACTTAAAGGGAATATTTCAACAGAATCATTTTCTTTTTCTTCTCAAAGTTTCATTCACAACTAGTTGAAATTCGTCAATCTACGATTTCAAGATTTATTTTTGAACATGTGACTCACGTGTTTGGATAAAGGAACATTTTTTCCCCTTGGTTTCTATCCTTAAATATTTTTTCGAGACTGGTATGAACCTTGATCCTTCAAACAAATCATGACGTTCTTGAATTAGAAACGTGTTCGGGATTGGGTACTTTGTCAACACTAAGTACCTCTTTCGGTCCTTTTTGATTTTATCAATCAAGGAATCAAATTTCGTTTTCCCTATTTTTTGAGATATAGGCTATAAATTCAATCTTTTGTATAAACGGTTATCCAAAATCACAACTCTCGAAGAACATGGTTAAAACTCCGATGTTTTGACAAGGTGTTAGGATCTAGGTCGGGGCTGGCGGACCGGGGTCTAGCTGGTTAGTACTTTTACTCAACGTTTGGCGTTAATCCGGTTAAAGATTAACACCGGGTTTCAATACTACACAAACTGTCACAAACCCTTGAATCGAGTTCAAGTGCGGAAGTGGTTTGTTTCATGTTGAAGCAACACACACACAGGATGAATAAAGATAGAATCTGGATAATATCGGTTTGGAGATTAAAATGTCGGTTTAAGGTATAATGAATCAGTTAGAGCGGTGCAAATCGGTTAGTATGAGTCGGTTAGAACGTAGATCCGGCAGAAAGTAAAGAACAAGACTCATAATTTTATGGATGTTCGTAGATAAAACTCCTACGTCACCCTTTCTTCTCAAAACCGCGAGAATGATATTCACTAAGGAATACGCAATCACAATATCCGATCGAGACTTATTTGCTGCTCGATAAACACTCGTACAATTCTCACAGAAATTGTAATCTCACTTCAAATGCACACTTAAGCTTTTTAATCTTAGAGAGATAAACACAACTTGTAACTTGGGTTGTTGGAACTCTTAAATGTTGTCTCTTGTAACTTATGAACTCTCAGAACTGCTAAAACTGCATTTATTCCTCTTCAGTTCCTTCTTTTATAGGTGAAATGTGCCAACAGTCATATTTCTTCAACGGATACCTTCAGGATAATCCTTGAATCTGATTGGTTGAGCAGAGGTTCAGTGTTGCAGAACTGGTGGTTTAAGCTTCCAAGGCATAGGTCAAACCGGCTAGGTTTGTCTTTTACTTAATATAGCAATTGTCGGTTGGACAGTTGCCTGCACCTGGAAGGTTGCGCCTCTGACTTATTCTAGAATAGAAAGATCTCTTCAGGCAATCTTCTGCAACCTGTAGAGTATCATCAGACTTGTATGGATATGGCAATGTCACAGTCTGTTCCTTTGGTATCATCTTCCACAGATACTCAAACTATCTGTTTGCACCGATTTGTAAGTTGTACTTAGTTTGATAGTTCTGACTTCTTTCTTAAGTGGTCTCCTCATCGGTTTTCCGGTTGGGTATTGCATTTCGGTTTGGGATGACTACCGGTTGTTCATGGTTAACCGGATAGCTTTCCGGTTTTGGATACATCCTCTGCATCTTCTTCTAACCGGTTAGATTCTTTGGTCGGTTGGATTCTTGACCGTTCCTGGTTCTTAACCGATCCTGCACAGGAAGTTTGTTTTTGTTAAGTTCTTATTTTAACCGGTCCAATTTATCTAACAATTTCTCCCTTTTTGATTATTTTATTTAAAATATTCAAAACCATGTAAGAAGTAAGAAGTAGGCCAGTTGTTTTAAAAATTTGTTTGGCCGGATTTTTGAAAAAGACTTAGAAAAATTTTTAGAAAAATTTTGGAAAAATTTTTGGAAAAATTTGTCTTTGAAGAAAAATTTTATCTTATCAATTTATCCCTTTTATCTTATTTTATTTAAAATATTCAAAACTATGTAAGAAGTAAATTGTAGGCCGGTTTCCAAAATTACTTTATATATATAAAAGTAGGAAATATAATAAAGTTAACATAAATAACAGATAATTAAAAAAATTATATTCCTTCTTCTTGGGCATGTATTTCTCCCGTAGGTATTCAACCATCACTCCCTTTCCCGGATTGCAGGGATCGACGCCAACTCCGGAGGAAGATGCTTGAACGCCCGAGGTTCCGGTGAATGGTGAAACCTGTGAGGGAACCGATCTGATTGTAATTTGCCTCGATACCCCGCATTCTTTTGTTCAGCGGTCTATCCTCTTCCTCGAGCTCTTCAACTTCTGGTGAAACCGGGTTGAGTGGAGGAGCAGCAATCGGTTCAGCAATGTCATCCAACAGCTGTTGATTACGTTTAGCCGCTGCGTTCTTGGAGGCCTTTCTCTTTCTGGTTGTCGGACCGGTTGATGGAGCAGCCGTCTTTGATTTCTTATTTGCATCGGCGATATCTTCTAATATCAGATGTTGTTGGAATAGCCGAGCCGAATCCTCATTTGCTTGAACCGCTTGTGCCGGTGCGGCATCTTCTACTATTTGAACATGTTGAGCCAGGTTTTTATCCTCCTGTTCCCTTTCCTTCTGAAGCCATATTTACTCGTCTTCGGCTTTTTGGATCTTTTGAGTCGCGATCTCGTTCGCTTTCTCAAGCGCTTCGTCGGCCGCAAGCTTGGCCGCGATCATTTCTGCCAGCTGTTCGGATACCGCTTTTAGCTCGGCTTGGGTCTGGGCATTCTTCTCTTCAAGCGCTGCCATTCTTTCAAGCATTGAATCGGCCTGGTTGCCATATTGGAACAGACCCTCTCAAGAAATGTCATCCTTTGACCCGTTGTCGTGAGTTGTTGGGCGGTATTGTTGTGACCCACTTCAAGAGTCATTAGCTTATGATCCATTTAACTGAGCCACTGGTTGGTTTGAGCAAGACCGTTCACCAGATTTGTAGTTCTTTCCGTCGTGGTCCAGTTGATCGGTCATGCCGTAGTTATCTTCAACGGCTGTAAGCCGTTTAACCGCAGAGTTTAGTTTTTCACCGGTGGACTCAATCAACCGGTTGGATTTCTTCACTCTTTCCCTCATTTTCTTCTGCCATGGCATGATGGTATCATTACAAAATTCCTCGATTAAGTCCATGACCTTGTCATCGGTTAGAACATGCACTGGCATTTTGCCGGTTTGTGGAGACCCGGGCCGATCGGTGAGCAGAGTATCCGTTTCGGTTTCAATGTTGTTGACCGTGGGTTTCGGTGGAGGAGGGGAATTCTCAGCCTCATTCGGATTCAGACCGCCATTGGATTCGTAACCGTCATCACCTTCAGGATGAGATCTGGAAAAGTGTGAAGCTTCTTGATGAGCGGGATCCGATTCCAACCGCTTCATCTCATCGGTTAACTCCCATCCTTAGCCGTTAATATTTCCAGCACTAATACATCGAGATGGGTTTTCTCCTCCTCAGAGACATTCGTTTCACGAAGGTGACGGATGTGGCCGGTGAGTTCTATCAACCGGGTGTGCGGTTCAACCATCCTTCCTCTTCGAAGAGTGGTGACCACGCTCTTAGTCTTCGTAAGGTCGAGCACCGACCTTTCCATCTCCACTAGTTTTTCATATCTCTGATGAGCGGGATGCGCTGGTAACATGTTGGCATAACAGACTTTCTGCCGTTCTAAAGCCCATTGATAATAGACATTGCTCACAACATGAGCCTGCTCGAAAAGTTGCTCTATTATTTGGGAGACAAGTTCCTCTCCCAATTGCCGAACGTTGTCGTCCGCGATTTCAAATATCTCCGGTCGTCTGGCTTAACCGGTTTCATCATTAACATTTATGGCCGGTTGTTCATCGACCACCTTCTCCTTTCCTTTGTCTAACCGATTTTCCTCGGTGTTATTGGAGTTGGTCCGGCTAGAGCTAGACGCGGAGTTCTCCGGATTAAGATTATCGGCTTGAATATTAGCCGATCCGGATGTGCGGGGAACCGCCTTGCTTCCGGATTGTTCACCCTACGAGTGGTTGGTTGTTTACCGGATGAGACCTTCACTCTGCCCGGTCGAGTCGTTGTTCCCAAGAAGTGAGAAGATCTTATTATCTTGCTGGGAGGAAAAATAACACTCGGGCCGGTTTCGGCATTTGAGTGGTGCATCAGCTTGCCGAGTGGAACGGCGTATCCCCAAGACCGTTTTGAAGACGGATCCACCATCTCACACAGATTGGAGAAAACGACATTGGTCTAGTTTATCTTAATACCTCTGACCAAGCCGGCCAGCATCTCAATTTTCGAACGAGTGAGGCTATCGTAGTTGCCTCCTCTTCCTTGGACCGACTTTGAGAGAATCTTGCAAAGTGACCTGAATTCCGGTTTGAGGTCGGCTTTCTTACCGGACACCATTATCGGTTGGTTAGTATCCGATACATCACAGTGAACCGCAAGGAGTTCGTCCTCATTTGTTTCCACGGAGAAGTCACTCCCTTCCGTCGGTAAGCGGAGAACTTCAGCAACCGATTTTTCTGTGATTTGAAACGGTTTTCCACAGACCGTTGCGGATATAACTCCTTCATTGAGTACAGCGGTGTGGAAAAACTCCATGACCGCGTCTTGATACAAGAAGAATGTTCCGTTCAGAAAATGTTCAAGACCCGAGGCAGATATGAGATTCAGCACCAGATCGCATATGAAAGAGTTAGACCTCGTCTAACTACGTATCCCTTTAGACCTCGTTTGAAGGAGTTAGATTTCGTCTAACTATGTTTCCATTTAGACTCCATCAGACGAAGTTAGACATCGTCTAACTACGCTTCTCTTCAGACTCCGTCTGAAGGAGTTAGACCTCGTTTAACTACGTATCTCTTCAAACTGCATCTGAAGGAGTTAGACCTCGTCTAACTACGCTTCCCTTCAAACTTCGTCTAAAGGAGTTAGACCTTGTCTAACTATGTAAGACGTCTAATATAGCTTGCTTTAGACCGCGTCTAATGTAGCACTGTCTTATATTTGTTCCTGTACAAAATAAATAGACCACTCAACTTTATTCATAACTAAGTTTAACATAGATCATCAAAATAATGTCATCATTAAATAAACTTATTCCCTAGTTTGTTTTAGTCAAAATAAATTTGACCCAAAATCCTCCTTATCATCCTTCTCCTCATGCTCATGCTCATGCTCGTCCTTCATCTCCTTCTGCTCCTGCAAAATGGAAAAAAAATTCACGTCACCCGCGTCATAAATATCACGTCGCATGACGCAACCTCACGTGGCGCGACCCATACAACAACTTCAACTTCTTATTATCCTTCTCATTCTCTACCTTCTTATCATCCTTCTCATTCTTCTCCTCCTCATTCTCTACTTCATGCTCATGCTCCTCCTTCAACTCCTTCTTCTGCTCTTGCAAATAGGAAAATAATTCACGTCAAACGCATCACAAATATTGCATCACGTCACGCAACCTCACATGGCGCGACCTATACAATAACTTTAACTTATCCTCCTTCTCAGTCTCTACCTCCTTATCATCTTTCTTCTCCTCCTCATGCAATTCCTTCTTCTTCTTCTCATTTTTCATCTCATTCTCATGCAATTCCTTCTCCTTCTTCTCCTGTATAATGAAAAAAATTCACATCAATTCGCATAACAATAAAATACAACAACTTCAACTTCACCTATAGTTTGGCTAATAATATGGCCATCTGGTTAGCCATTTGGTTGGCCATATTATAAACTGTTAGAAAATAATTGTTATAACTTATGAAAAGTTTAATGAATAGATAAAACTAAGTTCAAATATATATGTTAAATCTCTAAGTTATATCAAGTATATTAATTGGTTTAAATATAACAAGAAGCTATTGTAGCGTAGTGATAAACACCTTTGTCTGTCACCCAGATGATCAGGGATCAAATCTCACTGGCTGCAAATAATATTTAAAGTTTTGCTATTTCAGGGAAACTGATGCATTCAGTTGGAAATATATATATCGTTCGGTTTGAAGTAAACGGCTCGGTCAAGGAGTTCGGTCAAACCGGTTCGGTCAGTAAAGTTCAGTCAACCGGCTCGGAGCTCGGTCAACCAGTTCGGTCAACCGGCTCAGTTAGGAGATCGGTCAAACATGCATTTAATGAAAGAAGGCTCCGGTCAAACCGGATCGGTCAACCGACATTTAATGAAGCATGAAATGAGTTCCGGTTTATTAAATGCTCTGGTTGATTAAATGCAGCCGCTCGGTCGTAAATGCTCCGGTTATTAAATGAGCCGCTCCAGTCATAAATCCGTACAGGTTCAACCTTTGTGCAGAAATCCGGAACGGTTCAAGTTCAGGACCGGTTCAGTTGCAACGGGAAAATGATTCAAAAAATTATGAATATCTTGAAGATAACGTGTTAAGACACACAAAATATTCCTTGGGAATATGTAAGAGAGAGAAGAAACTAGGCATGGGGCAAAATAATTATTACAATATTCCTTGGGAATATGTAAGAGAGAAAAACGAAGGCTTATGCATGTCTGCCATGTGTCCAAACCGGCTTATGCATGTCTTCCATGTGTCTAAACCGGCTTATGCATGTCTTCCACGTGTCAACCGGCACGCTTCCAGTGACAAATCTCCTAGAGAGAGAAAATATGACCTTTGTCATCTTTTCACTATAAAAGGAAGCTGGATCATTACAAGAAAAAGACAGCTCTCGCGCGAACACGCAAATACGCGTGAGATTTCTACGAAAAAGCTCATTCAAGAGAGAAGAAACAGAAAACGAAAGATCTTACGCATAAGTGATTGAAATCCCGAAAGTGTTTGTGTATTGTGTGTGTATTTTACTAAGTGTAAAAAGTTATTGTATTACATCATAGTGAGTGGTGTAATCGACGAGTAGCGATTAAGGCTCGTTCGGCATTGTGTGAGTGTTGTAATATTCAAGTTAGTGGAGATCCTTCTCATAACCTGAGAAGAAGGGGTGACGTAGAAGGGTTTGCTCCGAACATCCATAAAAAATCTTGTCTCGTGTCATTTCTTTTATTTCCGGCTTACTCACTCTAAAAACCGAACTATTACCAACCTAAACATAATTCTTAACCAAACCGGTCCATATATATTCCATCTAACCGATTCCTTGTTAATCTCATCAAAACTAAGTCGTGTGCGTTGCTTCAAGCTGAAATAGACATTTCCTCCCTTGAACCCGGTTCAAGAGTCTGTAACAGCTTGCGTAGTGTTAAGAACGGTTTTAGTCTCTAACCGGACTATCACCAAATTGTGTGTTGTGTTGTGTAAGCGGCCACCCTTCCAGAAACTGGAAACACCCCGGTCCTCCAAGGGCGTCCCCGATCCTAAAAAGTGGTATTAGAGCGAGGTTCTTAACACTCAATCAACCGAGTATTATCATGTCTTTCATTAACGAGCCCCCCATGTTCTGCATCGAAGAATATGTTGATTGGAAGATACGCATAGAGGTGCATTTGGCCTCACAAGACAACGAAATGTGGTATGTTATTACTGATGGTCCGATAAAGATTGATAAGCCAAGATGCAAATGGACGACGGAAGATAAGAAGATGAATAACCTGGATAATGTTGCCAAAAACATTTTTTTCAAGTCGTTCGACAGAAACATGTTTAGTAAAATCAAGACGTGCTCCTCTGATAAAGAAATTTGGGAGAAGTTGATCCAACTGTGTGAGGGCAGCGACCAAATAAAGGAGAACCGAAAAGAGCATAAGGCTCTGATAGCTACTGAAATCAATAGCAAATGGGCCGACATCGATTCAGACGACTCATCATCCAACGACATTGATGATAAAGCTGATACATGCATCGCGGTTGAGAAAGAATCTGAGGTATTTGATTTCTCTTCTGAAGAATTTACTAAAGAAGACTTAGTTATTGCACTCAACGACATGGTCGATGAGTTCAAAAATTTGGCTGTTTTAATACCGACCCGGACAAAATATGAAACCGGAAAGTTAAGTGGTACCGCTGGTGAGCCAAGCGGAACCGAGACTTACGAACCGGTTGGACTATCCTTAGAGAATGAGAAGCTCAAGGAGACAGTCCAAACGTTAACCGAAGAAAATGAGAGAATCAAATATGTCACGGCTTCTTGGAAGAGATCTAGTGAAGCGGTAAGCCAGATGTCTAATTACCAAAGACATCCCAAATGTAAATGTGGTATTGGTTATAACAAATCCGCCACTCACAAGCATTCCAACGGGATGAAACTCACAAAAGACAATCTTCCTTTCATAAGATTTGTCAAGAGTTCATCAACCGAAAATGAGGAAGAACGTGGTCTAAAACCGGAAAAAGAAATAAAATATGTAAGTCCAACTGACTCGGAAAAATGGCTTCATCCTGAGAGAAGGAAAGCCAACCGGTCAACAGGTAAACAAACCAATCAACGACCACATAGAATTAATCAAAAGTCACCACAAAATAAGGCACTCTTAAGACAACAGAAAGATGTCAAGCCAAGAACCGGAAAAGTAATTAGAACCATAACCGGGAAAGTTATCTGACTTATTAAAGTCTGGATTCCCAAGGGACTAATAAGCCACGGACCCAAAGAAAAATGGGGACCATATTTTCTATTGTCTATGAATGCAGGTAAATCAAGACAGAAGCTTGGAAGAGACAACATTGCATCCGGACAGCCGGCTGGTGACGAACACATCATATGAAGGGAACAAGCATGAAGAGCCTAACATCCTCACAAAGCCACTTCTCGAGTCTAAGTTTTCTTCCCTTAGAAACATTTTAGGATTGTTAGATTACAAAATTTGAAGAAAAATTGTTAAAAAAAAAATTTTAAAAAAATATAAAGTTTTCCTTAAACCAAACCATTTTTCCAAAAAAATCGGCCAAACAAATATAAGTTTTTTAAAATCGGCCAAACAAATATAAGCTCTTTAAAACCGGCCAAACAAATATAAGCTCTTTAAAACCGGCCAAACAAATATAAGCTCTTTAAAACCGGCCAAACAAATATAAGATTTTTAAAAACCGGCCACACATTACAAGTTTTGAATATTTATTCTAAATAATCAAAAAGGGAGAAATTGATAAGAAAAATTAAGTAAGTTAATTTTCAAACCGGCCACACATTATGATTTTTGAATATTTATTCTAAATAATCAAAAAGGGAGAAATTGATAGAAAATAATTGTTATAACTTATGAAAAGTTTAATGAATAGATAAAACTAAGTTCAAATATATATGTTAAACTGCTAAGTTATATCAAGTATATTAATTGGTTTAAATATAACAAGAAGCTGTTGTAGCGTAGTGATAAACACCTCTGGCTCGGTCAAGGAGTTCGGTCAGTAAAGTTCAATCAACCTGCTCGGAGCTCGGTCAACCAGTTCGGTCAACCGGCTCAGTTAGGAGATCGGTCAAACATGCATTTAATGAAAGAAGGCTCCGGTCAAACCGGATCGGTCAACCGACATTTAATGAAGCATGAAATGAGTTCCGGTTTATTAAATGCTCTGGTTAATTAAATGCAGCCGCTCGGTCATAAATGCTCCGGTTATTAAATGAGCCGCTCTAGTCATAAATATGCTCCGGTCATTAATTCCCCTCAGCTCCGGCTAATAAATACTCTCAGGTTTGAGATGAAATCCGTACAGGTTCAACCTTTGTGCAGAAATCCAGAACGGTTCAAGTTCAGGACCGGTTCAGTTGCAACGGGAAAATGATTTAAAAAATTATGAATATCTTGAAGATAACGTGTTAAGACACACAAAATATTCCTTGGGAATATGTAAGAGAGAGACGAAACTAGGCATGGGGCAAAATAATTATTACAATATTCCTTGGGAATATGTAAGAGAGAAAAACGAAGGCTTATGCATGTCTGCCATGTGTCCAAACCGGCTTATGCATGTCTGCCATGTGTCTAAACCGGCTTATGCATGTCTTCCATGTGTCAACCGGCACGGCTTCCAGTGACCAATCTCCTAGAGAGAGAAAATATGACCTTTGTCATCTTTTCACTATAAAAGGAAGCTGGATCATTTCAAGAAAAGGACAGCTCTCGTGCGAACACGCAAATATGCGTGAGATTTCTACGAAAAAGCTCATTCAAGAGAGAAGAAACAGAAAACGAAAGATCTTACGCATAAGTGATTGAAATCCCGAAAGTGTTTGTGTATTGTGTGTGTATTTTATTAAATGTAAAAAGTTATTGTATTACATCATAGTGAGTGGTGTAACCGATGAGTAGCGATTAAGGCTTGTCTGGCATTGTGTGAGTGTTGTAACATTCAAGTTAGTGGAGATCCTTCTCATAACCTGAGAAGAAGGGGTGACGTAGGAGGGTTTGCTCCGAACATCCATAAAAAATCTTGTCTCATGTCATTTCTTTTATTTCCGGCTTACTCACTCTAAAAACCGAACTATTACCAACCTAAACATAATCCTTAACCAAACCGGTCCATATATCTCATCTAACCGATTCCTTGTTAATCTCATCAAAACTAAGTCGTGTGCGTTGCTTCAAGCTGAAATAGACATTTCCGCCCTTGAACCCGGTTCAAGAGTCTGTAACAGCTTGCGTAGTGTTAAGAACGGTTTTAGTCTCTAACCGGACTATCACCAAATTGTGTGTTGTGTTGTGTAAGCGGCCACCCTTCCAGAAACCGGAAACACCCCGGTCCTTCAAGGGCGTCCCCGATCCTAACATAAACTATCTGGTTCAACGGATGAAGGTGATTGTCTTGATTCTCTTTGATGATAATCATTTTTCTTTTAATCTTCTCCTTTAGCTGATCACATTTACATCCAATAGGAGGATGTGGTGACATCACGATGGGAACATAAAATGCCTTGTTAGGGCTAGGGAGACTATGGGGAGGACTTTGTAGTATACTCCTCTTGGAAAGTTTAGAAGTAAGTAATTTCTTCCACTTGGTAGGTTTGAGAATAGTATCTACATCATCTTCATCTTCATCTTTAGACTTTCTCTTCCTCTTGGAAGATTTGGGAGCAGGTTTGGGAGTAATATCTACATCTTCATCTTCATCTTTAGGCTTTCTCTTCCCTCCATCTATAAATCCCTCAAACAAATCATGAAAAGAATTGTTTGTTTGTTCAAAGTCCGCCCCACTGTACAAGCTTTTCTCCACTTCAAACTCTTCCATCTTAGTCACCACTTTGCCCTCAAGGGCATCCACTATCTCTGGAACGGAGTTCTTCCTACTGGATTTATAGAGTACTATCCTTGGGCCTAAAGACTCTTAAAGCTTCTTCCTTGTGGCGAATTTAGGGACACAACTTTTGATGACCTTATATGTCCACACTGGAATGCTAGCGTGAACCCATTTACGTTATAAGCAAAAGAATCAGTATTCCATGTTGCCCATTTGTTCTGTTGTGCCTGCTTCTTCTTGGACAGATATACGACCCTATGGTGTTTCATGTCCTTGTTAACACCCTTCAAGGTGGCTCTAAAGAACACCTTTCCTCATGGAACTCGGAGGAAAGCATCAACGTCCTCCACCATGTGGAGGATTTTGATAAGTACAATCTACCTTGGGTCAAATGCAAAGAGGTACTGGCAATTCAGACATATCAGCCCCATCTTTCATGCATCTTCCTTATTAGAACATAAAAGAAAAGATGACTCAAAATCGGCCATTCTAATTGTCATATTCTTGTGAAAATACTTAACCAATAAAGGTGAACAACCTCAGCATGCTTCATCTTCATTCATCACATGGAATATGACAAAATCAAGCACTGCCACCATGGAATACTCCTTCATTCCAAATGATAACTCCTCTCCGTTCACTATGAACATAATCTTCTTCGAGTTTTACCTTATTTTCCTAAGCAATATTTGATACACTATTGTTCCTGAGAACAGCACACCCGGGGCTCTAAATAAATATTGGAATTGGGTATTCAAATCCCACTCCATAAGATCCTTTTTATCAAACTTGTTATCGATCTTGGTGAGGCTGAGGTAGGATTTCCAAGTAACCCTACCAGGAAACTCAAGAATGGTGGTTGACACCATCTTCAAAAGGAATAAAAAGTATGTTATAATGAATAAATTAAAGACCCCCTAAACCCTAAACACAAACCCTAAACCTAAAACTAAAACCTATAACCTAAAACCTAAAACTAAAACACTACTCTCATAACTCACCTAAATAATGAAGACGAGACGAACTGGATGAGTAGAGTCAAGGTAGCAATACAGCCAAGAAAGCAGTAGTGAAGATGAGTCGAGGCAGCAAAATGAGCTAGAGAGAAAGAGAGAGATGAAATATTATAACCTGAAGGGACGCGTCATGGGAGACTTATAAATAGAATTTGGCGCGTGCTGAAACGTGCGCTCACGTGACGTGACCGAGCGTGAAGCGACTAACTGAGAAATTTGACTTCACCAAAATATACATATACTCCATCCCTCACCACCGGATCTGATAAAGTTGACTTCACCAAAACATACATATGCTCAATCGCTTACTGAATCTAGGAAATTTGACTTCCTTGCCTGAAATTCAGTCTGGAATCGACTCGAAGACTCCATCGCTCACCAAATCTGAGAAATTTGATGAAATGAGAACCAAAGACTTCATGGGTCATGGTTATCTTCCCGTACAAGTCGTTGTGTGTCGTTTTGTTCGTCGTTGTGTTCGCCATTGTGTTCGCCGTTGAATTCGCCTTTTAGGATTTAGATAGAAGAAGGAGAAGACCGAGAAGAGATAGAATTTAGGGAGAAGAGATATAAAAGAAAGTGAATATATATATATATATATATATATATATATAATCTAGTGTCGTGTCACGAACATCATGCATCGCGTCGAAGGGGGTATTTTGGACATTTACAAGCCCAAAAGGTCATTTTTGTAATGTTTATTTGGCTTGGGTAATTTCCAAATACCGCCCATTATTAGTGTCATTTCGTCAAATTTCCCCATCAATAAGATAAAGAAGTAAATAAGTAAATTGTTAGCTAGCTAATGAATGGGAAAGTACACTTTATATTTTTAATTTTAATTAAAAAAGTATCTAAAGTAAAGTAAAAAAGTTTTATATTCTAATATTATTTAAAAATTAATCCAAACATAGCCCATACATGAATTCTTATTTCTTGTAATGGATTTTATATAATTATAATATATAGGATGACAACAAAACCTTATCACCCGGGAAGTGAAGTACTTATCCTGAACCCAATTATCATTTTATTACCCAACCCTGAATTCGACTATGACGTGTATCTCTCTTTATATCCCTATTCCAATTCGTCGGGTACCTTATCCCTGACGGGTACCCCATTACCCGATTAAATTTTTATAAGATTATATAAGTTAAAAAATAAGAAACATAACTTTATTAAATAATAAATCATTTCAAAATTATTAAATCAAAATGTTGAAAAAAAATGAAAAACATTACTTATTTTACTACATATTTATGTTAGAAAATGTTGACGAATATAATAATTTTATTGTAGAATTGAAGAAACATGTTAGAATTGTACGTGTTTAAAAATATCCGCCCCGAAAAAAATTATTTCTTCGACTTTTAAGAAATAAATATAAAATATAAATATCTCTTCGAAATTTTTGAAATAAAATTAAATAGGTGATTTGTTTATAAAACCAGTTTTTGACTAAAGAATCGCCATACCACCTAAACGTTTTTATAAAATTAGGAAAAATAAGTTTTTAGCATTTAGAACAATAACGCCTTTGGAAAAAAGATTCTTTAGGGGTTCGATGCTTGATTACATGTGAAAAAAGGCTTTGGCGCTATGTCTCACATGCCCGTTAGAAACAGTCTGAACTTCTAATATTTTGTTAATGTTTAGAAAATATTTTACACTTGTTATTGTTATATCTGTTTATTTGTCCATTCCTATCCAATCTAAAATATCTAGCATATACCTTAATATTAAATCTAAAGGTAATATTTATTAAATAATAATATTAATAATTATTCACAAATAAATAAACGTGAGAAATGAAATGAGAAAATAAAGGGAATTAAAATTTATTATATTCATAAATTAATTTATATTATAAATAATTCAACCCACAGTTTTTGGAGTTTTCAAAAACACAAATTAATAAAAAAAATTATGTTTATTTTTGGTTTTTATAAAATGTTCAAGGATTAAATTAAATTAAATAAATGAGAAAAATAAAATAAAACAGAATCAAACAATGAGTTTTGGGTTGTTGAGCGAACTTCATTTTCATCTTCCACGTTGCTATAAATCCTGCGGTTTCTTATGATATCTTTGGGGTTGTCGTTCTTGAGTAAGGAGCTGAAGAACGAAAAACCCGTATTTCCAATTTCACAATTTAAAGTTGAATATTTACAATATAATTAGTAGGGATTTTTAATCAACAATTTAAATTTGAAAAAAAAAATTGTAAATCAAATATATCAAACTTATTAAATGGGTAACTAATACTCAAACAACCTCATCCACGAAAAAGAAAAATGGAAAATTTAGATAAAAAAGCTCAAAAATTAAAAATTGTAAATATGATTTCAGCCTTCCACTTTTTTCTCTCCCTGTTTTTTTTTTTCTTTCTCTTTTCCTAGTTGGCTATTTATAGTGGTCTCAATACTCTTCCTCCATGATATATTGTGGTATTCTTTTCAGGAAAGAATTTTGTAATTTATGGTCGTAAAGAGCACCTCTACTTGTTTGCTCGATCATTTAGGATTTTGCGGCTTGAAATAATCTCTCATTTTTTCCTTTCTTTATTTTTCTGAATTCCTGAAAAAAAATAAATAAATCAAAATTAATATTTATTTATTTTATTTATCATATTTATTTACAAAATAAACTAATATATATATATATATATATATATATATATATATATTAGCCTATTTATTTTAGCATATAAAATAAAATAACATTTCTAATAATAAATTATATCATTTAAAATTTAACCTATTTATAAAACTATAATTTATTTTATTTTCAAAATCCGTTATTATTGTTTCAAAAGTAATTTTATTTTTCAAACAAAAATAATTTGGTAAACTTAAATTTATTATATAAATTTGGGGACAAAAATAAGTGTTTACAAGAATGAAGTTTGAAAAAAAGTAAAAGAATAAATGGGAAGAAGATGATGATAAATAACATTGTGTTATTTAAAAAAAAAATGTTACGAAAGAATTTAAGAGTAATGAAGAGAGTAATAATTAATTTTGGGAATATTAAAAAATAAAATTGAGGTAAAGTGTGGATAAGAAAAATAAATGATGTTTTTAAAATAATGTTTGTCATGAATCATTTCTACACGATGTACAACATAGTTCCCAAAACTATGTATCATTTCCACCTCGATGTAAAACCTAGTTCACGAAACTAGTTAATCGTTTTTATCACGATGTAAAACCTAATTCCCAATATTAGGTGATCGATTTTACCATGATATAAAACTTAGTTTTTGAAACTAGGTGATTATTTCCATCACGATATAAAACCTAGTTCCCAAAACTAGATGATCGTTTTTATCACAATCTGAAACATAGTTTCCAAAACAAGGTGATCGTATTCACAAAAATGTAAAACCTAGTTCACGAAACTAGGTGATCGTTTCAACCACGATGTGATACCTAGTTCTCGAAACTAGGTAATCGTTTTCACCACGATCTAAAACCTAGTTCCCAAAACTAAGTGCATTGGGAATCCAAATCTATACAAAGATAGAGTACAACTCTAAGTCTACTATTATATTTTCATCCAAAATACACAAAAAAATTCATGAGAAAAAAAAGTTCCATACTTTCACCTCTTCAACCTATTCAAAAACCAAATAGATAATCATAATAATATAGAAATTTACCATTAAAGTAAACCAAAACTTAAATTTCAGCAAAAAATGGATCAATTTACCTTGAAAATATATTTGATTTTTTTAAGTTCCAATGATTAATTTAATATATAGGAAGATCAGTTGTCAAATGTTTTTTTCAGCCTACAAATATAATGACTAATATAGTTATCATTTACTTTTCAAACACTATTTTATAATTAGATAAGAGAAATAAACATAAGCAAGCAATGCATTAGCAACTAAAATTTTAAAAAGGCATAAGAAAAACCTTTTAACATCATTACCTTAGTTTTTTTATCACTCCATGTTATTTTCGACACCAATCTCCACCGCACATCAACATTTCTACTATTGTAGGAGCTAAAGAAGCACAATACTTATCAATACCATGACATACATCACTAAAGGTTGCCTCTAAAGCTACTGTTGTGTTGTAATGTGACATGCTAATATATCTCTAGCCATAGTTGACAACACTGGAAATTTTTATCTATTGAGTTTCCACTAACTAAGAGCATCAAATTTATCACTTAGATCATGCATGTGACTCCCTTCCTCTTAATATACATCCAACTCAGATTTTTCAGGCAACATTGTTTCAATTTTTTCAAATAAGAAGAGAATTCAGACCATCATGACTAGTAATTTCTCTACTAGTTAGACTTGACCTGCTGCCTTGAGATTTAAAACTAGTTATTTACCCTTAAAGTTTTTCAACAAATGCATCTGAATATTCTTTATAAATTGCATACAAAAACCTTTGATACTTTCTAATATTACTTTCTGATTCAAATGAGGTTTAAAGTTTAGAAAAAGTGAATTCAAGTGCTCACATTTTGCATCTAGGATCCAAAACACAACCAACCACCATTAATAAATTGCACTCACACCAATATTTATCAAACTTTTCTTCTTTTATGCACCATTTTTCTAATAAACTCTTCTTCGTCATAAGATCTCTTATCCAAGAGTACTTTCATATGATAAAATTCATTTAGGAAAATGTTCGAGGTAGGATACTCACTTCCTGAAATGATTTTGGTTGCTTCATAAAATATTTTCAAGGTTGAAAATACTTTATGCAATTTCTTCCCATCATCTTCTGTTGGACAATGAGCGTAACTTGGTTCCCGATTTTTAAATCTTTGGAAAAACTTATTTGAAAACTATTGTTGTTCTCAACATTTCATAAGTTAAATTTCATCTCGATTACAATCATCAACCAACTTTCTTTCGTGTAAATTCAATTTCTTCAAAATGTCAGCAAATTGAATGAGTCTAGCATCCGTTCTTCTAATAAAATTCACACTCTAACGATTTACTTGAACAATTTCCCTAATTTCATGGAGTCCATCTTGAGTTATAAGTTTTAAAATATGTGCACAACACCGAACCTGGGATAATTCCCCCCCCCCTCCCCCCAACCAAATTTTGGTTTATTCTCAAGAAATCTTATTTTATATACTTAATTACAACATCATTAACACTCGCATTATCAACAGAAACAGTGTACACCTTATTTTTAATTCCCCACTCCCTTGCACACTATGGAAGATTATTGGAAATTTTAGGACCACCACGAGGATGAGGGATAATAAAAAAATTTGAGAACATGTTTATTCAATTTCCAAGATAAGACAATCCAATGACCGGTGATGATCATGTACTCTATTTTTTTATTACTGGACTTCCATAAATATGGTGTGAGGCTAATCTTACTCACATTTCATAGCAAACCATGCAACGTTTTCTTCTCAGCTTCATATATAGCAAAAATAAACTATTTTTTCCTATTGTTCGTGATATACGATTCCACTCCGACATTCCACATTTACACAACATATTAAAACTTTCTTCTTTCAATAATGTAAATGGATGTTCATGCATTATGATCCAATTGGAAGCTGCTTCTTTCATCCGTTCCATACAAAAATTTTCACCAAGTAACAAAGGTGACATAGTTGTGTCTACAATTTCGAAGCCTAGCAATAGTTGATGTTGTTTGACTTTATCCTCAAGGTTTTTTAGACTCCAAGTGTTTACCACAATGATTTTAAGTGTCGTTTTAAGTGTGTTGTAGTATCTAACTTCATTTTTGCGAGGAGTAAATGACAATGTTTGCACTTGTACTTGTCATCATCTTTTGGGTCTTCAACCTCAATCCTATCTAACCATACTTGATATATTTTCTGTCTCTTAGCCTTATGTAATGAATTATCATTCGTTATCACACTATCCATTTTATCTAACAATTGATTTGAGTTCTCATTTGAATCTAACGAAGCTTCAACGTTAGCTGAATTTGCTACTAGATCGGAATCAAGCATGCCTACAAAAGTTAACAAATAAGAAAAAAACCTCAAGTTGAACCACAAACAATAGATGAAAGGGAATTGATTGACATAGAATTTAACCATAACACAACAGGTACATGGAGGCAAGGCCGCCGACTAAGATTGAGTTAGAGAGATTAAATGCAAAGAAAGTAAAACAATATTTTTGATGTAAAACAGAAAAATGTCAACCTACTACGAAAATAATAATATCGATTGGAGCTTATTACTGGTGCATATTTACTTCACTAAACACATTTGGCTGCTACGGTTGATGTTTTAAGTCTCGACTCCCGATCACCTTGAGTTGTTCACTGTACAAGAGATTCAACCAACATCAACATTTCTTGAGTAGGAGAATTATGTTTAGAAAAGAGTGATGCTTTTAAAAAATATATTTAAATATTTTTTTTACCCAACTACCCACTATTATAATAATATAATAAAATAAAAAGTAAAAATGTATAAATATTAAATGAAAGTTCACGAGAGACTCATGAATAATCAAACAAAATATGTTGGGTTCGAGTTTGGCTCGAAATATTATCGAACATATTCATATTCGACTCGAATTTGATATATTAAAACTCAAATCAAATATATATAGAGCCGACTCGAAAAGCTCGCGAGCTATCTCGGTTCGTTTGCACCCCTAGTCATGATGAGATATTTAAAAAGTCACATTAATTCTTAATAAAATACATTTTATTTTATTATTAATATAAACGAGTATCAGGCTTGAGTTTCGCACGTTCCCCATTCCGACCACGAACTCAATCGATTATGTTTTCTCTTATCCATACCTGACCCCAACCCCAATTTAAAATACTCAAACTTGATCATCGGTTACCTGCGGATATTGAATATACGGATACCCATGGTCAATCTAATACTATATATTTTTCATTTCCACTGTTCTTAAAAGTTGAGTTATTTTTATAAATAACAATGTTAGCAAAATTGAACTCTCATTACAAGAAGATCCTTTTCTCTGCTCAACCATTACCCTGTCATCTTTAATGTTATATGAATTTGATTAACATTATTTCTTTTCAAATTCATCCATTTGACAGCTAAATATCAAATTTATACATATTTTTCTAGTTCAGTGAGCTAAAGTGTTGATTATCCATTTTGAATGTTAAAAAACTGTAGTCATGGGTAGCAATGTTAGTTGTATGAAATAGATATTTTTATTATATAGTGTTTTCAATGACTTTCTAATGAATGTTCTCTTAAAAAAATATATATAGTTTGTCAATATATACAAATCATTACCATTTTGCCTACAATTTGTTATTATAACAATCAAATTAATATGTGATCGTTTTTTTTAATGAAAGAGTTAATTAAGTATGTTGAGGAGCTAGTAGTGTTTTAATTGTTTTAACATTATCATTATCTTGATTTTCGATTCATTAATTATTTTATCATGAATATCTAAATAGGGTCGGTCGCATCACCTATGCATTTGTATAAGGTCACACCTTTAAAGGAACACGTAAAAAAAATTAAAATACATATTTCTCAATATTTAAAGAGTTCACTCATAATCACTAAGTTTATATAGATGATAACATAAAACTAAACTAAATTACTTGTATTGTGATTTAATCTCAAACTAATAATAAATAAACATAAATTTCATATAAAAAATAATTCAATAGTTAAACAATAAGTAAAATTCAAATAGTTCAACAATCAAAAAATCAAATAAAGTTGAGTACATAAAAAGTTCAAACAATCAAATGTCAATTATCTCTAAATAAACTCATATCTCCAATTATATGAATTCTAATTAAGAGCAGAGTAATGTAAACATAAAAATTGTCTAGAAATAAATGACTAATTATTTTTTAGAGCTCCATCTTTTTAGCACAAAACCTCAGGAAGACCATCTTTGAGAATCTGCACTCTAAACATTATAGACGAGTCTTTCGTATCCATAAGTTCGAACAAACACACATCTCCCACTTTTATATTATTGTAAATGACAAATATCTTCCAACTACTTAATCTTGTCGTCACCGGGTTACTTCCGTTGTAAAGTATTTTCCATTTATTCCCCGAACACTCTAAAATTGCATACACATTGTCACGGGGAAGATATTGACCAATTCTCTCAGGAACATCCTAATTGAAATGATGTAATTATTAAGAAGGAACTTATGAAATTTGTTAAAAAAAAACAAGCATCTTAATTGTGAATCTTATATAAAATACAATTATTATATGGAGAGATGATTACCAATGAATAAAATGGATCAAGGTTATGTTGAGTTATGCTAACGTGGAAGAACGGTGTTCCAAGTAGAGGAAGAATTGGCTCCTTCTCTATTTGAGGTATCATTGATCCTGACAATGGTTGGGGCGATGACATCTCAACCATCACATTTAGTTTAGCCGGCGCTTTAGCGTTTTCAGTTGCCATGATCTCTTTCATTGATCTATACTGATGAAGATAAGAAATACATATATTTTAGAAATGAAAAGATTTATAGTCAAAATTTAGAAAATCTGTAATCTACCACAAATTTCTTAGGATGGAGCGACTCCGATTACAAATTTACAATGGAGACTTATCAAAGATTAAAAAGAAAAGGTGAAAATAGAAAGATGTAGAAAATCATCATTGGATAACAATATGAAAGAGGCTAGAGAAGTTAAAATCATAAGTGGATAACACATATGAAAGATGCTCGAAAAGTTATGATGATAAATCACAATGATAAATTTGAATACTCCATAAAATAATATTGATGATCTAATTTTTCTGGGAAAAAAAATCAATGAAATGAAAAGAAGGTGATCAAGCCAATAAAGAATCATTCAAACTTCACACTAATGTTAATTATGATCTAAAAAGGTCCAGAAAACCACGAAATTGGGAAGCCATTTTCGATTTATCGATTCCCCATGTTCATCGATTTTCTAAGTTGTTTGTGGGATAGAGATAACTTTATGGTTAGAGTTTATGTTTTCATTGGTGATCAGAAATGATAGTGATTTCTTTATGTACATTTAGTAATATCGAAATAATTTATATTGAAAAATCATATTATATAAGAAGTTATTTTTGATGACTTTTCATAACTAAGTTGAGATATTTCTCTAATTAAAATGAGTTTTATACTGTAAAAACAAATTAGAGCATACATATATATATAGCACTAAAATGTTTAGTATTAATCTTAAAATAAAAGGATAGGAAAAAAAAAACCATTTGCTTCCTTGGTCGATCAGCAGGTGACAATTCTGGATTCTTTTTGATGATAACTTTTCTATTACTTTTGTGTTTCTTGCAAGAAGATTCTGCACAACCTTTAGTTCCTTTCATTTCTTGGACCTTTGAACTCTTCACAATGTCACTATTTCCACCAATTAAGCAGTAAAATAATGACGTTAAAAATATTAACAGATGTGAGAAGTGATTTATAGAGAAAGTTATAAGAGAAATAAAAGTCAATGAGAACAAAATAAGATATTTTATAAACATACAAATTATTTTTAAATAGACAAGTCTATATAAACATTCACATGATAACTAAAAGAATCACACCTATTTAAATATTCTCAATTACAAGAAGATTGCAAATCAATTTTTTTTCAACTTTGCAAAACTACTCACTCTACTGAGATTTTTCACTTTTGTTATCATAATTTTGTAATCTCTTTTTGAAATCATTAGAAACCATTGTTATGAATATATGAATGGATTTCTAATTACATATTTATTTAACCAAACATAAAGTCATGTCATCATTATAGAAAGACATTTCTATGTGTACAAATCATAGAAAACATAAAAATAATAACAAGAACTATGATATATAACTCAATAAGTAGTTTAAGTGTACTCTCTAATATGAAATTCATAGAACAATAAGATCCAAATATGAAAATAAAGTTATAAGTATATCTATTTGACAATTATTCAACAATTAACTCGAAAACTAAGACATTTTTTTTAATTGTTTCACACTATCAAGAAAATCACACACATCTAGAAACTAAATAATTCTAACATGTTTGGCAAGAATTCATTGGTACTTGCATAAAAATAACATCATTAAATAATTTATAATAAATGTTAAAAGTTCATACAATAATTTGATAAGAAGAAAACATCATTCAAATATTGTCATTAGATTTCGCTAATTATTGAATGGATTCGATAATTAAGCCCGATTTGATATTTAATTGAAATAAGTTCAACAATCAAAACAAAAGGAGCAGAGGTTTTAGTGGATTTCAAAATCAGAAAATTTGTAATTAAACATAACCTATATTGAATTTCATATAAACAATTTATCAATTTTACGATCTCAACTAATTTAATCTCGTCATCCAACAGTAAAACGTAAAAATACAAGTTTTGAAAAAATGAGATATCGAGATTGGTAAAACGTTTTTGAATTATACCTTTGAGATATAGGTTCGATCTCGTTTTCCAGTTTGTTCTTCTTCACCTTCTCGACCTTATAAGTACGTCGTAGACTATATGCCGGTGATCTTTTCGATTTTCCGTCCATTTTCCTTCTTTCTTTCTTTTTCTCTCCTTGTGACGCCGCCTTCTTACTAATCTTTGTATTGCCTTTTGTTATTAGTTTTTAAGCCTAGGGTTAGCACGTTAGGTTAAATAAAAGGATGAGTCCAATTCAATGTTGTCCATGTACAAGTGTTTGAACAAAAAGAGTTGAAATTAAAATGAACGCGCTTTAATTCAAATTTTATAATAATTGATATTGAAATATAATAGAAATTTTATATTTAAAAAAATAATTATTATTATGAAATTTGTATATATATTTATATTATTTTTAATATTATATTAATATATACCTACAAATCAAAGCATTAATTAATAAAATATTTTATTCTTTAATAATATATACTAATAAAATATTTTATTCTTTATTAATAATATAGTGATTAGAGGAATGTTTCAAATAAATAAAAATGGTTTGTTTTTACATATTTTGGTCCAACTTGTGGCTTTGTGGTTAATAAATAAATATTTTAATAACTATGAAAAAGTGTTAATGAGACAAGTGTTTTGGTGGACCAAAGTTTTAAGGTGTCTTTAGGTATTCAATGTCCCAATAATATTAAAATATTTTGATTTAACACAATGATAATAATGATTAAATAAAATATTAACTATACTTGTCACAAGATTAATCTTCGTTAACATCAAAAGAATTTTTGACATCTCGAAAGTTTCCCACAAAAAAAAATCATAATTCTTAAAGAACGATAATTAAATAATCAAACTTTTTCAAGTTATAAGATTAATTATTTTACGAATTCAATTCGAAATATCTTAACAATACTTGGGTAAAAATAAAACTGTCTACTTCTTGGAGAATATTAATTAGTTAGTCCCAAAACAATGTGTAAATGAACCAGTGATATTCTGTAACAAATTTTAGACTTTACTAATTAACGAAAAATACATATTTGATACTATAAATGTGGTGTAAAAAAGAAAAGAAGAGAAGAGAAACGCAAACAATCGAAAGAGAACCTGCACAAATCGTTAATTTTTCTTTCCAATCTCGAAAATAATGAAATGAGAAACCAAAACAATGGGATCAATTGTTTTTTTTAAACTTTGATTTATTTAGTGTCGTAACTCGATTTACCAAATAAATATCAATAAAATAAAATAGAGTTTTAAAAAAATGCAAGTGAAAGAGATTATTTCTTTGGTTCGGTTTTTAAAAAATGAAAGTGAAAGAGATTATTTCTTTAGTTATAGATCATTTCCTTCCTAATCACGCGTCTAAATTATAATTATGGTGCATCAGAATGAAATAGAGAAAAGGAGGATATCGACGTCACAGAAAAACAATCTCAAAATAAATACTTGAAATTTCAAGGACATCAAGTTAGGAAAACCAAACTAAACTTAAAGAAAATCTTTTACATTTTAAGTTATTTAGATTTCAAATATTTTAGACATTTTTTTAGTTTTAAATGCAATTTTGAGTAGTTTAGAGAACTGAAAATATAAATAGATTGACGAATTTGTAGATAAACAAGTTAATTAAATTATTGTTTAGGAACCAAGTCATTCGGAATAATATTCATTGTTATGAACTTTATAAGAACATGTCACCAAATATTGCTTTAAGTTTCAAGAATTTCAAACCTATTGTGTGAGCACCATATGTCATAATTTTATATAAAATCAATTAGAGAAATATAAAAAAGTGGTAAATATATGTGTTTTATTTTGTGTAAATAATTCAGTCAAATTAGATTAATATCCAATGCATGACAATAATCTATGGAGATGTGGCAAAAATAATGAAGAAATCATAATTTTGAAAACCTTGCCTTCTTGCCTCCATATGACCTATTTAGGATAAGAATTGATGAAAACGTTCTCACACAAAGTTATAGATATATGCTTCATCTACACCATATAAAACATTCACATTAATTGTATTGATTTGATGTCATAATTGGACACTCAAACACGTCTACCAAAAGATCAAAACCATTTTTTATTTTTTTTTTCGAAAACACATTTTATTTTAGAGTTCGATAGACAACCTTAAGAATTCAATTTAAAAATACAATCATTGACACAAAGCTGTAAAGAATAGGGTGATATAACACATATCAAAACTTGAGACCAATTAGAGTTAGGGTTAAATCAAAATCACTATTAAAGTTTGCAAAATTTATGAAAATCCATATTTTGAAAATGATCAAAACCAATTACAAATGCATTTAGGATAAAAAGTGAACATAAATGAGTTTTATAAGTTACAAGACCTTATTTCAACCATTGAATCAACCAACTGAAATCCAATTTTAAATTGATATGAAAATTATACAAAACTTTTAAAATTAAAAATTAAAAATTAATAATAATACTAGACAAGATTCAGCTATATTGTTTCTTAGGGTATATTAATAATCAATTATGAAACTCCAATTTAAACCAAGAATGCTAAAAAAAACTCCAAATTAAATATTTTCTTGCATTTGAATTTAGGAATTTTTAATTAGCACGATTTTAATTAGTTCTCGAAGAAGAAAGAGAATTGATCAACATTATGTAGGAATTAAGTATGAATCATCAATTGAAGGAAATAACAATAATGTATACACAAATTGAAGAATTCATTCAAATCGGATTTATATTAAATTGAAGTATATTTTACACGAATTGGAGCATATAAGTCATTTAGACTTGTTTTACTTGTTTTATATACAACAAAGAACAATCTATAAATAACCTTATAAGCCTAGATGATTTAAAACCGAAATTCCCAATTTGAAACTTCTTGAAAACCAACTATGGCGAAATATTCGTCTTCCCCTCTCGCGTTCTGAAACAATGTATTTATATTTTCCCGTACATAGGGAATCTAATGCAACAAACCTCAACCGTTTTGATTAAGTAGGATTAATTTTGAGTTTTTCCCTATATGTTCTTGAATTTCAAAGGATAAATTTGTTTTATTGATCTATTAAATTCCATTACTTCTTTGGGAAAATGATCTCTATCATTCAATATTCAAGTGGCTTCAAATGATTTCTATTTTGGTGGTCAAGAATGAAATTTGTATTTTTTTGGAATATTTTAAATAAAATAAGGCTGTTTCGTCCATCCATTTAGCTTTCATCAGTTGATATTCAGTTAGGTGACTATAAAATAAATGTGAAATGATTTAATGACTTAGTTATAATTTTGTTAGATACTTAAACTAAGTGGTTACGTTGTTAAAACTATTATTTATTAATTAGTAACCGTTATAATAATTGTTATGTTAATCCAACGATCAACACTTCTCAGCCTCAACCGACTCATCCAGCATAGAGGAAATAAAACAACGATCATTTGGCCATTCATCCAGCAGATCATATAGGGCTAACTCTATCTAATAGAGAAACTATGATGTTTTAAGTGTCCAACATGCCTTATCAGCTAAGATAAAAATCGAATTCATAGATGAATCGTTCTCAAAGCTTGTAGATTTAGAAGATGGAAGGCAGTGGAAAATCTTCGACTCAATGGTTCGTGCATGGATGATAAATACGATCGACGTGAGGCTTCAAAGAAGCTTTCAATCAACTAAAACTAATCGCGATCTTTGACATGAAATTAAATAAAAACAACGGTCCGAGAATGTATTATCTCCAAAAGGATTTGTCATACTGCATCAAGGATCAAATGACCTTGAGGATTACTACTCTAAAGTTAAACTCCTATGGGATGAAATTCTTAGATTGAAAACCACTTAGAAGACGTAGGTATAAAGGAACTAAGATAGACGGTAATGGATGTTTTCTAGAACTTGAAATAATTCAAGACGACAAAGAGAACAAGTTACTACAATTCTTAAGGAGACTTAATTATCAATATTAATATGTGAGAATCAAATATGAATATGTGAAGGATCAAATACTGATGCAAGAACCATTTATAAGGCTTTTATATTGTTGCAAAACGTGGAAAAAAAACTATCTAAGGAATGTCAATTAAGACAACTCCATGTATGCAATAGATTGAAGAAGAAATTCGGACAGGTCTAAGTCCAAGAATCTTATGTGTTTTCATTGCGGAAGTAAGGACTATTTGAAAGAAAACTGTTTCAATATTGTTGGTTATCATGACCGGTGGAAACAACCAAAGTAAAATAACAACAAGAAAAGAGGAAGTACAAGTATAATCAACAATTCTTCATATCAGAATGAGTATGGAGATGCAACTCTTGAAGAATCCAGAATACAAAAGCATGAGGGATGTCAAAGGAAAAGGAGTAGCTGGAACATCCTTAAATGGCACGGCTGCAGGTAAGTGTTCTAAACTTATATCTCATTCACATACATTTATTTAGTTTAACATGAACAAAAACTTAGTTAAAGATAAAAATTAATGGTTAATAGATTCATGGGCATCATGTGAGGTATGGAACAATAAGAATTTAATGAAAGACATTAGGAAATTAGAGACTCCAAAGTTTATGTATTTAGTTGATGGGTCATGTAAATCAATTTCAGAAGTAGAAGTAGAAGTAGAAGTAGTAATAATTATAATTTCAAATGAGTTAATACTTAGTGAAGTTTTATTTTCTAAATATCTTAAATACAATCTGATATCAATTGCTAAGCTTATTGATGATAGTATAGAAAATTGCCTTTTCTACAAACAATGTGCAACTTGTAGGACCATAAGCTTGCATTAAATGTTGAGATTGAAAAGAGGATAAAACCTGTATTTCGTTTCTAGTGACACGATAACAAATAATATTTATGATATTTTTTTTCTTAGTTCTAAAGATAATATATATATATGATAGAACTTGTTTCAATCAAATATTTAATAATTCAGTAATTAATTATGAAGTTCTTCATAAAAGATTTGGTCATCCCTTAAATGGAGTTATTAAATCCATTTACCCGATTATCTTTGATAGAAAGAAACAATATTCTTCATGCCCACTAAGTCAATTAGATTGCTATTGTGATAAATTTTTTGAATTGATTCATGTTGATTTGTGGATTCTGTCGAGAGGAGACATTTTTAAATTGTTCTTACATAATTACTGTTTTTGATGTTTTTTTGACACTTGTATTTGAAAAACTACAACAAGTTTTCATCCTTGTTAAAAATCAATATAAAACAAATGTAAAAATCATTAGGACTGATGATAGAACATAATTTATTAATGATATGTGTTTCAATCTTTTTAAATATATTTGTATAATTCATCAAACAACATGTGCATACACTCCACAATAGAATGGAGTTGTAAAAAGAAAGTCCCTTGTATAAAGAAAGAATAGACATCTTGTTCAAATAGCGATGTTTATCATGATTGATTCTCACATGCCTTCAAAATTTTGGGCACATTTATTACTCACTGCAACCTTTTTGATTGATCAAACACCAATGAAGAAATTTTATTGGAAAACTCCAATTTATATATAAATATGTATTTATAGGATATCTCATTAATCAAAAGGGGTATAATTGGGGTATAATGTGTATGAATTAGAGATAAATATATTAGTTTTTAGAGATGTTATCTTTCATGAGGAAATAATTCCATTTATGAAAGATGAAATTTCATTAGATTGTTCTAAAATAAAATTAAAAGATGTTCCAACTTTCTTTCATGATGAAATGTAAGATATAAGTGTGAAAAAGTTAGAACAAAATTATTTATATCAACCATCTAATGATTTTTATACTAAAAATGTTTTTTCCGAACCTGCATCTCATATTCAAAATCCCATGTCACAACAAAATGACACTGGAATTTTTTTAAGGAGAGTTCTAGAATTTCATATACACCAACATGGATGAAAGACTTTATAAACCATGCAAAACAATTAATAAAAGGAAAAATATTTTTATACCTTCAACTTTTCCTTTTACAATTATTTGTAGTAATTTAAACTTTACAAATTTTTTAAGAAACATTGATCAATCACATGATCCATTTTAATACCAACAAGCTATAATGAATTCAGATTGGGTTGAAGAAATGGATTCAAAACTTAATGCTTTAAACAAAAATAACACATGGACTTTGCAGAACTCTCAAAAGGTAAAAAAGTTATAGATGGTAGATTGATTTATCAAACAATTTTTTTTTATGGTAGTATAAACAAGTGTAAAGTACGTTTAGTACTGGAAAAGGGTACAATCAACTTGATGGAGTAGATTTTCATCAAAGATTTTCTCTAATAGTAAAGAATGTAACTATTAGATTGTTATTAACCTTGACAGCTGCAAGTAATAACATTTATATCAGATTGATTGAAATAATTCTTGTTTGCATGGTTGTCTTGATGAAGATGTGTAAATTTCTATACTGGTTTGAATTGTGAATATCCAAACCAAGTATGTAAACTCAATAGGAATTTATATGGACTAAGACCTTCCTAAAGACAATGACACTTTAGAATTTCTAAAAATCTTTCAGATATTAGTTTTTTTACAATCATAGAATGATCATTGTCTATTCATTAAGAAAATAGGAGAACAAATCACTTGTTTATAACTATATGTTGATGATATTTTGTTGGCAAGTAACTCATTATAAGATATTGAATACAATAAAAGTATTGTTGATTCTAAATATACTATTAAGAATCTTGATAATGATAAGGTTTATTAAGACTATAAGTCATACATAATGACGAAGTTATATATGTGAATCAAAGAAAATACATTTTGGATTTTGTTTATGATTTATGTTTGATTACTTCTAAACCAGCTGCAACTCCTATGACAAAAGGAGTAAAATTTGTTAATGATTTTATTCATGATGATCTATGTGATGTTAGTCTATATAGAAGATTTGTTGGGCGGCTATTATATTTAAACTTCCAAAGACTCGATATTGCTTATTGTGTTCAATAACTAAGTCAATTTAGTCATCGATGCATTAATAAACCATTTAAATCCTATTTTAAGGCTGCCATACAAGTTCTCAAGTATCTCAAAATGGACTCCTTACTTGGGATTATTTTACTCATCACATAACAGTTTTAAATTATCTACATATTCATATAGGGATTGAGGATCCTATTTAGATTCCAGAAAATTATTAATAGGTTATTGTATATTTGTTTAAAATTCTCTTGTTGCTTGGAAAACAAAGAAACGTCAATCTATTTCACATTATTCAACTAAAGCTGAATATCGTAGCTTGATAGCGACAATTTGTGAACTGCAATGACTAACATATTTACTTATTGATCTTCAGATTAAAGTTGATTTACCAATTACACTTTATTGTGACAACAACAAGGCTATCCACATTGTAGAAAATTTGGTCTTTCATGAACAAACAAAACATATCGATGTTGCGGTAAAAAATAAATACATGTCTAGTTTTATTTTACTAACACATGTATCATCTAGTATGCAGATTGGAGATATCTTTACCAAAACATTTGAAACAAGTCATTTTTTGGATCTTTTATACAAGCTACAACTACAAGATTTTTATCTTGAGGAGGGAGTGTAAAAGAAATGTAAAATTATTCAATGGCTTAGTTCTAATTTTGTTAGATAGTTAAACTAAGTGTGTAAGTTGTTATAACCATTAGTTATTAGTAGTTTTAATAAATTTTATTTTAATTAATATTAATTATAATAATTGGGAGTTTTTTTTACCTGTATTGAATTTTGTGATACTATTAATATTCAATAAAATATCACAAATTTCTCAACGTTTTTTCTCTCATTTTGTACGAATTGACTTTATATCTAACCGCTTCTTATTACCTCATTAGGACCCTTTATTAATGTTGATTCTTGCTAAGTTCTATAGTGACCCATGAACCCGTCCGAGATAGGACCCAAGTGCAAGAGACCCAAGCCCTGGACTCACTACATGTGTTGACCAAACCTATCCCACGTTGACTCCTCCTAGGGCTGGTGCCTCCTGATGCCGTGGCGGTCCGTGGTGGTTAACGACGGTCCTCCGATGAAATTATCCGACAAACAAATTTCTTTTTTCAAAACTTGCAAAACTATTATTAAAAATTAGTTTTTAATTTTAATTTTTATCTGACTCATATTTTATTTATTTATATAATATTTCAGTGTTGAACATGAGCGCTTTCCTTCTATGGTTGCGGGCCACACAGACAACTCTATGTGTTTGATGACTTTCACTGCATATCTAATGGTTGTGGCTTCCGTTGCAGCGATTCTTCTAGGTTTCGGCCGTAGCAGATCACAAACAATTTTCAGCCTTAAGGGTTTGTTTGAAACTGATTTTTCTTTCACCCTTTTGACTTTATTTTTAATCTTAAAAATATACAACTTTAATAAATATGACATATATTTCGCCAATTTATTTTAATTTATTTTATATTTTTGGGTTTAATAAACATTTTATTTTGGATAAAATGGACACGACATTTATCCTAAATTATTTATTTAATTCCCTTTGATTTTTCTAAAATTAATTTGAGATAAAATGAGTATAACATTTATCCCAAATTATTTTATTTATTTTTCTTGGTAACTATCCTTAATTAATTATGATTTAATTATTACAATAAATAATTCAATTAATGATTTAATTAGGTTTTTGCCTTGATTTTTATTATTCTGATTTTATTTATTCAAAAATAATTAAAAATTTTGTTTTTAAATTTTTAAATAGGGTACGTAAAATTTTAGTGCTTATAGAGTGCCCCTCTCGAATCAAGTTTGATTACAACAAATTTAATTTTTGAAAACACGTAGTATATTATTGAGAGTGATAGAAAGATAGAACATGGAATGAGTTGATATTGGAGTGACATGGTATTGTTGTGTATAGAATTCATCAAGGTCTTCCATGCATTGATCAATGATCTTTCCTTGGTAATTATCCTAACAAGGATGATTTCTTGAATCATGTTTTACAGATCTTAACAGAGTATCCTTAAAATGTATAGGATAATGATACAAAGATAATCATATGAATTTATTGAAAAATCAAATTCTATTTAAACATGAATATCTACCGATTATTCAAGTTAGTTGTATTTTTAACTATTATTTGATAGTACTTTGGTCAATGTGGTTTAGGATAATCATATACAAATGACTATGGTTAATGTCATTCGACAAGACATAAAAGGGGACATGAAAATTTTGATAAATTCCTCATGTGGGTTACTTACAAGTAACATCTTAGAATGATCATATATACGTGATCATGAGACTATCACCAGATAGGTTTTAGTGAAAGTTAATGAGATTGTCACTGAAGTTACTAACAAGTAACACATAGAGCGATCGTATAAAAATGATCAACATATTATTAATATATAGGTTTTTTGTGAGAGTTAACAAACTTTCCACTATAGTTACCAACATGTAATGCTTAGGATGATCATATATAAATGATTGTGGTACTATCGATATATATATATATATATGTTTTTATATTTGTGAATTAGGAGGAGTACCTATTGAGAAATAGAGTTTTAATTGGATACCTATTGAGGGATAATGTTTTTGATACCTATCGAAAGATAGGGTTTCGATTGAATCATGGTCGTATGATCTCTAGTACCTATAAAGAGATAGGATTTTGGTACATATCAAGAGATAGGGATTTGATTGGATCATGTGCGTCCTATCGAGAGATAGAATTTTGGTACCTATCGAGGTATATGGTTTAGATACGTATCGAGGTATATGATTTAGATACCTAGCGAGAGATATGGTTTTAGTACCTATAGAGGGATAGAGTTTTAATTGAATACCTATCGACGAATAAAGTTTATAATACCTATCGAGATATAGAGTTTTGGTTGGATCATGGTTGTATGATCTCTAATACCTATCAAGAGATAGGTTTTTCATACCTATCAAGAGATGGGGTTTTGATTGGGTCATGTGTGTGTGATCTCTAATACCTATCAAGATATCAAATTTTGGTACCTAACAAGGGATAGGGTTTCGATACCTATCGAGAGATAGGGTTTCGATACATATCGAGAAATAAGATTTTGGTTCCTATCGAGGGATAGGGTTTTAATTGGATACCTAACGAAGGATAGAGTTTTTTATACCAATCGAGAGATAGAGTTTCGGTTGGATCATGGTCATATGATCTCGAGAGATAGAGTTTTAGTACATATCGAGATATAGGATTTTGATTGGATCATGTGCGTATGATCTCTAATACCTATCGAAAGATAGGATTTTGGTACCTATCAAGGGATATGGTTTGGAAACTTATCGAGGCATGCGTTTGGATACCTATCGAAAGATAGATTTTTGGTACCTATCGAGGGATAGGGTTTTTATACTTATCGAGGGATAGTGTTTTGATACCTATCGAGAGATAGGGTTTTGATACCTATTGAGGGATTAGGTTTTTGATACCTATCGAGGGATAGGGCTTTAGTACCTATCGAGGGAGTTGATTTTGGTACCTAGTTCGAGATAGGGTTTTGATACCTATTGAGAGATAGGGTTTTAGCACATATCGGGAGATAGAGTTTTGTCAGATCATGTAGGAATGATCGTGGTAGTTATCGATAGATAATGTTTTTAAACCTATTAACAAATAGGGTTTTGGTACCAATCAAGAGATAGGGTTTTGATTGAATAATGTGCGTATGATCTTTGATACCTATGGAGAGATAAGATTTTGGTACCTATTGAAAGATAAGGCTTGGATACTTATCAAGAGAGTGGTTTGGATACCTATCGAGAGACAGAGTTTGGATACCTATCGAGAGATAGGGTTTTAGTACCTATTGAGGGATAGTGTTTAGATTGGAACATGTACATATTATCTCTGAAACCTATCGAGAGATAGAGTTTTGGATGCCCATAGAGAGATAGAGTTTTGATACCTATCAAGAGATAGAGTTTTGATACCTATCAAGAGATAGAGTTTTGATACCTATCGAGAGATAAAGTTTTGATACCTATTGACATATAAGGTTTTGGTTAGAATCGTGAAAAAACAATGTCTCGTACCTCGTGACATATAGAGTTTTGGTGGATCATGTACAAATGATTGCGGTACTTGTTGATATATAAGGTTTTGATACCTATCGACTGATAGAGTTCTAGATAAAATCAGGTAAAAACGATGTCTCATACCTATCGACAAATAGTTTTTTGGTGAATCATGTATGGATGATCTTGGGACATGTCAACAAACAAAGTTTTGATACATATCGACAAATAGGGTTTGAACGGATCATGTACAGATGATCTTTGGACTTGTTAACATAAAAGGTTTTGATACCTATAAATAGATAGGGATGAACGGATCATGTACGAATGATCTTACAACTTGTCAATAAACAATGTTTTGATACCTATAGACATATAGGGTTCGAACGAATCAAATACGAATGATCCTAGGATTTCAACAAACAATGTTTTGATACATATCGAAAAATAGAGTTTGAAAAGATCATGTACGAATGATCTCAAGACTTGTGAATAGACAATGTTTAATACATATCGACATATAGGGTTTGAATAGATCATGTACGAATGATCTTAGAACTTGTCTAAAGACAAGGTTTGATACCTATCGAAATATAGGGTTTGAACAGATCATTTACGGATGATATTGGGACTTTTCAATAAACAAAGTTTTGATACCTATCACATATAGGGTTTGAACGGATCATGTACGAATAATCTTAAGACTTGTCAATAGACAAGGTTTTGATACCTATTGACAAATAGGGTTTGAACGGATCATGTACGAATGATCTAAAGACTTGTCAACATACAAGATTTTGATACTTGTCAATAGATAGGTTTGAACGGGTCATGTACAAATGATCTCAAGACTTGTCAACAAACAATATTTTAATACCTATCGATATATAGGGTTTGAACGGATTGCATACAAATGATCTCGGGACTTGTAAATAGACAAGGTTTTGATACCTATCGACATATAGGGTTTGAACAGATCATGTAAAAATGATATTAGGACTTGTCAATAGACAAGGTTTTGATATCTATCAGCATATAGGGTTTGAAGGGATGATGTATGAATGATCTCAGGACTTGTCAACATACCAAGTTTTGATACCTATTGACATATAGGGTTTAAAGGGATCATGTACGAATAATGCGCCACATTTGTTTATAAAATGAAATTTTAGTAATGTATGTAATTATATTATAGAAAATAAAAAATAGAATTATAATTTAATAATGATGATGATGGTTAATTATATGAATATTTGATTAATTAATATAAAATAAGATAATTATTATTTTTTTAATGAATAATTATGATATAAAATTTTATTTTGGTTATAAGTAGTAGTAATATAAAAAAAATATATTAAAAATAGTTATAATTAAAAGATAGATAAATAATATTAAAAATAGTATATATAGTATGAAATAAATTATAATAAATGTTGATGATGTGAAAATATAAAGTAAGAATGATAATATAATTATTATTATTATTATATATGTTAGGAGTTTTAATTATGGCCGAGCCTTTCAAGTTCTTTAATTCAAGAAACCGGTTCTTGATGATGGAATTCAACACTCTAGCGCAGCGGACATAGAATTAGAGGAGAATTCGAGGTTAGGGAGAGAAGAGCCGAAGGGGAGGAGAGAAATACCACTAAATCACACCTAGCGGTCCAAGAAGGGGGAGGAGGGCCGAGAGATAACTTAAACACCAAGTTCCAAAATATTCAATTCATAGCCCCAAAAAGTGGGGTGGGCATCACCATTTAAAGAAGCTGATTTACCCAAGAGTATTCGGTTACAACAAACTTTCAAAATAACAGAATTCAGTTTCAAAAGAAATAAGAGAGAAAGTAAACAAAACAGAATTATTCCATAAAAACATAAACTGGCCCATAAACACACTTGGGCCGAGAGATGGATGAATAAAATATTTTAGGGCCGAGGTTTTTGATGAGCCGCACGTAACATAATCCCCCCCTTCGAGATTCGTCGCCCTCGACGAAAAGAACGTGGACTGGTCAGCCTCTAATATGCATCTTCAACATCAAAACTATTGCTTCGGTCGGGCTTCGGCACATTCAGCAAGGTCGCAGCATAAGACCGTATTTTCACACAAAACTTTCGGCAGAATCGCTTCTGTAGTGGAACTGGCCGGGTCCTTGCGGTCTTTTGCGCTGCCAGGTCGCTTACCACTCCGCCCCTGTCTAGAATTTCTGTGCACCCAAGGTCGAGTTTTTCAGTGTTTAGAGCTGGCCTTGGTTGCTGCAATGTCCCCAGCGCCTGGTGCAAAAATAGTTTCTTCCAACTTTGATTAAACTCCATACTTGGCTCAAAAATCCAGGCCAAGTCTTTTTCCCGAACCAGCATAACAGCAGCATCAAATGAGCCATAGCTTCTGATTAGATCATTAGGAATATCTTCCAAGGTCATTGCAGCGAGTGAAACAGTTTGGCCTTCGGGCTTACTCTTTACTTGCATTTTGGCAGCAACAATATATTCATCTAGGCTCTTTTCCAGCTGGTTTCCATGCATCAAACTGGCCTGCGACCGAGGAATCCCTTTAAGGACCGTGGTTCTGTCATGCTTATCATAGGATAGGGTCAGCTTTTCAAAGTCCCAAGAAGACGGGCCTAGAGTAATCAGTCATTCAATTCCCAACACAATATCATAACCATCCATGGAAATTACCTTCATTTCTGTTTGGTATTCATTGCCTTCCATCGACCACTTCAAGTCCTTGCAACCACTAGAACATAACACATTAGACCCATCAACCACTCTAACCGATTGCACCTGGGTTTCTATACTTTTGTGGTCTATTTTCTCCAAAATCCTGCTATTGATAAAATTGTGGGTGCTTCCTGTATCGCAAGATCACCACCGGCAGGTTCCCAACTTTGCCAAGAATCTGGAGCGTTTGGAAAGCTTTAGACCCGGTCAAGGCATGTAAAGATATGGCTGGTTCATCCCTTGAGCCGAGCAATGAAGGTAGATCATCCAAAACAGGTTCTTGGTCAGGTTCTTGATCTTCTTGATTGGCCGAGACCATGAATAACTTTGATTTACACCTATGGTTTGGTTGCCATTTTTCATTGCAAGAATAGCATAGACCCTTCTTTCGCTTTTCATTCATTGAGGCTGAGTCTAATTGCTTAACATGGCCCTGGTTTGCATTGGAAGAGGACCCATACGATGAATTCTTGAAGTCAGTATTGGTGCTCGGCCCGGCTGTGTTGGTATTGGATGGCGTGGGCAGCAATGATGCTTCAGCGCTGTACAAGTTACCACTGCTCATTAAGGACCGATATGTTGCTTCTTGGACTTTAGCCATAGCCATTGCTTCGTTTAAAAAATCTGAAAATCGCAGCCTGATGTAGTTTGCAATTTCTTCCCTTAGACCGGACAAGTAACAATCAATGACGTAGTCTCTTGGCATATGTAATAACTTTTGAGAGATCGACATGTATCGGAGGTTATATTCTTGAACCGACCCAACCTGTTTTAAATTCATTAGCTGTCTCATTGGTGTATCATGTATAGATGGCCCGAATTGAGTCATAAGGTCTCTTTTGAACACATCCCAAGATAAGGCTTCCATATGATTTCGGTTTTGAAGATATGACCCGTACCACATTCTTGCTTCGCCAGAAAAATGAATGGGGGCAATTTCTAATTTAGTGGCATCCTTAGTTTTGTCCACCCTGAAAAATTGATCGGCAGATATTAGCCAGCCCTCGACATCGGACCCATCAAACCGAGGAAAATCGACCTTGGTTAGCCGAGTAGGAGGAGCATAGTGTTGATCGCGGTTCTGGCCAGGGTGCGGGGGCCTAAATGGTGAAGGACCGTGGCAAGAATTATCATCATAGGGTCTGTGGCGGGGTTCTTGCACGTTTCCAGATGCCCCGCTCTCAAGGGCCGCCATTCTTTCTTCAGCCATATCAAATCTACGGTCTTTGGCAGCTTGCATTGCTGCTGTTTGCTGGGACAAGTTTTCAATCAGGGCCTTGAGCGCATCCATTTCCGATTGCTGGCGAGTTTCTACCATGTTGAGAATCGGTCAGCTCTGATACCAAGATGTTAGGAGTTTTAATTATGGCCGAGCCTTTCAAGTTCTTTAATTCAAGAAACGGGTTCTTGATGATGGAATTCAACACTCTAGCGCAGCGAACATAGAATTAGAGGAGAATTCGAGGTTAGGGAGAGAAGAGCCGAAGGGGAGGAGAGAAATACCACTAGATCACACCTAGCGGTCCAAGAAGGGGGAGGAGGGCCGAGAGATAACTTAAACACCAAGTTCCAAAATATTCAATTCATAGCCCCAAAAAGTGGGGTGGGCATCACCATTTAAAGAGGCTGATTTACCCAAGAGTATTCGGTTACAACAAACTTTCAAAATAACAGAATTTAGTTTCAAAAGAAATAAGAGAGAAAGTAAACAAAACAGAATTATTCCATAAAAACATAAACTGGCCCATAAACACACTTGGGCCGAGAGATGGATGAATAAAATATTTTAGGGCCGAGGTTTTTGATGAGCCGCACGTAACAGATACCTATTGACATATAGGGTTTAAAGGGATCATGTACGAATGATCTCGAGACTTGTCAACAGACAAAGTTTTGATACCTATAAACATATAGGGTTTGAAAGAATTATGTACAAATGATGTTAGGACTTGTCACTACACAAGGTTTTGATATTCATTGACAAATAGAGTTTGAACAAATCATGTACGAATGATATTGGGATTTATCAACAGGAAGGTTTTGATTTCTATCGAAAAATAGGGTTTGAACAGATCATGTACGAATGATCTTGGGACTTGTCAACAACCAAGGTTTTGATACCTATTGATAGATAGATTGGGTTTAAACTGATGATGTAATCAAGATCTTAGAACTTGTTAATATACAAGATTTTGATCCTTATCGATAGATAGGATTTGAACGGATGATCTCAGGACTTGCCAACATACAAGGTTTTGATACCTATCGACATATAAGGTTTGAATATATCATGTAAAAATGATTTCAGAATTTGTCAACATAAAAGGTTTTTATACCTATAGACATATAGGGTTTGAACGGACTATGTACGAATGATCTCGGGACTTGTTAACAGAAAAAGATTTTAATATCTATTGACATATGGGTTTGAACGGATCATGTACCAATGATCTCGGGACTTGTCAACAAACAATTATTTGATGCCTATCGATAGATAGGGTTTGAACTGATTATGCATGAATGATCTCTAAACTTGTCAACAAATAAGGTTTTGATAACTATCAACATATAAAGTTTGAACGGATCATGTACGAATGATCTTAGGACTAGCCAACAAACAAGGTTTGAACGAATCATGTACGAATTATCTTGAGACTTGTCAATAAACAAGGTTTTGATATCTATCGACATATAGAGTTTGAACAAATAATGTACGAATGATCTAGGGACTTGTCAACAAATAAAGTTTTGATACCTATCGACAAATAGGGTTTGAACGGATCATGTACGAATGTTCTTAGGACTTTTCAACAAACAATGTTTTGATACCTTTCGACATATAGAGTTTGAATAGATCATGCTCGAATGATCTCAGGATTTGCAAACAGACAAGGTTTTTATACCTATAAACATATAGGGTCTGAACGGATCATGTATGATGATCGCGAATGATTATCGACAGATAAGACTAGAGACCTATCGATATATTGGGTTTTGACATATCATGTAAGAATGATTAAAGATGCTTATCGACAGATAAGGCTATAGACCTATCGACATATAGGGTTTTGGTACTCATTAACAAATAGGTTTCTAAAGACTCAATTTTCTTATTTTCTTTTTCAGTATCGGTCTTGGCTCTTTTGGCTTTAAAGGTAATATTATAACATAATTATTTTCTCTTTTATTCTCAAAGTTTCATTCACAACTAGTTGAAATTCGTCAGTCTGCGATTTCAAGATTTATTTATGAACATGTGACTCATGTGTTTGGATAAAGGAACAATTTTTCCCCTCGGTTTTTATCCTTAAATATTTTTTCCACACTAGTGTGAACCTTGATCCTTATAACGAATCATGACGTTCTTGAATTAGAAACGTGTTTGGGGCTGGGCTCTAAGTACCTCTTCCGGTCCTTTGTGATTTTATCAATTAAGGAATCAAATTTCGTTTTCCCTAATTTTCGAGATATAGGCTATAAATTCAATCTCGTGTATAAACGGTTATCCGAAATCACAACTCTCGAAGAACATGGTTAAAACTACGATGTTTTGAGAAGGGTGCAACTTTTTTTGGTTACTTGGCCTTAGACCACATTTTTTTGAAAGTTCATTCATCTTAAAATATATTTTTTACAGATTTTATAATTTTCTGCTTTATGATTCCATTTGAAATTTTCTCTTTTCTTTCTTTTGTTGAATCTATGTTTATTACTCTCTTTTCTTTAACAAATGAGTGAAGAGGTATCCTTTCTCAATTTGTGGGTCTCGACCTTGATTTTGTAGGTTTATTCTGGTTCTTTTTTCACAAACCTTGTATGGAGAGTTACTCTTTGGATAATCATGTACAAACGAAAAATACTTATTATTGATATCCTTTAAATTAGAGTTATTCTGAACTCATTGGTTTTATTGTAGAGAATATCACTTGGTTGAAAGAAATGTTCTTTGTTTTGCCCCTATTTGTTTCCTAATATCCTCCATATCTATTACTTTAGACTAGGATCAAGGTTTTCCTCTTTCCTCAAAGATTTTCTTTTTTTCTTTTGAGAAAAAGACTAGGGGTTTTTATTTATTTAAGATAGAGGCTACAGAAATATAGGTTTCTTATGTATTTTCTCTCATTTTTTTATACCGAGAAGAATCAGGTCTATCATAGTTTGGAAATGAGTCCTTTTTTTATGGTGCAAGTTTTTACAAAACATGGGTTTGGATTATGTTAAAATAAGCTCCTTTCAAGGTTGATCTCAAAATAGTTATGCGCATAGTTTGATATTATACAAAATACCTTTTAAAAGAAAGATCTCTTCCCCTTCAACTGTTCATCCATCTTCACCCATTATGACAGTTGCACACATCGTTGAGAACGTTGCTGATCTACCCCTTCACTCTGAAGATATTTCAGAGTGCGTTAATCAGGTATGTGCTGAGATCTTAAATGGAAAAGAAAAATCAAGGAATGTTTTAAATGCTCCTTATTCCTTCCCAAAAGACAAAGAACTATAGCATTCCTTACAAGTGAACTTGCATGTAAATCATATTCGTACTGCTCCAGCTTTCTCCCAGGTCATATCTTCTGCTGCTCGTTCCTCCGAAGAAGCCTCTAATGGAGGAGAAAACTTTTGTAATGCAATTATGGATGTGGTGAGTTATATGTAGCAAAACATAATGGACATGTCGTCCAGATTGGAAAATCTTGAGAAGGGATCTGCATCAATTAAAGAAGTTGTCTCTTCCATTCTTGTCACTCAAAAGAAAACTAAGAAAACATTGAAGCGAAATACATATTAAGTCAACATCTTTCATACTTAGTACAAGAAGCTGGAAAAGAACTTCTTTTAACGACAGACGGATCATCGTGCTGAATCAAAGAATTTCAACCTAGAGCTTCACCAAGAGACAAGGTCCATGATTGAAATTCTTTAGTCCCAAGTAATGGAGATGCATAATTAGTTAAGAAGCACAGAAGATGAGCGATTAAAGAAGGCTGACACCATTGCAAGGAAATTTCAAGCTGAAAAAGAAGCTGCAGCTGCTGCTGAGAAAGAAAGAGCTATAATCGTTGCCAACCCTGATAATGTGAAAAAAGGGGAAGGAAGCAAAAGAGGGGGATCAACTTCTGCTTGAGGAACTCAATCAAAATCTAAGAGAAAAACTACTGAAGAAGGCGGAGGCAGTTGTGCACCAGAAAGAAGAGGCCAATGTCGTGGAGGCGACAAAGGAGGTGGCAGTGGAGGTCGAACGATCACTCGATTCCATAACATTTTAACTGGAGAATCAATTCCTCAAAGAGGCACATATCCAAGAGTAAAAAGGAAATGACACTAAATCTTTCTCCTTGTATTTTTCTTTGTTTTTCTTTAAGGGTTTATTTTGCTTGATAATGGTTGCATAATTTTAACATCATCAAAGAGGGGGAAATCGTTGGGAAAAATTAAAACAAAGTAAAGAAAATAGTTAATTAAGTGAGAAATAATTAACTTAAAATAGAAATAAACAAAACCTATGATCTCGAACTTTATCTTAACAAACATAATTTTGATGATGTTTAAATAGAATAAAGCTATGTTTTGTGTAGGTGCATATATAAGACTATGCTACTTTAGAATTGGTCTAAAGAAAGATATCTTAGACATCATACTCTAACTCCTTTAGACGCGGTCGAAAGGGAAACGTAGTTACACGAGGTCGTCTAACTCCTTTAAACGAGGTCTAAAGGGATGTGTAGTTAGACAAGGTCGTCTAACTCCTTTATACAAGGTCTAAAGGGATGTGTAGTTAGAGGTTGTAGTCTAACTCCTTTAGACGAGGTCTAAAGGGATGCATAGTTAGACGTGGTAGTCTAACTTCTTTGGACGAGGTCTAAAGGGATGCGTAGTTAGATGAAGATGTATAACTCCTTTAGACGATGTCTAAAGGGATGCGTAGTTAGGCGATGATGTCTAACTCCTTTAGATGAGGTCTAAAGGGATGCGTAGTTAGACGTGGTAGTCTAACTCTTTTGGACGAGGTTTAAAGGGATGCGTAGTTAGACGAGGATGTCTAACTCCATTAGACGAGGTCTAAAGAGATGCGTAGTTAGACGAGGACGTCTAACTCCTTTAGATGAGGTCTAAAGGGATGCGTAGTTAGACGTGGACGTCTAACTCCTTTAGACGAGGTCTAAAGCAGACGTCTGAAGAAAGCATACGTCTAACCACGATCAACTAGTTGTCTATAACTCCTACTCCACTCACTTTTGTGCAGTCTGATAAGCCAACTAACTATAAAAAATGAATGAATGCCACGTACGCAAATATCCTTCCAACTGTTGTCCAGTACAAGACAATATCAGAGGATATTAGGTGCACTACCAGTTCGGTACGGCAACGATCCATTTGCTCAGAGTCTTCTGTACTATGGTACTATGGGCGTCCTTCCAACGGACATATGCCACGTGTCCACAAATAAGATTCGACTGTTGGTGTCCTTCTACTACAAATAGATGCTCAAGGACAACTGATGAATCACTAAACGAAAATTACTTACTGGATTCCAACTTACCAACTTGAACACTTGTTGCCTTACTAACTTACAATCTTACTATTACTCTTACTGAATTCTCACATCCTTCAAGATCAAAAGAGAAATTCAATTACTATTTAGTTGTGAGAACATTGTAAGTTGAACAAAGGTTGTTCTGTTTAATAAAGAGTTAGCTAGCTCAGTGAGTTGTATTCGATTCAATGTATTTAGTGGATATCCTTCCGGTTGTGAAAGAAGGGGTAACGTAGGAGTTTCATCTCCAAACATCCATAAAACTCTTTGTGTTCTTTACTTTCTTCCATTTACATTCGGTCTTTCAAAGCTTCAAATCCGACAAACACTTCCGCACTTAAATCCATTTCAAGAGTTTGGAGGATTTATGAATAATAGAAGCAGATATTAATCCCTCGTAGGATTATTAATTAAGAATTTATTGTTAGCTGCTAACTATAGTCAGATCCTAATCTCTATTGGTAACACCGATTCAAACACAACGGCCAATGTGTCATCCACTTCCCATCAGTCAATCTAGAAAAGAAAGGAAGACAAACCTTGAGATCTTAACCTAAAAGACAGCCTCCAAAGTCAGCTTAAAAGGATAAACGCTATCATTTCCATCTGGGAAATCCTATTGTACTTTATTGAACATAGGAAAGAACTCATCAACGAGTTAAGCAAGGATAATGTACCTACTAACACTACCCTAGAAGAACCGTAGGGATCATATCTGCTAGTTCGCAGCAAAACATGATCTGCTTTAAAGACAATGATCTTCCATCAACCGAATTTGACCATGATTAAGCCCTCTATATTTCTGTGCAAATGGAGGAAACCCCATTATAATCGTCTTAATAGACAATGGATCCAATCTTAACATATATCCTTAGAGGACTCTTGATAAGATATGTGTATCCTAAGACAAGATCATACCATCTGACCTATGTGTTAAAGGTTTCGATAACTCTCGTTGCGAATTAATGGTCTGCCTCTAATGCATTGTCCGAGTGCTCTTCATACCCTTTCAAGTTGACTTTTTCATCATTAACATGCAACATTCCTATAATTTGATCTTAGGAAGAACATGACTGCACCAAGACAAGGCTTTAGTCTCCATGCTGCTTCAAAAGTTGTTCATCGCTAACGACTAGGTTATCACGGTCAACGGTGAAACGGACGCTGCAATAGTCATTGGGTCTACTCATATTCACATCCCTAAGGTTGAACTAAGCGGGTTCGAGATATGTCCGATCTTCCCAAAAGGTAAGGACTCCTCCAAACACCCTAACTTTAGTACGTTTAGCCTCCCCTCCCTCTATTAGAATGATGCGCAAAATGGGATATTTCTTTGGCATGGTCTTAGGCCCGAATGCTAATGGCATACCATCATTCTCGTAACCATGTTACAACATTTACCGCCATGGTCTAGGATATGTCCCTACAATATTAGAATAAATCCACGAGAAAATGATATTCAAACAACGCATAACTATTTCTCCAAACCTTTAATGGACAATTCATCTATAAGGGAAAAAACACCACATGCTTTGACTTCTCCGAACCCTTGACCAATCCATATTTACTAAGACGTTTTCCAGGTCTTGAAATCTTTTTTGACTGTCCTCATAATCCTAGCCCTTCTATTTGTGTGATTAGGTAAAGAACAGACTATTGGCGCAACGCCCTAGAAAACATAGTTCGGATTCCCAAGATAGTTGATTCAGCTTAAGAAGCAAGCTCTTCCGATTTTCAAGAAACTGATTCCCTTTCATATCTCGATACTTTAATCGACGAACATAGAACTATTTCTCCTCTCATATGTAGAGAGATGTAAAATACTCTACATTGTAAGAAATCTAAAAACAGTAATGTTGTTAGATCATATTTTCTTAAATGTAATAAACCCCTCTATGTATTATCAGAAGTTGACTTCGAATGTATGAGTAGAAATAACCTTTCATTTTACTCTGATTTAAAATTCCAAACCAAACATTTCTTAGAAACCGATTATGAGATTGTCTCTTCAGTGGAAAAGACAATCGAAATCAATCTAAACATGGTCGATGATTCTCAAATCGGCCAAAGTTTAAACCCATAAGAACATCTGGAGTTAGTTGAGCTATTGAAATCCAACAAAGTTGTCTTTGCATGTTCATGCAAAGATATGACATGCATTGATCCAAAGATCACACGACATCACAATTCATTTATATCCAGATGTTATGTCAATAAAGTAAAATCTTAGACTGATGAAAGAGGAAGTCATGACCAAAATTATAAAAGAAGTCTCAAAGCAACTCGAAACTGAATTTCTCGAGGTAGTGGAATGTCCTACCTAGATGGTGTAAGCCCTAAAATATACATACCCAATTTATAAAAATAAAATAATTATTTTAATTTATGTTCAAATAAATTAAATTAAAATAATTAACCCCATGGACAAAATCTAATTGAAACAATTAATTGAATTAGTTATTGTGATAATTAAAGCCTAATTAATTAATAAAAATGGACAAAAAATAGGGATAACAGTTGTACTCATTTTATCTTAAAATAATTTTAGAAATGAAATCAAGGAATTAAAATAAATAATTTAGGATGAGATACGGTACTCATTTCATCCCCAAAATTATTTATTTAACACTAAAATATACAAAAATAAATAAATAAATAAATAAATTAGCAAAATATTTGTCATATTTATTTTGATATTTTATGTATTTAAAAAGAACAAAATTAAAGTCAAAATTGTGAAAGAAAAATCAATTTCAAACAAACCCTTAAGGCTTTAAAATAAAAATAAAATCATGAATTGGTGTACACGAAATTCTTAAGGAAAACTACAGTCGCGACCGCGCCCATTAGATTAGCACTGAATTTTCATCCAACGCTTCAAACGCGTCCATGTAGTCGGTTGTAATCGAAGGAGCACACATCGTGCCTCACTAGATTGGTTAAAACATGTTAGTTGAGGCGCATACGGACGGCACTTGACGGATCGCTAAAAAATGCCCCGCGATTTTCAAACGCGCTCGAAATAGCATTGATTTAACTGCCATTGTCTTCCTCATCGCGACGCTGGACGGATTAGGATGAAATCACATCCTTTGATTTTCCAAACTTGAAACTTTCTCCACAATCAACTAAAAAGGCTGATTCAAAAGTTGAAATGATCGCCCTACTCTAGTGATCATTTCTGTTACATCAATAGGGATGAACCATTCCTATTCCGGCAAGTGGGATGAAGATTAGTCAAAACACCATACATAGTTTTTGGATGATTTGACCGATAAACCTAGTCAAGGACCGATAGGTTTTACTCTTCGACCGATAAACTTAGTCAAGGACCGAGAGTCCTTAGCACCTAAGACCGAAGCTTCCTAGCCAGGATCGATGGGTCTAACCGAGGGTCCTAGACCCCGACCAATGAAAACAAACCCAGGATCTATGACACCGGTTATAAGGCCTATTTGGTTCCAATTTTTAAAATCCAAAACTAGTTTTGTAATTTTGGAACCTCAAATCATTTTCTAAAAATCCCTAAAATTTAGAAAATACTTTCAAAATATTTTTCGGATATTTCCATAAAAATATATTTTGACAAAGTCCTATTTGTGATTTATGTTTAAAACCTAATGTCTTTAAAACTAATGTTCTTCGGGTATTTTCCTCCTTAATCAGCGTCATCCGCAACATGTGCCAGTATTTAAATATTGTTGTTACAATATTTTAAATAACGCTAAAACGTATGCATGCCTAGGACTGAAAGAATAATCGATAAAAATAAAACGTGATACAACTGATTTTCAAAAGCTAAATTTTTAAGTAGAGACCGTTTTTAAAATGGGTACAGAGGATGAAGTGCAAAAGTCATTTCTCGAGTATCATCAAAAAGGCATTGATGCCCCATGTAGAAAAAGGCCAAAGGAATGTCATATTATAGAGGAGCGAGGCTAAAGTATCCTTTAGCTTTGGGCCCCATATTGTAGGCTTCTACTTTTTCATACTCGGTAGTCCAAATGGGTTGAAGAAGCCTCCTACAAATTCTTGAAATCATCTTAAGTGACAAAGTTCATATGAACTAGCATCATCGCTAGATATAGAGTTTTGCATGCCCTAATTTCAGACAATGGTCGATACTTTCAATGAAAAGTGTTACAATTGCTTGACGAGTTCAAGATCGTGCATCATAAGTCGTCTCCCTATAGACCCCAAACCAATGGTGCGGTTGAAGAGGCAAACAAAAACATAATTAGGATCATCAAGAGGATGACTATCACATACAAGGACTAGCACTAGAAGCTGTCATATGCCTTATGGGGATATCGTACAACCGCTCAAACCTCGATGGACGAAATTCTCTACTCCCTAGTTTATGGTATGGGCGTCATGTAACCTATCAAAATTGAGATTCTAACCCTAAGAATACTCATAGATGGGACATTTATTTCGTTTAGGGAAGCAGATTAACAAGACAGAAAAAGGTCGCTCCATGGGGGATTTCAATATCTTTTCCCCGCGAGCGAGTTTGGAATGCTAATCGATTTTAGAATTCCCTCTCTTTGAGGATATTCCCTTGTGAGTGATCCATTCTTTCATTAAAACAATGGTCTACGACTCCACTATTTTCTTAAGGTTCTATTCTATCTAGTAAAGTCAACAGAGCTCTATTCTTTGTTTGTAACTCCAGAACATCCGATTTTCTCCAAGTGTTGGAGTTCCTTTCTTAAGAGAGACATGTTATTGAAGAAGACTGACTCAAATTGATATAATCAACTAACTTTAATGGAGGACAAGAGGTTAAATGCTTTATGTAAAACTTAAGCCTACCAAAAACGAATGTCAAACACCTTTAATAGAAAGGTAAAAATAAGGTGATATAGTTCTTAAATGAACCCAGAAACTCCTAGACCACAAGGGAAAGTTAAACCCCAATGGGAAGGACCCTTCCTAGTTAAGAAAATCCTCTCTAGAGGAGTTGCCGCATATCTAATGTAGAAGGCAAAGAGTTCATTACGCCAAGCAATCTCGATGCGCTTAAAAGATATTCTGTATAATATCAGGCTACAGGTAGAACGGTTTAAAGCTTGACCTTGAAAGAAGCTTATTTCAACATAACTCAATCCCAAGTTTTTTATAACTTGCAACATGAACAAATGACTCATGTCCGAACTACGGAGACCTTATTCTTCTAATGCAGAAAAAAGGGGAGAAGATACATAGGCAACCTGCATGTTTGTGGGCATAGTGTCACGGCCCATTTATGGGAGGGCCCAATCAAGAGGAGTAGAGGTCCACCAAGTCATGGCCCAAATCCAAGAAGGGAGAAGAGTGGAACCAAACAAGACTTAACCAAAACCACACTCCACCTACCCATCATTAATGCATTTAATGCTTTCTCCTTAACCACCACCCACTTATCCATCATTAATGCATTTAATGCTTTCTCCTTAACCACCACCCACTTATCCATCATTAATGCATTTAATACTTTACTTGTAATTTACACAATCTCCTTTAAATACATGTAGTCACACCTTATAAAGCAGTTGAATACAATTCTTATTCTCAAAGCTTTGTTTGTCTCTCTAAGTATTCTTGCATTGAGTTTTCTTGTTTCAAAAAAGGCTTACTAGGTTAGAATCTCTTCGATCTAACTTAGTGCCACACGGATCTACTTTTAGTCTGTGAGAAGTGGTATTAGAGCAAGGTTTTGCTTCCGTACTCAAGTTGCAAGAGATGGATTCGAGTGCCAACGTCACGAAGGTTCCGATCGCCGAACTAGAGGACAAAGTGCCTAGGAGGGGCAAGTCCGTCGAGAGAAGTGCTGCCATGGAAGCTCGGGTGACCCGGCTTGAGGAAGGCATGAGCGAGCACCAAGAAGCTCTCGAAGTTTTTAGCACGGTAGCCGATAGAGTGAAGGTACTCGATGAAGAAGGTGAAAAGCTAGAGAACGTCTTGGAGGCAATTGCGATTGCAGAAAGGTTGATTGAGCTTAATACGTCTGTGGATAGACCAAAGTTCAATAAGGACAACAAGGAGAGAGGCGGGGGAGACCGCCAACCCAAGAAGTGGAAACCAAACAACAATCCTGGAAGGCAAGCCGACGAAACGGGTAAGCCTAGAACTTGTCATATTTGTGGTGCCACCAATCACCTCAAGTTCATGTGTCCTTTCAAAGGGAAGAAAGTTGCGGAAGTTCAAGGAGCCGACTCTTCCGATGATGAAGAAGGGGCTGAACGGGGTTCTTTAAGGTTTCTCAATGCTGTTAAGGCTAGCATTGTTGAACCAATTAAAGGAACGAAGAGGGGTTCAATGTTTGTTGAGGCGGTGATCGAAGGAAAGCGTGTGAAAGCCCTTGTCGACATTGGGGCAACCCACAACTTCATGCGTGAAGGAGTGGCTAAGGCGCTTGGCCTCCACATCAACCAATCAAGGGGAACCATCAAGTCCGTGAACACGATAGCCAAGCCGGTGACCGGTGAAGCTAAGGAAGTGAAAATCCAAATCGGAGACTAGAGCGGAAAGGTTTCCTTTTCAGTAATCCCCCTTGACGATTACGACGTAGTACTAGGACTTCGATGGTTCGATCAGGTACGTGCGTGCATAATTCCCTATTCGGATTCGCTAGTCATCTTGGATCACGAGAGAACTAGTGCCATACCGGTTAGAAGGGAATTAGACGGAATGGGAATGTTATCGGCTATACAATTTAACCGAGGCCTCCAGCGAGGGGAAGAGACTTTTTCCGCTTTCGCTGTGATGGAAGATGAGGACGATTCTAAGGTGGGAGTAGAAGTGCCCAAAGAAGTCCAAGAAGTGATGGAGGAGTTCAAAAACACGATGCCTAACGAACTCCCAAGGAAATTACCGCCAAAAAGGGACGTGGACCATAAGATTGAGTTAGTGACAGACGCATTGCCACCATCTCGAACGCCTTATAAAATGGCACCTCCCGAGATAAAGGAGTTGCAGAAACAATTGAAAGAGTTGCTTGATGCGGGAATGATCCAACCATCCAAATCGCCCTACGGTGCTCCAATGTTATTCCAAAAGAAGCACGATGGGTCATTGAGGATGTGTGTAGATTACCGGGCGTTGAACAAGTTGACCGTTCGAAACAAGTATTCGATCCCGATTGTTGGTGAGTTGTTCGATCAACTTGGAGGAGCCAAGTGGTTCTCAAAGATCGATTTACGGTCCGGATATTGGCAAGTGAGGATTGCAAAAGGGGATGAGACGAAGACCACCATGGTTATGAGGTATGGATCTTATGAATACCTTGTCATGCCTTTTGGTCTTACGAACGCACCAGCCACATTCTGCACCCTTATGAACAAGGTCTTCCACCCTTACTTAGATAAGTTTGTGGTAGTTTACCTTGACGATATTGTCGTATACTCGTCCACCTTGCATGAACATGTGGAGCATTTGAGATTGGTTCTCCAAGCCTTGCGAGAGAATGAGTTATACGCCAAATGGGAGAAATGCTCGTTTGCCCAAGATCAAGTGATGTTTCTTGGCCATCGAGTGAAGTCAGGGTGCATTATGATGGATGAGGTCAAAGTCAAAGCCATTCAAGAATGGGAAACGTCTAAAACCGTACCTCAACTTCGTTCATTCCTTGGTTTAGTGAATTACTATCGCAAGTTCATCACAGGATACTCAAAAATATCTTCTCCCTTGACCGACCTTTTGAAGAAAGACCGATCATGGAGGTGGGATGAAAAGTGTTTGGAAGCCTTCGAGGGACTCAAGGCCAAAGTCACCAAACAACCGGTGTTAGCACTACCAGACCATGCCAAAGAGTACGAGGTACAGACCGATGCATCTGACTTTGCCATTGGAGGTGTGTTGATGCAAGAGGGGCATCCTATTGCATATGAAAGCCGAAAGTTAAACGATACGGAGCGGCGATACACGGTACATGAGAAAGAGATGACGGCAGTTGTACATTGCTTACGTACATGGAGACACTATTTTCTTGGAAGCAGATTCATGGTACGGACCGACAACGTAGCCACTAGTTACTTCCAAACGCAAAAGAAACTAACTCCCAAGCAAGCTAGGTGGCAAGAATTCCTAGCCGAGTTCGATTACACATTGGAGTACAAGCCGGGAGTTACCAATCGTGTAGCTGATGCTTTAAGCCGCAAGGCAGAGTTGGCCGCCATTAGTCAACCGGAGACCAACATAAGGGAACGCATACGGGAGGGCCTAGAGAAAGACCCCAATGCATTGAAACTCATGGAATTTGCTCAAAACGGCAAGACTCGAAGATTTTGGGTCGACGACAGATTACTCCTAACTAAAGGAAACCGTGTGTTCGTGCCCAAGTGGGGAAGTTTGTGTCACGACGTCTTGAAGGAAAGTCATGATTCAAAATGGGTGGGTCACCCAGGAATGCACCGCACCATGGCGCTGATGGATGAATCATATTATTGGCCCAAAATGCGGGATGACGTGGAAGCTTATGTACGGACTTGTCTTATTTTCCAACAACACAAGATCGAACAACGTCAACCAGGCGGTTTGCTCCAACCATTACCAGTACCGGAACATCCATTCGAAAGCATCTCGATGGATTATATCACAACACTACCCAAGTCCGATGTGTACGGGTCAATCATAGTGGTGGTTGATCGCTTTTCTAAGTATGGAACTTTTATTCCGGCACCATCCGACGTCACGGTTGTCGATACAGCCAAGTTGTTCTTGAAACACATTGTGAAGCATTGGGGAGTACCAAAGACGATCGTCAGCGATAGAGATCCTCGCTTCACTGGGAAATTTTGGTCGGAGTTGTTCAAGTTGATGGGCACCAACTTAGCATTCTCAACCAGCTTCCACCCATAAACCGATGGACAGACAGAAAGGGTCAATGCCTTGCTAGAATTATATTTGAGACACTACGTAATGAAGAAGTGGGCGGACCAAAAAAGGCGGGCAGTCGAATTCGAGGTGGGGGACAAAGTAATGATGAAGTTACTTCCACAACAATTCAAGTCTCTACGATCTGTGCACAAGGGGCTTGTACGTAGATACGAAGGACCATTCACAATCGAGGCACGCGTGGAAAAGGTGGCATATCGATTGGAGTTGCCGCCTAAACTAAAGATCCATCCGGTATTCCACGTAAGTAAACTTAAACCATTTCACGAGGATATGGAGAATGTAGAGAGGGGACAATCCAATCGAGCAGCAACGGCGTCACGACATCCTTCGACAAGGATATCACGGAAATTATATCGCATAGAGAAATTAGAAGAAGGGGTGTTCCCCCTTACGTCGAATACTTTGTACGATGGAAAGACCTTCCCGATGCCGAGAGTAGCTGGGAAAAAGAAGACCATTTGTGGCAATTCAAGAACAAGATCGAAGAATACCGGTCCAAGGTCAAGCCGAGGGCGGCCACGACTTAGGTGGGGGAGTATGTCACGGCCCATTTGTGGGAGGGCCCAATCAAGAGGAGTAGAGGTCCACCAAGTCATGGCCCAAATCCAAGAAGGGAGAAGAGTGGAACCAAACAAGACTTAACCAAAACCACACTCCACCTACCCATCATTAATGCATTTAATGCTTTCTCCTTAACCACCACCCACATATCCATCATTAATGCATTTAATGCTTTCTCCTTAACCACCACCCACCTATCCATCATTAATGCATTTAATGCTTTACTTATAATTTACACAATCTCCTTTAAATACATGTAGTCACACCTTGTAAAGCAGTTGAATACAATTCTTATTCTCAAAACTTTATTCCTCTCTAAGTATTCTTGCATTGAGTTTTCTTGTTTCAAAAAAGGCTTACTAAGTTAGAATCTCTTCGATCTAACTTAGTGCCACACGGATCTACTTTTAGTCCGTGACACTAGTCTCACTTACATAAATAAAACTTCATCAGCCTCTTCCTCAAGAGAAAGAGAAAATATTTTGAGAAAGGAAGAAACCATTGATCCCATCCTAAAGCCGATGTGATGGATTTTAGGAAACAAGTTGGGGAAAATCTAAGAACGTTGTTTCCATCCGAGGATTTCACAATGACTCTAATTAAAAAGATATTGGTCATAAGCTCTTTTTCATTTGTAGGCGATTATCCAAAGAGTAACCCTCCATAAAAGGTTTTTGAAGAAAAAAACCTTAACAAACCCCATAAAAGTGAGGCTCATAGTCCCAAATTGAGAAAGGACACCTAATCATTACTTTTGTTAAAGAAATATAGGTTTGCAACTTGATTCTCTGGGAATAAAAAAACCAAAAAAAATGTCCAAAAGAGAACTTGAATAATCTCGAAAATCTCTAAAAAATTGAAAAATGTTTTTATGTTGGTTGAGGTATTGAAATCACAATTCGTGCTCACTCAGACTTTAGTCATGATTACTACGGCAAGAGCAGAATGTACAGATTCTACCAGATATACCCCGGAAAGAAAAAAATGACTCAAGTGGTTTTGGTATTGAAATCACCATCCCTTGCTCACTCAGACTTAGCCTTGATTGCTATGGAAATGGCAAGGATGTGCTAATTTTACCATATATACCCGTGAGTCAACAAAAAATGAAATTGCAAATGAAAACCCAAAGTAGAAGTTTGATAAATCTCTCTAAAAGATATTTTATGATGAGTAGACTTTCAAAAAATGTGATTCAGGGTCGAGCAACCAAAAATAGTTGCAATCTTTTGTCAAAACATTAAAGTTTTGACTATCTTCTTCGAGGGTTGTGATTATGGATAATTTTTTGTACATGATATCGAATTTATAGTTGATATCTTTAAATTTGGGGGAAAATAAATCTTATTCCTTGATGAAAAAAAAATCATTACAAAGAACAAAAGAGATGTTGAGAGCCTAATCCCAAAATATGTTTCGAGTCCGAAAACGTCATGATTAATTTAGAAGGATTAAGGTTCATTCCAAACTCAAAAAAAGGAGAGAAATAATGATAGGAATTAGGGGAACAAAAAAATGTTCATTTATCCAAAAACATGAGTCATTTGTTCATAAATAAAGCTTAAAACTGCTAACTGGCGGATTTCAAATAGTTACAAAAGACACTTTGAAAAAGAAAGGGAAACAAGGATTTTGTTCAAATATTCCCTTAAAGGCCAAAAGAGCCAAGACCGATACTACAAAAGAAAATAAGTAAATCGAGTCTCATTAACCTTGTATGTCGATAAGTACGTGAGATCGTTCGTACACATTCCCGTTTTTAAACCCTAATTATTGTTAGGTACCCAAAACCCTATATATCGATAGGTACATGAGATCGTTTGTACACGATCTCATTATTAAACCCTAATTATAGTTAGGTATCAAAACCTTATATGTAGATAGGTACGTGAGATCGTTTGTGTATGATCCCGTTTTCAAACCCTAATTATAGTTAGGTATCAAAACACTATTTGTTAATAGGTACGTGAGATCGTTTGTACACGATCCTATTTTAAACCCTAATTTTTGTTAGGTATCAAAACCATATATGTCAAAAGGTACGTAAGATCGTTCGTACACGATCCCGTTTTCAAATCATAATTGTTGTTAGGTGCTTAAAAATCTATTTGTCGATAGGTGAGTGAGATCGTTCGTTCATGATCCCGTTTTAAACCCTAATGGTAATTAAGTATCAAAACCCTATTTTTCATTAGGTACATGAGATCGTTCTTACACGATCTCGTTTTCAAAACTCCTATTTGTTAATATGTTCCAAAACCCTATCTATCAATAGGTACGAGAAATTGTTCATACACGATCTTGTTTCAAGCCTTGTTTGTTGACAAGCAAAGATCATTTGTAAATGATCTGTTAACAATTTTGTTTGTCGATAAGAAACCGAGGTCATTCGTATATGACCCATCAAAACCCTATTTGTCGATAGGTTTTCAAAACTCATATTTTTCAATAGGTCACAAAACCCTATATGTCAAGAGTTATAAGAAATCGTTCATACACGATTCTTTTTCAAGCCTTGTTTGTTTACAAGAATAAAGATCATTTGTAGATGATCTGTTAACAATCTTGTAACAATAACATAGATATCATTTGTAGATGATCCGTTAACAATATAGTCTATCGACAAGGACAAAGAGATCATTTATAGATGATTCGTTAACTATCTTGTGTATCGATAAGGACATGGAGATCATATGTACATGATACAATAAAACCCCTATATGTATATAGGTTGATACATCATTTATATACGATTCTTTCAAAACCCTATCTATCGATAGGTTGAGACATTGTTTTTATATGATTCCATCAAAAACCTATATGTCGATAGGTTAAGAAATCGTTTACATACGATTCCGCATAAACACCCTATATGTTGATAGGACGAGACATTGTTTATATACGATTTTGTATAAAAACCCTATTTGTCTATAGGTCAAGAGATCGTTTGTATACAATTATATGAAAACCTTATCAGTCAATAGGTCGAGATATCGTTTGTATACGATTTCGTATGAAAACCATATATGTCGATAGGTCGAGACATCGTTTGTATACGATTCTATATGAAAACCCTATATGTCGATAGGTCAAGACGTTGTTTATATACAATTATGCTAAAACCCTATTTATTGATAGGTCGAGACATTGTTTATATACGATTCCTCCAAAACCTTATATGTCGATAGATCGAGACATCGTTTGTACGATTCTACCAAAACTCTATATGTCAATAGGTCGAGATATCGTTTATACCATTCCACCAAAACTCTATTTGTCGATAGGTTGATACATCATTTATGTTTGATTCTTCTAAAACTATATATGTCGATAGGTCAATACATCGTTTATACACAATTCCGCCAAAACCCTATTTCTTAATAGGTCGAGACATCGTTTATATACAATTTTGTCAAAACCCTATCTATCGATAGTTTGAGACATCATTTATATACGATTCCTCCAAAACCCTATCAGTCGATAGGTTGAGACACTATTTATATACGATTTTTCCAAAACGCTATTTTTCAATAGGTCGAGACATCATTTATTTACGATTTTTCTAAAACCCTATATGTCGATAGATCGAGACATTGTTTATAAACGATTCTGCAAAAACTCTACTTGTCAATAGGTCGAGACATCGTTATATACGATTCCGCCAAAACCATATTTGTTGATAGGTCGAGACATTGTTCGTACACGATTCCGTCAACAAACTGTATTAGTAAATAGGTATCCAAACCCCTATCTTATGATAGGTATCTCAATTCTTATCATTCAATATGTAATCAAAACTTTATCTCTCAATAGATATCCCCTCTCGCAAACATCACATGCGACCCTACATCTTAAAGTAAAGCCTTACCCATCGGTAAGCATCCGAGATCATATGAATATGATCCATCAAAACCCTATCTCTCGATAGGTACTCAAGCCTTGTATGTCGACAAGCATAGATATCATTCGTACATGATTCGTTAACAATATTTTTTGTTGACACAACACAGAGATCATTTGTATATGATCCACAAAAACCCTATCAATCAGATATCAAAACCCTATCACTTGATAGGTACTCAAAAAAAATATCTCTCGATAGGTATCCAATTATAAATCTTATTTCTTGGTAGGTATATCTCCTAATTCACAAAATGCGAAACCATATCTCTCGATAGGTATCAAGCCTTGTTTGTCAACAAGCATAGAGATCATTCGTACATGATCCGTTAATAATCTTGTTTGTCGATAAGGACCAGAGATCATATGTATATGATCTATAATATAAACTTTATATGTTGATAGGTACGAGAAATTATTTATATACGATTCTATTATAAGCCTTGTTTGTTGACAAGCACAGAGATCATTTGTACATGATCCATTAAAATTATTATATGATAATAAGCATACAAGATCACTTATATGTGATCCACCAAAACCCTATCACTCGAATAGGTATAAAAAACTCTATCACTCGATAGGTTCTCAAAGACAAACTCTATCTCTCGATAAGTATTCCAATTAAAGATCATATTTCTCAATAAGTGCTTCTTTCAAACTCAGAAACACAAAAACATATGTGTTGATAGTACCACGATCATTTATACATGATTGTCTTCAACATTACATGTTGGTAACTTGCATGGCAAGTTTGTCATCTCCCACGACGAACCTATATGTTTATAGCACCCTGATCATTTGTATATGATTGCACTAAGCATTACTTGTTAGTAAGCCTTATAAGCAAGTTTGTCAGCTTTCACTAAGACTTATATGTTGATAGTATCGCGATCATACACCAATTATCACCTTAAAACGTTACTTATTAGTAACCCACATAAAAGTTATTAAAACTTTCATGTATTTTTATGTCTCATCAAGCGACATTAACCATTAGCCATTTATACATGACTATCTTGAATAATTTGTTGATATTCATGCTAAAAAGAAATTGATTTTTCAATACCTATAATTATCTTTATATCCTTACCGAGAGGTTTGACCGAGAATTTTTACATTCGACCGAGAAGTCAGACTTAGGACCGAGGAGTCTCGCACCCGACCGAGAACTCCTGAACCTATGACCAAAGACTTCCATATAGAACCAAGAAGTCTGGTCGAGAAGTCAGACCTAAGACCGAGGAGTCTCGCACCCAACCGAGAACTCCTAAACCTATGACCGATAAATTTCACCTAGGACCGAAGCGTCCGATTGAGAATTCTGGCACCCGACCGAGAATTCTAGCCAAGGACCGAGAGGCCTTAGCACCCCAAATGAGAGAATTCTACACCCCAACCGAGAGTCTTGAACCCGGACCGAGGGGTTTCTCGACTAGAACTGAGGGATTCTTTAAATATGCACAAACATACGCATGTCTAGAACCAGAAGAATAATCCATAAAAATAAAACGTTATACAACCGATTTTTAAAAACCATATTTATAAGTAGAGACCGTTTTTAAAACGAGTACGAGGAATGAAGCGTGAAAGGACTTTCCTGGGTTTGAAAACGAACTTAAAAAAATTCTAATTAAAGTATGTTTGTACACGTGTGAGTTTATTGATTTTCAAAAATCAATTGGCGACTTTATTTTTAAATAGATAATCTTTTAAATTAATTATTTTTAATTATATTAAACAACGAATTTCTTAAAAATCAAATTTTAATTTGATTACCGCAAATTCTCAAATTATATAAAATTGAACCTAAATTAATTATTTTTGATTAATTTCAAAAACTATAAGGAATTATTTAAAATCTTTTAAATTAATATTTTATTTTAAAAAGATTCCTGATACGTAAATCGATATTGAAATTTACAAACCTCGAGCTTTCCACGGGAAAAGGGTTTTTTAGGGTTATATATATATATAACAATTTATTAAAATAATATATTTTTAAGAATATATATAAAAGTTAAAAAATGAAATTAAAATAATTGTTAAATAATAATGTAACTAATAAATCTGGAGAGAATTAAAAAAATATATATAAATATAAAAAGATAACTTTTAATAAAAAAAAATATTTTTTATTTAAATGGGTTTATATATATAAATAGAATTATATAGATTATAAAATAATTAATATAAATAGAATTATATATAACTATTTATTAAAAGATATAAAATAAGGTTAAAAAGATAAATTATTTTATATAATATTTTTAAGTTTGATAATTAATTACACATTTATTAATTTTTAATGTATTTTTTATATTATTAAATAAAAATAATAAAAAAATTCTGAACTCTAATTAAAATATGGGTAAAAAGGAAAAAAAAATAGGGTGAAAGAAGTGCATGACTTTGTTATTAGAGAAATAAATTAACAAAATAATAGAAGAAGTAACTAAAGAAAAATTGCAGGAAAGTAGTAAAGACTCAATTGTTACTCAAAAGCCTTTGAAAAATAATGCAAGAATCAAAGAGAAGAAAGAATGAGTTTGGATGATAGGGTATAATGAAAGGGTTAAATTATTTGGTAAAAAAAAAATCAACAAACTCATGATACATTCTAAGGATGAGAGATTGTACTTAGCAAGAAGAAAATGCAAAACACAACAGTTCAACTTAACGTTCACTATCTCAGGACTGAAATTTACTCAAGAAAGATGACTATTAAGTGATAGTAAAATTGTATGTTGCAACAATGAGGGAGTTCATGAATTCTCTTAAATCAAAGACTTATACTATTATAAGTAATTCTACATGTAAAATCAATGAAGTCTAGAAGAAAAACATTGAGAAAAATGTTGAAGATCATACATACAAATGAAAAATCTACTTAGGCAATGTACAGACAAAAGTGGAGGTACTGAATTCTCCTTTTGAAATTAAATTGCTTGTTGTAGTAGAAGAAAATTGGGTTAATGAATGGGAAAATGTAGTGGTGGGAAACTACATAGGAAATAATAGAGTTTCATTTCTAGTCACCAAAGAGGCACTTATGAAGCAATAAGAGGAAAAGGGACTAGAGAAAAATTCAGTAAATGTACATGATCTCTACTTTCTAAAATTTAAGAAGGGATCAAATCTAGATGAAATTCTGAAAAATGGACATACATATATTGGATCCAACTGTATGAATTTAGAAAGATGGTCTGAAGATTTGAACATATTAAGCAAACCTAAGAAATAGCTCAGATATGGTTTAAACTTTGGAATATCTCTACACACATGTATAATGTAGAAGCTCTTAGTATTTTTGCAGGTTTATATGGTAGACCATTATATATAGACTCAAATATTGAAGGAGGCTAAGAGAGCATATTTTATTTACTAGAATTAACATTGAAGTGCATCCTCGAAGCACATTACTAGATAAAATGACAATGGTTGACAAGAAAGAAAAATATATTGTCATGGGAATCACTTATGAGTGGAGGCCACATAAGTGTTCATTTTGTAATACTTTCTAACATTCAGTATGAAATGTGCTCAAGCTAAGAAAGAAGAGTAGAGAATACTGAAAGGTCAGGAATAAAAAAATAAGGGAAATAAAATATAGGAGTCTAGCATAAAAAACAATGGGAAGGACCCTTCCTAGTTAAGAAAATCCTCTCTAGAGGAGTTGCCGCATATCTAATGTAGAAGGCAAAGAGTTCATTACGCCAAGCAATCTCGATGCGCTTAAAAGATATTCTGTATAATATCAGGCTACAGGTAGAACGGTTTAAAGCTTGACCTTGAAAGAAGCTTATTTCAACATAACTCAATCCCAAGTTTTTTATAACTTGCAACATGAACAAATGACTCATGTCCGAACTACGGAGACCTTATTCTTCTAATGCAGAAAAAAGGGGAGAAGATACATAGGCAACCTGCATGTTTGTGGGCATAGTGTCACGGCCCATTTATGGGAGGGCCCAATCAAGAGGAGTAGAGGTCCACCAAGTCATGGCCCAAATCCAAGAAGGGAGAAGAGTGGAACCAAACAAGACTTAACCAAAACCACACTCCACCTACCCATCATTAATGCATTTAATGCTTTCTCCTTAACCACCACCCACTTATCCATCATTAATGCATTTAATGCTTTCTCCTTAACCACCACCCACTTATCCATCATTAATGCATTTAATACTTTACTTGTAATTTACACAATCTCCTTTAAATACATGTAGTCACACCTTGTAAAGCAGTTGAATACAATTCTTATTCTCAAAGCTTTGTTTGTCTCTCTAAGTATTCTTGCATTGAGTTTTCTTGTTTCAAAAAAGGCTTACTAGGTTAGAATCTCTTCGATCTAACTTAGTGCCACACGGATCTACTTTTAGTCTGTGAGAAGTGGTATTAGAGCAAGGTTTTGCTTCCGTACTCAAGTTGCAAGAGATGGATTCGAGTGCCAACGTCACGAAGGTTCCGATCGCCGAACTAGAGGACAAAGTGCCTAGGAGGGGCAAGTCCGTCGAGAGAAGTGCTGCCATGGAAGCTCGGGTGACCCGGCTTGAGGAAGGCATGAGCGAGCACCAAGAAGCTCTCGAAGTTTTTAGCACGGTAGTCGATAGAGTGAAGGTACTCGATGAAGAAGGTGAAAAGCTAGAGAACGTCTTGGAGGCAATTGCGATTGCAGAAAGGTTGATTGAGCTTAATACGTCTGTGGATAGACCAAAGTTCAATAAGGACAACAAGGAGAGAGGCGGGGGAGACCGCCAACCCAAGAAGTGGAAACCAAACAACAATCCTGGAAGGCAAGCCGACGAAACGGGTAAGCCTAGAACTTGTCATATTTGTGGTGCCACCAATCACCTCAAGTTCATGTGTCCTTTCAAAGGGAAGAAAGTTGCGGAAGTTCAAGGAGCCGACTCTTCCGATGATGAAGAAGGGGCTGAACGGGGTTCTTTAAGGTTTCTCAATGCTGTTAAGGCTAGCATTGTTGAACCAATTAAAGGAACGAAGAGGGGTTCAACGTTTGTTGAGGCGGTGATCGAAGGAAAGCGTGTGAAAGCCCTTGTCGACATTGGGGCAACCCACAACTTCATGCGTGAAGGAGTGGCTAAGGCGCTTGGCCTCCACATCAACCAATCAAGGGGAACCATCAAGTCCGTGAACACGATAGCCAAGCCGGTGACCGGTGAAGCTAAGGAAGTGAAAATCCAAATCGGAGACTAGAGCGGAAAGGTTTCCTTTTCAGTAATCCCCCTTGACGATTACGACGTAGTACTAGGACTACGATGGTTCGATCAGGTACGTGCGTGCATAATTCCCTATTCTGATTCGCTAGTCATCTTGGATCACGAGAGAACTAGTGCCATACCGGTTAGAAGGGAATTAGACGGAATGGGAATGTTATCGGCTATACAATTTAACCGAGGCCTCCAGCGAGGGGAAGAGACTTTTTCCGCTTTCGCTGTGATGGAAGATGAGGACGATTCTAAGGTGGGAGTAGAAGTGCCCAAAGAAGTCCAAGAAGTGATGGAGGAGTTCAAAAACACGATGCCTAACGAACTCCCAAGGAAATTACCGCCAAAAAGGGACGTGGACCATAAGATTGAGTTAGTGACAGACGCATTGCCACCATCTCGAACGCCTTATAAAATGGCACCTCCCGAGATAAAGGAGTTGCAGAAACAATTGAAAGAGTTGCTTGATGCGGGAATGATCCAACCATCCAAATCGCCCTACGGTGCTCCAATGTTATTCCAAAAGAAGCACGATGGGTCATTGAGGATGTGTGTAGATTACCGGGCGTTGAACAAGTTGACCGTTCGAAACAAGTATTCGATCCCGATTGTTGGTGAGTTGTTCGATCAACTTGGAGGAGCCAAGTGGTTCTCAAAGATCGATTTACGGTCCGGATATTGGCAAGTGAGGATTGCAAAAGGGGATGAGACGAAGACCACCATGGTTATGAGGTATGGATCTTATGAATACCTTGTCATGCCTTTTGGTCTTACGAACGCACCAGCCACATTCTGCACCCTTATGAACAAGGTCTTCCACCCTTACTTAGATAAGTTTGTGGTAGTTTACCTTGACGATATTGTCGTATACTCGTCCACCTTGCATGAACATGTGGAGCATTTGAGATTGGTTCTCCAAGCCTTGCGAGAGAATGAGTTATACGCCAAATGGGAGAAATGCTCGTTTGCCCAAGATCAAGTGATGTTTCTTGGCCATCGAGTGAAGTCAGGGTGCATTATGATGGATGAGGTCAAAGTCAAAGCCATTCAAGAATGGGAAACGTCTAAAACCGTACCTCAACTTCGTTCATTCCTTGGTTTAGTGAATTACTATCGCAAGTTCATCACAGGATACTCAAAAATATCTTCTCCCTTGACCGACCTTTTGAAGAAAGACCGATCATGGAGGTGGGATGAAAAGTGTTTGGAAGCCTTCGAGGGACTCAAGGCCAAAGTCACCAAACAACCGGTGTTAGCACTACCAGACCATGCCAAAGAGTACGAGTTACAGACCGATGCATCTGACTTTGCCATTGGAGGTGTGTTGATGCAAGAGGGGCATCCTATTGCATATGAAAGCCGAAAGTTAAACGATACGGAGCGGCGATACACGGTACATGAGAAAGAGATGACGGCAGTTGTACATTGCTTACGTACATGGAGACACTATTTGCTTGGAAGCAGATTCATGGTACGGACCGACAACGTAGCCACTAGTTACTTCCAAACGCAAAAGAAACTAACTCCCAAGCAAGCTAGGTGGCAAGAATTCCTAGCCGAGTTCGATTACACATTGGAGTACAAGCCGGGAGTTACCAATCGTGTAGCTGATGCTTTAAGCCGCAAGGCGGAGTTGGCCGCCATTAGTCAACCGGAGACCAACATAAGGGAACGCATACGGGAGGGCCTAGAGAAAGACCCCAATGCATTGAAACTCATGGAATTTGCTCAAAACGGCAAGACTCGAAGATTTTGGGTCGACGACAGATTACTCCTAACTAAAGGAAACCGTGTGTTCGTGCCCAAGTGGGGAAGTTTGTGTCACGACGTCTTGAAGGAAAGTCATGATTCAAAATGGGTGGGTCACCCAGGAATGCACCGCACCATGGCGCTGATGGATGAATCATATTATTGGCCGAAAATGCGGGATGACGTGGAAGCTTATGTACGGACTTGTCTTATTTTCCAACAACACAAGATCGAACAACGTCAACCAGGCGGTTTGCTCCAACCATTACCAGTACCGGAACATCCATTCGAAAGCATCTCGATGGATTATATCACAACACTACCCAAGTCCGATGTGTACGGGTCAATCATAGTGGTGGTTGATCGCTTTTCTAAGTATGGAACTTTTATTCCGGCACCATCCGACGTCACGGTTGTCGATACAGCCAAGTTGTTCTTGAAACACATTGTGAAGCATTGGGGAGTACCAAAGACGATCGTCAGTGATAGAGATCCTCGCTTCACTGGGAAATTTTGGTCGGAGTTGTTCAAGTTGATGGGCACCAACTTAGCATTCTCAACCAGCTTCCACCCATAAACCGATGGACAGACAGAAAGGGTCAATGCCTTGCTAGAATTATATTTGAGACACTACGTAATGAAGAAGTGGGCGGACCAAAAAAGGCGGGCAGTCGAATTCGAGGTGGGGGACAAAGTAATGATGAAGTTACTTCCACAACAATTCAAGTCTCTACGATCTGTGCACAAGGGGCTTGTACGTAGATACGAAGGACCATTCACAATCGAGGCACGCGTGGAAAAGGTGGCATATCGATTGGAGTTGCCGCCTAAACTAAAGATCCATCCGGTATTCCACGTAAGTAAACTTAAACCATTTCACGAGGATATGGAGAATGTAGAGAGGGGACAATCCAATCGAGCAGCAACGGCGTCACGACATCCTTCGACAAGGATATCACGGAAATTATATCGCATAGAGAAATTAGAAGAAGGGGTGTTCCCCCTTACGTCGAATACTTTGTACGATGGAAAGACCTTCCCGATGCCGAGAGTAGCTGGGAAAAAGAAGACCATTTGTGGCAATTCAAGAACAAGATCGAAGAATACCGGTCCAAGGTCAAGCCGAGGGCGGCCACGACTTAGGTGGGGGAGTATGTCACGGCCCATTTGTGGGAGGGCCCAATCAAGAGGAGTAGAGGTCCACCAAGTCATGGCCCAAATCCAAGAAGGGAGAAGAGTGGAACCAAACAAGACTTAACCAAAACCACACTCCACCTACCCATCATTAATGCATTTAATGCTTTCTCCTTAACCACCACCCACATATCCATCATTAATGCATTTAATGCTTTCTCCTTAACCACCACCCACCTATCCATCATTAATGCATTTAATGCTTTACTTATAATTTACACAATCTCCTTTAAATACATGTAGTCACACCTTGTAAAGCAGTTGAATACAATTCTTATTCTCAAAACTTTATTCCTCTCTAAGTATTCTTGCATTGAGTTTTCTTGTTTCAAAAAAGGCTTACTAAGTTAGAATCTCTTCGATCTAACTTAGTGCCACACGGATCTACTTTTAGTCCGTGACACTAGTCTCACTTACATAAATAAAACTTCATCAGCCTCTTCCTCAAGAGAAAGAGAAAATATTTTGAGAAAGGAAGAAACCATTGATCCCATCCTAAAGCCGATGTGATGGATTTTAGGAAACAAGTTGGGGAAAATCTAAGAACGTTGTTTCCATCCGAGGATTTCACAATGACTCTAATTAAAAAGATATTGGTCATAAGCTCTTTTTCATTTGTAGGCGATTATCCAAAGAGTAACCCTCCATAAAAGGTTTTTGAAGAAAAAAAACCTTAACAAACCCCATAAAAGTGAGGCTCATAGTCCCAAATTGAGAAAGGACACCTAATCATTACTTTTGTTAAAGAAATATAGGTTTGCAACTTGATTCTCTGGGAATAAAAAACCAAAAAAATGTCCAAAAGAGAACTTGAATAATCTCGAAAATCTCTAAAAAATTGAAAAATGTTTTTATGTTGGTTGAGGTATTGAAATCACAATTCGTGCTCACTCAGACTTTAGTCATGATTACTACGGCAAGAGCAGAATGTACAGATTCTACCAGATATACCCCGGAAAGAAAAAAATGACTCAAGTGGTTTTGGTATTGAAATCACCATCCCTTGCTCACTCAGACTTAGCCTTGATTGCTATGGAAATGGCAAGGATGTGCTAATTTTACCATATATACCCGTGAGTCAACAAAAAATGAAATTGCAAATGAAAACCCAAAGTAGAAGTTTGATAAATCTCTCTAAAAGATATTTTATGATGAGTAGACTTTCAAAAAATGTGATTCAGGGTCGAGCAACCAAAAATAGTTGCAATCTTTTGTCAAAACATTAAAGTTTTGACTATCTTCTTCGAGGGTTGTGATTATGGATAATTTTTTGTACATGATATCGAATTTATAGTTGATATCTTTAAATTTGGGGGAAAATAAATCTTATTCCTTGATGAAAAAAAAATCATTACAAAGAACAAAAGAGATATTGAGAGCCTAATCCCAAAATATGTTTCGAGTCCGAAAACGTCATGATTAATTTAGAAGGATTAAGGTTCATTCCAAACTCAAAAAAAGGAGAGAAATAATGATAGGAATTAGGGGAACAAAAAAATGTTCATTTATCCAAAAACATGAGTCATTTGTTCATAAATAAAGCTTAAAACTGCTAACTGGCGGATTTCAAATAGTTACAAAAGACACTTTGAAAAAGAAAGGGAAACAAGGATTTTGTTCAAATATTCCCTTAAAGGCCAAAAGAGCCAAGACCGATACTACAAAAGAAAATAAGTAAATCGAGTCTCATTAACCTTGTATGTCGATAAGTACGTGAGATCGTTCGTACACATTCCCGTTTTTAAACCCTAATTATTGTTAGGTACCCAAAACCCTATATATCGATAGGTACATGAGATCGTTTGTACACGATCTCATTATTAAACCCTAATTATAGTTAGGTATCAAAACCTTATATGTAGATAGGTACGTGAGATCGTTTGTGTATGATCCCGTTTTCAAACCCTAATTATAGTTAGGTATCAAAACACTATTTGTTAATAGGTACGTGAGATCGTTTGTACACGATCCTATTTTAAACCCTAATTTTTGTTAGGTATCAAAACCATATATGTCAAAAGGTACGTAAGATCGTTCGTACACGATCCCGTTTTCAAATCATAATTGTTGTTAGGTGCTTAAAAATCTATTTGTCGATAGGTGAGTGAGATCGTTCGTTCATGATCCCGTTTTAAACCCTAATGGTAATTAAGTATCAAAACCCTATTTTTCATTAGGTACATGAGATCGTTCTTACACGATCTCGTTTTCAAAACTCCTATTTGTTAATATGTTCCAAAACCCTATCTATCAATAGGTACGAGAAATCGTTCATACACGATCTTGTTTCAAGCCTTGTTTGTTGACAAGCAAAGATCATTTGTAAATGATCTGTTAACAATTTTGTTTGTCGATAAGAAACCGAGGTCATTCGTATATGACCCATCAAAACCCTATTTGTCGATAGGTTTTCAAAACTCATATTTTTCAATAGGTCACAAAACCCTATATGTCAAGAGTTATAAGAAATCGTTCATACACGATTCTTTTTCAAGCCTTGTTTGTTTACAAGAATAAAGATCATTTGTAGATGATCTGTTAACAATCTTGTAACAATAACATAGATATCATTTGTAGATGATCCGTTAACAATATAGTCTATCGACAAGGACAAAGAGATCATCTATAGATGATTCGTTAACTATCTTGTGTATCGATAAGGACATGGAGATCATATGTACATGATACAATAAAACCCCTATATGTATATAGGTTGATACATCATTTATATACGATTCTTTCAAAACCCTATCTATCGATAGGTTGAGACATTGTTTGTATATGATTCCATCAAAAACCTATATGTCGATAGGTTAAGAAATCGTTTACATACGATTCCGCATAAACACCCTATATGTTGATAGGACGAGACATTGTTTATATACGATTTTGTATAAAAACCCTATTTGTCTATAGGTCAAGAGATCGTTTGTATACAATTATATGAAAACCTTATCAGTCAATAGGTCGAGATATCGTTTGTATACGATTTCGTATGAAAACCATATATGTCGATAGGTCGAGACATCGTTTGTATACGATTCTATATGAAAACCCTATATGTCGATAGGTCAAGACGTTGTTTATATACAATTATGCTAAAACCCTATTTATTGATAGGTCGAGACATTGTTTATATACGATTCCTCCAAAACCTTATATGTCGATAGATCGAGACATCGTTTGTACGATTCTACCAAAACTCTATATGTCAATAGGTCGAGATATCGTTTATACCATTCCACCAAAACTCTATTTGTCGATAGGTTGATACATCATTTATGTTTGATTCTTCTAAAACTATATATGTCGATAGGTCAATACATCGTTTATACACAATTCCGCCAAAACCCTATTTCTTAATAGGTCGAGACATCGTTTATATACAATTTTGTCAAAACCCTATCTATCGATAGTTTGAGACATCATTTATATACGATTCCTCCAAAACCCTATCAGTCGATAGGTTGAGACACTATTTATATACGATTTTTCCAAAACGCTATTTTTCAATAGGTCGAGACATCATTTATTTACGATTTTTCTAAAACCCTATATGTCGATAGATCGAGACATTGTTTATAAACGATTCTGCAAAAACTCTACTTGTCAATAGGTCGAGACATCGTTATATACGATTCCGCCAAAACCATATTTGTTGATAGGTCGAGACATTGTTCGTACACGATTCCGTCAACAAACTGTATTAGTAAATAGGTATCCAAACCCCTATCTTATGATAGGTATCTCAATTCTTATCATTCAATATGTAATCAAAACTTTATCTCTCAATAGATATCCCCTCTCGCAAACATCACATGCGACCCTACATCTTAAAGTAAAGCCTTACCCATCGGTAAGCATCCGAGATCATATGAATATGATCCATCAAAACCCTATCTCTCGATAGGTACTCAAGCCTTGTATGTCGACAAGCATAGATATCATTCGTACATGATTCGTTAACAATATTTTTTGTTGACACAACACAGAGATCATTTGTATATGATCCACAAAAACCCTATCAATCAGATATCAAAACCCTATCACTTGATAGGTACTCAAAAAAAATATCTCTCGATAGGTATCCAATTATAAATCTTATTTCTTGGTAGGTATATCTCCTAATTCACAAAATGCGAAACCATATCTCTCGATAGGTATCAAGCCTTGTTTGTCAACAAGCATAGAGATCATTCGTACATGATCCGTTAATAATCTTGTTTGTCGATAAGGACCAGAGATCATATGTATATGATCTATAATATAAACTTTATATGTTGATAGGTACGAGAAATTATTTATATACGATTCTATTATAAGCCTTGTTTGTTGACAAGCACAGAGATCATTTGTACATGATCCATTAAAATTATTATATGATAATAAGCATACAAGATCACTTATATGTGATCCACCAAAACCCTATCACTCGAATAGGTATAAAAAACTCTATCACTCGATAGGTTCTCAAAGACAAACTCTATCTCTCGATAAGTATTCCAATTAAAGATCATATTTCTCAATAAGTGCTTCTTTCAAACTCAGAAACACAAAAACATATGTGTTGATAGTACCACGATCATTTATACATGATTGTCTTCAACATTACATGTTGGTAACTTGCATGGCAAGTTTGTCATCTCCCACGACGAACCTATATGTTTATAGCACCCTGATCATTTGTATATGATTGCACTAAGCATTACTTGTTAGTAAGCCTTATAAGCAAGTTTGTCAGCTTTCACTAAGACTTATATGTTGATAGTATCGCGATCATACACCAATTATCACCTTAAAACGTTACTTATTAGTAACCCACATAAAAGTTATTAAAACTTTCATGTATTTTTATGTCTCATCAAGCGACATTAACCATTAGCCATTTATACATGACTATCTTGAATAATTTGTTGATATTCATGCTAAAAAGAAATTGATTTTTCAATACCTATAATTATCTTTATATCCTTACCGAGAGGTTTGACCGAGAATTTTTACATTCGACCGAGAAGTCAGACTTAGGACCGAGGAGTCTCGCACCCGACCGAGAACTCCTGAACCTATGACCAAAGACTTCCATATAGAACCAAGAAGTCTGGTCGAGAAGTCAGACCTAAGACCGAGGAGTCTCGCACCCAACCGAGAACTCCTAAACCTATGACCGATAAATTTCACCTAGGACCGAAGCGTCCGATTGAGAATTCTGGCACCCGACCGAGAATTCTAGCCAAGGACCGAGAGGCCTTAGCACCCCAAATGAGAGAATTCTACACCCCAACCGAGAGTCTTGAACCCGGACCGAGGGGTTTCTCGACTAGAACTGAGGGATTCTTTAAATATGCACAAACATACGCATGTCTAGAACCAGAAGAATAATCCATAAAAATAAAACGTTATACAACCGATTTTTAAAAACCATATTTATAAGTAGAGACCGTTTTTAAAACGAGTACGAGGAATGAAGCGTGAAAGGACTTTCCTGGGTTTGAAAACGAACTTAAAAAAATTCTAATTAAAGTATGTTTGTACACGTGTGAGTTTATTGATTTTCAAAAATCAATTGGCGACTTTATTTTTAAATAGATAATCTTTTAAATTAATTATTTTTAATTATATTAAACAACGAATTTCTTAAAAATCAAATTTTAATTTGATTACCGCAAATTCTCAAATTATATAAAATTGAACCTAAATTAATTATTTTTGATTAATTTCAAAAACTATAAGGAATTATTTAAAATCTTTTAAATTAATATTTTATTTTAAAAAGATTCCTGATACGTAAATCGATATTGAAATTTACAAACCTCGAGCTTTCCACGGGAAAAGGGTTTTTTAGGGTTATATATATATATAACAATTTATTAAAATAATATATTTTTAAGAATATATATAAAAGTTAAAAAATGAAATTAAAATAATTGTTAAATAATAATGTAACTAATAAATATGGAGAGAATTAAAAAAATATATATAAATATAAAAAGATAACTTTTAATAAAAAAAAAATATTTTTTATTTAAATGGGTTTATATATATAAATAGAATTATATAGATTATAAAATAATTAATATAAATAGAATTATATATAACTATTTATTAAAAGATATAAAATAAGGTTAAAAAGATAAATTATTTTATATAATATTTTTAAGTTTGATAATTAATTACACATTTATTAATTTTTAATGTATTTTTTTATATTATTAAATAAAAATAATAAAAAAATTCTGAACTCTTATTAAAATATGGGTAAAAAGGAAAAAAAAATAGGGTGAAAGAAGTGCATGACTTTGTTATTAGAGAAATAAATTAACAAAATAATAGAAGAAGTAACTAAAGAAAAATTGCAGGAAAGTAGTAAAGACTCAATTGTTACTCAAAAGCCTTTGAAAAATAATGCAAGAATCAAAGAGAAGAAAGAATGAGTTTGGATGATAGGGTATAATGAAAGGGTTAAATTATTTGGTAAAAAAAAAATCAACAAACTCATGATACATTCTAAGGATGAGAGATTGTACTTAGCAAGAAGAAAATGCAAAACACAACAGTTCAACTTAACGTTCACTATCTCAGGACTGAAATTTACTCAAGAAAGATGACTTTTAAGTGATAGTAAAATTGTATGTTGCAACAATGAGGGAGTTCATGAATTCTCTTAAATCAAAGACTTATACTATTATAAGTAATTCTACATGTAAAATCAATGAAGTCTAGAAGAAAAACATTGAGAAAAATGTTGAAGATCATACATACAAATGAAAAATCTACTTAGGCAATGTACAGACAAAAGTGGAGGTACTGAATTCTCCTTTTGAAATTAAATTGCTTGTTGTAGTAGAAGAAAATTGGGTTAATGAATGGGAAAATGTAGTGGTGGGAAACTACATAGGAAATAATAGAGTTTCATTTCTAGTCACCAAAGAGGCACTTATGAAGCAATAAGAGGAAAAGGGACTAGAGAAAAATTCAGTAAATGTACATGATCTCTACTTTCTAAAATTTAAGAAGGGATCAAATCTAGATGAAATTCTGAAAAATGGACATACATATATTGGATCCAACTGTATGAATTTAGAAAGATGGTCTGAAGATTTGAACATATTAAGCAAACCTAAGAAATAGCTCAGATATGGTTTAAACTTTGGAATATCTCTACACACATGTATAATGTAGAAGCTCTTAGTATTTTTGCAGGTTTATATGGTAGACCATTATATATAGACTCAAATATTGAAGGAGGCTAAGAGAGCATATTTTATTTACTAGAATTAACATTGAAGTGCATCCTCGAAGCACATTACTAGATAAAATGACAATGGTTGACAAGAAAGAAAAATATATTGTAATGGGAATCACTTATGAGTGGAGGCCACATAAGTGTTCATTTTGTAATACTTTCTAACATTCAGTATGAAATGTGCTCAAGCTAAGAAAGAAGAGTAGAGAATACTGAAAGGTCAGGAATATAAAAATAAGGGAAATAAAATATAGGAGTCTAGCATAAAAAACAATATGTGGAGGAAGAGTATGAAGTTGAAGCCAATGAGGACTCTAAAAAGGAAGAAAGTAATGTGATTGAAAGAAAGAGGGTAAAGGGGACTCTAATTAAGAAGATAATAGAGTTGACTTCGGATCAGGGTAACTGGGCATGGGGATTGACTTCGTCAAACCTGTTTTCAATTGTCTTGAAATGTCTCAGCCCGAATGCAATGAAATAGAGGTTGGGGGAAGTTGATTCTCAAACAAGTCAAGTTGTAGTAAAGGAAACTAAAAAGGAAGATACTCAAACTAATCAAGATGAAGAAGATGATATCAAGGCTGATGTAGAGGATACCTATTATAACGGATGCGAAAATAATGATAATAATAATAGTAAAAGACAGAATGAAATCGACACCCGATTTAACGTGGTATCCAGCAAAAGTGCTGACTAATCCACGGGTAGAGCCACTGAAAAATATTCCACTATAATCGTTAACACGGATTATAGATACTCAATAGTTCAAGAGAAAACTAACACCCAAGCCCTTTATTTATAGGGCCAGGTGAAGACATTTTTCTTGCTCACTTCCTATGTGGGACAAACACCCAAAAAGAATATTCTAGGCAAAGAAACCAACAAATCTCCACCTTGACTTGAATATTTTCCAGATAGGCAGATGCACCAGATGTACTTTAAATACCAGATGTGCCAAATGCATTATACTAAATGCCCAGATAAACAAAACAGATGCATTACACTGAATGTCCAGATGTGACCTGCTCTGCCTCAGGCCTTGCCCTTTCAAGGGCAATCAACAGCTTCTAACATTGAGCAAGTTCAAACAGTGTTGAAACTTGTTCTGCGGAACCGGCTTGGTAAACATATCAGCTGGATTGTCTACAGTCCCCACTTTGTTTACCTTGATCCTCTTTTCACTTCTCAGAAAATGGTACCTCACATCAATGTGTTTTGTTCTTTCATGGTGAACTTGATCCTTGGTTAAGCATATTGCACTCAAAGTGTCGCAATACACTGAAGCATGATCGTGGTGTAGACCCAAGTAACTAATCAATCCTTTCAACCAGATTCCCTCCTTAGCAGCTTCTGTTAAAGCCATATATTCTGCCTCTGTAGTAGACAAAGTTATTATCGGCTACAGAGTAGCCTTCCAACTCACAACAGAACCACCAAGCGTGAATACATAATCGGTCATCGATCTTCTACTGTCTACATCTCCAGCATAGTCAGAATTTGAGTAACCAGATACTAGACACTAACTATCATCACCATAACTGAGACCAATATCAGATGTACCCCTGAGATAACGGAAAATCTTCTTCATTAATTGCCAGTGTTCCTTACCAGGGTCTCCCATGAACCTACTGACAATACTAACAGCATGTGCAAGATCCGGTCTAGTGCAGACCATAGCATACATCAAGATTCCCACTACACTAGCATAAGGAAAATGTGACATGTATTCCTTCTCCTGAGATGATTTAGGTGCAAATACTATAGATAAATGTGCATTTGAAGCACTAGGAGTATCAATGGTCTTAGTAGTAGCCATTCCAAACCTCGATAGAACTTTATGAATATACCCCTTCTGTGACAAGAATAGCTTTTTATGACTTCTATCTCTGTAGATCTCCATTCCCAGAATTTTCTTAGCAGCACCTAAATCCTTCATTTCGAATTCTATACTGATTAGTCCCTTCAACTTTTGAATGTCAGACTTCTTCTCAGTAGCTAGCAACATATCATTTACATACAATACCAAATAGATGAAGGAACCATCTTTGAGCTTGTTGTAGTGGACACAATTGTCATACGGACTCCTTGAATAGCCAATCTTAAACATGTAGCTATCGAACCGCTTATACCACTGCCTCGGAGACTGTTTCAGTCCATATAAGGACTTCTTCAACTTGCAAACATATTCCTCTTTTCCAAGTTCCTGAAAACCATCTGGCTGAGTCATGTATATCTCTTCTTCCAACTCTCCATGTAAGAAAGTTGTATTCACATCTAGTTGTTCGAGTTTTAGGTCCTGATGTGCAACTATAGCAAGTAGCACCCTGATGGAAGTATGTCTGACTGCTGGTGAGAATATCTCATTATAGTCCACTCCCTCTTTCTGACTGAACCCTCTAGCAACTAACCTAGCTTTATACTTGACCCCCTTAGCTGGTGACAACCCTTCCTTCTTCTTGAACAACCATTTACAAGTGACAACCTTTCTCCCTGGTGGTTTTCTAGCTAATTCCCAAGTCTGATTCTTTTGAAGTGACTCCATCTCATCTCTCATGGCAGCAAGCCATCGGACAGACTCAGTACCCACAACAGCTTCCTTGTAGGTGGATGGCTCATGAGGATCCACTTCCTCTGCAAACTGTAAAGCATAGGCAACCATGTCCTCATAGCCATACATTATAGGAGGTACACCAAAATTAGCTCTTCTAGGGCGATTAAGAACTAAATTTTGATGTTCTACAGATGATGATGGAGCAACTGAAAAATCTGCCACTGAAAGTGGTTGAGAAAAACTCTCCTCTGCTTCACAACTAGCCTCAGTCTTTTCCTGCTCCACCTGTTTCTCGACACCACAATCTACCGGAATGGTGAACTTCACAGTTGGGTTAAGCATGGAATTTTCATCAAAGACAACATTCCTACTCAGAATAACCCTCCTCTCAGAAGGGGATCAGATCATATATCCTTTCACACTATTCCCATAACCTACAAATACTCCCTTCTTTTCTCTTGGCTCCAACTTCCCCTCATTCACATGATAGTAGACCGTGCAATCAAAAGTTCTCAAAATAGAGTAATCAGCAAGCTTCCCAGACCACAGTTCATAAGGAGTTTTCAGATTTATACATGTGTGAGGTGGACGATTAATCAGATAGCATGTTGTGTTAACTGCTTCAGCCCAAAACATTCTTGTTAACCCAGCATTTGAGAGCATACACTAAGCTCTCTCCAGTAGTGTCTGATTCATACGTTCTGCTACACCATTCTGCTGAGGTGTATTCCTAACCGTATGATGTCTGGCAATCTCCTCAGTCTTGCAAAACTCATTAAACTCAGACCAATAGAATTTTAAACCATTATCAGTTCGTAACCTCTTGACCTTCTTCCCAGTTTGATTCTCCACTAATGCCTTCCACTACTTGAAGTTCTTGAAAGCATCACTCTTAGGCTTCATTATGAATATTCAGGTCATCCTTGAATAATCATCAATCTACGACAGAAAATACATGTGACCCCCCAAAGACTCTACACGTGACGGCCCCCAACAATCAGAGTGGATGTAATCAAGTGTGCCTTTTGTTCTATGAATCGCTTTGGGGAACTTGCTGCGATGTAGTTTCCCAAAAACACAATGTTCACAAAACCCAAGATCCTTTATCTTATGCCCACACAAAAGATCATCTTTAGCCAGAATTTGCATCCCCCTCTCACTCATATACCCAAGCCTCATGTGCCACAACTTCGTCATGTCTCCTTGGTCAATCTCGGAGGAAGCAACATCAGCAAAATCAGATATCGTAGTACATTGTAGAAAATACAAAGTGCCCCACTTCACACCTTTCAGAATCACACCTGAACCCTTGTAAACATGTAAAGATCCACTTTCACCTTTGAAACTAAACCCCTTCTTGTCCAAAAGACTTAGAGATATCAGATTCTTCGTCATGTGTGGAACATGTCTAACTTCGTTCAGTGTACGGAATTTTCCATCATGAGTCCTAATATTGATCGAGCCCATCCCAACCACCTTGCAGGTAGAGCTATTGGCCATAGAAATATTTCCACCATCCACCTGCTCATATGTTGAAAATCATTCCCTCCTAGGACAAATATGGTAAGATGCTCCAGAATCCAAAACCTACACATCAGTGTAATGTGTGTGACCATTAGCAACTAAGGCAATATCCTCTTCGGAGTTTGTACCATCTTCAACAACTGCAACAGTACCTGGTGCCTTCTCATGTTGACTTTGTCTCTTCTTTGGACATTCATTCTTCCAATGTCCCTTTTCCTTACAGTAATTGCACACATCTATAGGTTTCGAACCCCTACTGACTGGTTTCTTGGGGAAATTCTTTTTCCCCGGTTTACCATATCCCTGATGGTTGTTTGCAACTAGCCCAACAGCCTGACTATCCAAAACAGTGCCACTGCAGCTATGTCGCAATTCTCTACTGTGAAGGGCAGATCTAACTTCTTTTAGAGCCAATGAATCTTTACCACTAATGAAAGACTCCCTAAAGTTTTCATATGATATTAGTAAAGAAACTAACAGAATCAAGGCAGCATCCTCATCATCTATCTTAATATCAATATTACGCAGATCTAATAATATTGCATTTAATTGATCTAGATGGTCTCTAAGAGGTGTACCTTCCTGCATACGCAGACTGAACAGATGTTGCTTCAAAAGCAACTTGTTGGTTAAGCTCTTCTTCATGTATAAAGTCTCCATCTTAGACCACAAACCAACGGCGGTTTCCTCCTCAGCCACCTCAGTAATGATATCGTCTGCCAGAGCCAAGAGCAATGTTGAGTGTGCCTTTTCTTCCAAAGACTCCATATCAGCAGGTGGTGGGACAGGTGCAGGCTTCATCAAGGAAGCCCATAGGCCGTGTTGTGTCAACAATGCCCGGACCTTGATCTGCCACAGACTGAAACTATTCCTCCCGGTAAACTTGTCGGCTTTCAAACTTTTACCTCCAACCATCGTTCTTGCTTGAGCAGATCTGAACAATCCTGCTCTGATACCAATTTGTTATAACGGATGCGAGAACAATGATAATAATAATAATAATAAAAGACAGAATGAAAGCGACACCCGATTTAACGTGGTATCCAGCAAAAGTGCTGACTAATCCACGGGCAGAGCCACTGAAAAATATTCCACTATAATCATTAACACGGATTACAGATACTCAATAGTTCAAGAGAAAACTAACACCCAAGCCCTTTATTTATAGGGCCAGGTCAAGACATTTTTCTTGCTCACTTCCTATGTGGGACAAACACCCAAAAAGAATATTCTAGGCAAATAAACCAACAATACCAAAGATGATGTTGAAGGAAACAAAGACATGAATCCTGAAATTCAAATATATGATAACAAAAATAAGAACCTTGAAGTCCTAAAAAAGAACTTTTCTATTATATTAGCACGGGTTCGTATAAAGAAAGATTACACAGGGATTAAGAAAGCTTTGTCATCTTCTTTAATTCAATCTCCTCGCATCGCAAGAGGAAAGGGAAGGGGAAGGGGAAGAAAGTCTTATGACGCAACAGGTTTATATAGAAATAAACACTTTGACTGGGTAGTTAAGATCTATTTTTTATTATATTCTTTTTGTTTGTAATCTCTTTTATTTATTTTTGCGAATGCTGCTAATTAATTTTTTTAGGGTTTTTTTATTGTTATTCTTTAATCATAGTTAGGATTTGTACAGTTTGATTCTTTTTATTAATTTTTTAAGTTTAATAATTAATTATTCATTCATTAGTTTTTAATATATATATATATATATATATATATATATATTTTATTAAATAAATAATAATAATTAAAGAAAATATATTTTGTATAACTTATAGGTCGAGTTTATGATAAAAGTTCAACCCAAATATTCATTTTGTCTCACATAATTATCCAAATTAACGAAATGCTTTAACCCGACAATTCAAACTCTTTAAATTTAAGCTTTATTATATATATACTATAGTCTATTTAATTTTATTTATATATATATATAATTATATATTTATAAATTTTAAAATAGAGTTAAAAATGATAAATGACTTTACCTATAGTATTTTTTAAGTTTGATAATTAATGATTCAATTATTCATTTTTAATATATATATTTTTCTTATATCCATATTACGTAAATTTTAAAAATATCATACATTTATTATACGGATAATTTTGTATCGGTACCATATTCCAATTTTTTTATATACCAAAAAAATCAATATTTACGTTATTTTGCGAATATATTAAGAGTATTGGTAATTTTTCCAACATTAAATTTTTCTATACCAAAATTTTCGTTACAGAATAATGTATAGATAAAAAAAATGATGGTATATCATACCGACTCACCCTAGTTCGGATCCAACTTGTTTATTCTCAATTGTTCAATCATCCATGATCGAAGTGAAAACTATTCAGATGTTATTCAACATAGTCTGAGGTATTTTTTTAGTGGTTCAATCTGATTCAAATTTTCTATTTCTTTTAGGTCTGAATGGCTATTTTTATTGGGTATATTGAGTTTGGTAATAGAAGTTTGTGATAATTTTTGTATGACAATGTAGTGAGTTTTCTTGTATTTTATTCCATATGCTAATTTTTATTTTGATGTAAAAAATAAATAAAAAAATTCTATTACTAGTAGAAAAAGTAAAATAATTCAAAATATTCTAATTATAGCAAATGGTGAACACGTTCATTGTTAGGCCAGTTCATCTTAAAGTTACCAAAGGTAAAATTGGTCTTGGACTATATAGATATATTTTAATATAATACATAAAATTTGTGATCCTTGATGAAAGTTGTTCTTATTTGGTGGATTCTTAATATTGTAATCGCGTGCTTACTATCAAACTCATCCAACTCTTGAGATCAAAACTAATGCTATAGAATATTTTAAATTATTTCATATTCTATTGGCAATAGAAATAATGTCATTATTTTTTAAATCAAATAAACATAAAGTAACATATTTGATAAAATATAGAAAATCAAATATGATTGATATACAAAAATCATCACAAATTTCAATTGATAACAAATTTCAATTTATCAATACTCAGAAAAAAAAAAAAAAAAGTTATTCACACTTAAAATAGGAATAACAAATTTATTTAATGGAACCATTCGAAAAATACATTCTCTATTCAATAATTGAATCTGAATAGCTCATTTGGGTGATCGATGAATGAACAATTTAAAATGAACAAACTCGATATCCGTTCCAAATAATAATTGTTCATTTGGGTGATAGAGAATAGTATAATATGAATATGCAAATAATAATTTTAAAAAAATATATTTCATAAATTTATTATTTAATTGTTCCTGGTTAAACCCGGTTAACCGACCGGGACCGATCAAAACCGGTAGGACCAAAACCGGTAAAATCGATACTATTAACGGCCAGTTAACTGGTTTGTAAAATAAAAAGCAAAATCGGTCTTAACCGGAACCGTTTAACCGGCCGGTTGAACTCCCCCACCAAAAAAATCGCTACATGCAAAGAATGGATTGTGAAATAATGGTGAACAACTTTTATAGACATTAGATTATTTAAATAAGGAAATAGATATAATAATGATATTATTGAAATCAATCACTTTAAATTGAATCGATTTAACAGAAATATTTTAATAATTTAATAGAAAAAACAAATTAATAATATGATATTGAAGGTAAAAAATTAAAGATGATACATATATTTTTACCTATGGACAAACAAACTAGCCATGAAAATATATAGTTGCTCCACCTAAGATTTCAATAATAAAACAATTATTGTAGCTTTCTCTATAACTGTTATACAAACTTTTCTTTTTTACCCAACAAGATATTCTTCTTCTTCTTCTATTTAAGCATATTATTGGGTGTCCTAACATTCTCATAAGCTTTTAATGCTTGAGATGTAAAATTACCCAAAGCTTCAAAAATAGGAATCAAACTGCCCTGTATACTATTAGAATCTGACATAAAACAAGAACCATTCTTCTTCTGACTTGCTCTCTCTTCCTGCAATCTCTTTCTCATCAAATCCAAATCCACTTTCAAATCATCCAAATCCACCATAGACGACCCGCCCGTCTTACCAGACCCGCTATCCGTTCCAAGCGACTTGACCCGTTTCTCTAAGTCCTTTGAAGAAGAAATGTATGCCTTCAACTCTTGCTGCTGCTGCTGCCTATTTTCCTCTTCCTGATTCTCCCATAACTGTCGCAGAATCGAAGCGAATTTCTCCACCGCGTCTTTGACTCCTTCCTCGGAAATGGTTTCCATTGCTTCGAACCAATCGTTGCAAACGATGAAAGCGGGCGGGGCGCCTACCCGACCCGGAGAGAAAGGGACTATTCCATCTGATGATTGTTCGGGCACGTAGTGTAGGCATTTTGTTAGCCATCCATTTAGGGACTCGATGAATGATCGTTGGTTGTTCATCCAATCGCGGAAGTTGTTACACCATGTTCGAAGCTCGAATTCGAGTTCTATGGTGGCTTTTAAACTTGATTCTCTTCTTATTGTGTTTGCTGCTCTTAATCTTCTTATTTTACTCTCCATTATTGCTTGAAATTGCTTCTGGTGACACTTTAACATATCCCTCCACATTCTTATCAACCTGGAAAACAAACCAACAAACCAACAAACAAAATCTAGCTTTAGGACTACATATTGTGTCACTAAAGCTAATTCTTTTTCTTTCTTTCTTTTAAACGAAAATTTCATACTTAGAAAGAAAAGGAGTGATTTTGGATCATACTTACCCGCGAACTAATTCGGTGACTTGAGGCTGCAACTCCTCATCTCTCAACTTATGAATCCGTCTTGATATAGAATCAACAGCTGTGATGCAAACATCTAGTTTCATCAACAACTTCCTAATTGAAGCTTGTGTAGCATCAATCTTGCTGCTCTCAGCTCCTCGTTCATCTAACAATTTCAATCTTTTGCATTGCTTCTCATAAATCAGTCGCAGCCTCTCTTCATCCTACACACAATTAGAAATATTTTCAGTAATATAATTCAGATATGTAAACACTTTGTCTTCAGATAAGCTGTGGCCAGCAAACATTTGATTTTCAAACTCAATAGCAAGCAGAAAAGTTTTGCTTTCAAATCACATTTATCTTATTCAACCTGGGTCAGCAAACCAAATGTCCCATTTGGAATAACTTTTTGAATCCAGATAAATTTTTAATAAACAAAAATAAAAAAATAAAAAATAAAAAAGTGTTTTCAAATGGGGTATATTTCATTAATGGTTGTCACCGAAACATTATTAAAGCACACTAGTATCAATCCTATCCAAACAACATTGTAATAAATTCTACGGTTTAAACACCAAGAAAGGAGAAATCAAGGCATAAAGCATAGAGCCTTTCACATTAACATTAAATAATATTAAGTTGTAACTTAGATATGTTTTTTATACTAATCTAATCCTGAACTGGAAAGGGAACTACTATCCTACGAGTTTGGAAAGATAAATACTATCCTAATGAACTAACAAATTGGAAGATAAATAGTACCCTAAAAACTCGCTAAAGTAATAGCAAATAATTAAATATAATAACCCTATTACTAATAATTAGCCAGCTTGTGTGATTGGCATTCAGAAACCTAGTCTCCATTCCGTATCAAATTCGAATCACATTTCTTGCATCAATCATCACATTCGAGTATTCGACATGAGTTCAAATGGCACTACTGAAACATCATCAAGGCCAACCATCATATCAATTAAAAGTGTATCATTGAACATTCAACTCATATTTCTCCTCAAAATTAAATTGCGCTTTCAATGCTACACCTTTAACTTCCACGGTCTCTTAGGAAGATGCTTTGGAATAAATTATTGTCTCATCATTAACATTTTAACTCAATCTTTGCATCCATCTCACTCTTCATTTTCCTCGCTTTTAGCTTTTTGTGTTCCTGTATCGAGATTCATCGATCAACCTCTTTTTCAATATATTCCCAGGCCTTCTCAACACTTTCATCAAGAGTTGCTTTAAACATTGAACACCTCTTAGCAATCAATATTACATTCAGCTCACTATCACCTCTGATATGATCCCTCACTTGTTGAATCGCCTTGTCTATAATCATAGAGGCAGTCTCGATGCCCTCAACCTTAATATCATCTTCTCCTTAACCCGTCTCCATATTCAAAACCATCATAATAATACTATTTTGCAGAGGAACCATTTGTAGTGGCATCATTTGATTATACCTCAATAATACTCTTAATATGAGGCACGTCTACGGTAAACTCAATAAAAAAAAAGCATCAAATTTAAAACCGGGGATAAATGCTAAAAAATGAGACTCTGATAGAGTATAATCTCTAGGGTTTAAACATTCCAAGAAAGAGGGGTAAGAAGACAAGAAAAACTGAGGCGAGAAGTATAGACTATTTCAACTTCACTCAATAATATTAAACTGCAACTTATATATGTTTTCATACTAGCCTAACCCTAAACCTGAAGGATAATTATATAATCCTACTAATTTTGAAAGATAAATACAGATCGTGCTCCACCACGCCCACTACTACTTCGTCCAAGACTTTAGCGACAACTGCATTTCTCTGGATCAACATTCAACAGAAGAGGTCTCCAATTCAGCTCCATTGCGTGTATGATGGAGCTGAAAGAACGAGTGACACAGAGGACCAACATAGTGACAACTAGAGTGAACACTAGTCACGTTTTTGCGCACTCTATTTCATTTCAATTTAGTTAATTGATCACTTGTTAACCTAAATTTTGAAAGTATCAAATCACATTAATAGTAGATTTTGGATCCAGTTTATTTTCCGTTTGTGGCTAGTGGACAAAGGATGAACAACCAAGTATATTAAGGAGACTTGGGGAGATTACCTTAGTGTAGGGGAATGACTTGAGAAGGAGCTAGACTTTGAAATTAGAGGACTCGAGAAGGGAATTTTGTTGATGAGATAGGTAGTTGTGGATAGTACATCATCCCAACAAATCTTTGGCACATCTGAGAAACATGAGAAGGAGGGATACCTCTAGAACATGATGACTTTTATTCTGGATAATACCCCATTTTGTTGAGGGGTGTCAATGCAAGAGCTGAGGTGGATGATACCATTGACATAGAGATAAGACCCGAGATCAGAGGAGAAGTATTCATTTGTGTTGTGCCTTTTCCATTTTGATTACCTACACAGAGGCTGAGTTTGAATCGTGGAGTGAAACTGCTTAAAGATGTTAGCACCTTCAATCATCAATATTTTATGTTCCATTTAGTTTATCTCTTGACGCAAAATTTAGAGATATTCTCTTACATAAAATTTAGAGATATTCTCTTACATTCATATTCTAGGTATTTTTTCCAAACACTACATATTACTTTATATATAATTGATATTGATTTTCCTAAATTTCCTTAATGAAATGTCAAATCCTTCTGTAAGGGCATGATTGATTTTCCAAACAGGAAGATTTAAATCTTTATCTTGCTACAAAAAGAAACAATAAGAATTCTATTCAAAGCAAATCAAAGTAAATCAAAGTAAAGAAGAAACAAATTCTAATCATTATTTAACTATACTATATCAAACACAAATGAAATTGTTTAATGCTCACCTTAACTTCTTTGTAGAGTTTCTTCTCCCATGCATACAGCTTATCCAAAGTAGAAGAGAAGTTTAGAGTCTTCATGTTCCCTGCATCTGCGAGGTAAGATTTTGCTAGTTTTGTTGTGTTGAAGTCTAAAGTTAGTGATCGCCTGGATGGAGGGGTTGAATACGAAACCGTAGGCGCTATCAAATACATAATTCTAGATAACACCACTGCATTAAGAGATGAAAAGAAAAAGTGGACCATGAGAACTAAAGATGCCCCAAAGGAGAAATATTCAATTCTTCTGCTAGCAATAAACCTCAACTAACAACCCTTTACAAACAGGGATATATATTAACCTTGCATTACTAATTTATATGGTCTTTGTCCATCAGCTTAACCAAACAAACATATAAATACTAACTACTCCATATTACAAATAAACAGAGAAACTTGTAATTAGAGATATATCACCCAAATGTTTGAGTCATGCATGTATGGATTAAGGCCATGTTTGATGTGGGTATTTGAGTTAATTTCAAATAACTCAATATCCAATCAACAAACTTGTCATCAATCGCATCATTCAAATCATGAACCAAAATACTCTATTTTATTTTTTATATTAAATTATTTCCTCATTATATATCTATACCCATAATGTTTCTTTACTCAAATAACCTGATTTTCTATAAGTGGTTATTTCCAAATACCTTGACACAAGGTATTTGGAAATAACCACTTGGTTATTCAAATAACTCTAGATCAAACAAGGACTAAGATGTGTTTATCAAATCTAAACACCCTTCTTTGCAAGAGATTCTTTTTGCATCAGGCAAATATGGGGATAGTTGTGATATTCAGATACCATCAACATGTTAAATTCTTCTAGCATAGACATGTGATGGCAAACTTCAAAAACAAGTTGTTTGCAAGAGAAATAAATCATCAATGTTTTTTCTTCATATAGTTTATTACAGCAAATAAATGGAAAGCAAAAGATTCAGTGCGCTTCTCCTTGAAAACAGAAGGGCATCACCCTAGGTTTATATAAAGTCTTTTGGTCATAAGATTACTTATTGAGATCTTGGAGATAGACTACCTCAGACGGGCTATGATGGTAATTATTACGCCTTACTGTCATTAGTAGAACAAGAGATGTATAGAGTTACTCTAAGCTTGAGTGTAGAATTATATCTCTTGTAACTTGAGGCATAACTGCCTCAGGGCCAGTTGGCCCATTTAGTATATTCTCTTAAAGTACATGAGATCTACATTCAAAAAAGGCTTTCCATATACAACTGAAGCCCAAATCATGCATAAGTGGGACAAGATTGACAAGAAATGAAAAGTTAAAAATAAGGAACATTGAGATACAAGTTAAATATGAGAGCGAAAGAACAATACCTTTCAATAAAGAGAACTTTGGTTGATAGGGCAACTTGCCCACTTCCAACATTGAAGCAACCTCCATTCCATAAGTGGAAGCAGTTTTAAATTCTTTCTCAATTTCCTCAACAACATCATTAAGGTCTCTTGTGCCATGTGCATATACCGTGGTCAAGCTGCTAAAATTAGACGATTCAACATCTTGCATTCCATCAGAACCCATCTCAAATGTCACGTTTTTTCTCTTTGCAGAAACATCCTCAGATCTCTCGGACAAAGTGGTATCGAGGCTGCTTTTCCCCTCGTTCAAACTGGCGGATTTTGTCTTCTCGCTGTATAGTGATGTCGGTTCAACAGAGATCTCCTCACTCGTTTGCGAAGGAAAACCATTGGTTGAACCTTTACCATTATTGCTGGTGCTTTGTTTATTATTACCCTCTTCACTATTCTCTTTATGAAATGTAGCTCTCCTTGGACTGTCCTCACTGCTATGTTTTTTTTTTGAAGAGAATGTTTTTGAACTGCTCTCACTACCCTTTTTCCTAGATTTAACTGATCTAGAAGTACCCTCGCCTGAACTTCTCCTCACATCTTCATACACTTTCTTTGCCTTGAGGACCTCTTCTTTTATTGCCTCAGGTTCTGTTTCATCTTCCAATTCAGGGATTCCTTCCCTTTCTCTCACTTCATTGGTGTCAGAACTACTAGCAATTGAATCAAACTCTAATTTAATGTTTTGAGAATAATATCCAGCATAGCCATTATTATCAAACATATTAAATGGATTGAAATAGTCCCAAGAAGAGACTTGTGGGGAAGGAGGTGGAGGTGGCTCAGGTGGAGGATGACTTGGCTGCTTATTCTCATAAGGTCCAGGAGGCGGTGCCCCCATTGGGAATCCAAAGTATCCTCCACTGTTTTGATATGGATTACTCGTATATGAAGTTGAGTATATGTATGAGGATGATTCAGGTACCTTCCCAGATTCTTGAGCGTTGTCTGGATCATATATTACTGTCTGAACAGAAGGTGCAGATTTCTTCATGTGATATGCCTGCGAAATTGAATTCATTCCGTAGCCATAAGGATCCCAACCTGATTCTGGGGTCGGATAAGGACTCATCCCAAACGGGCTCCAAGAAGAAGATGGATTTGGATTTGGAATCGGATTCATGCCGAAAGGTGGATAACCTGAAGGTAGCGAATTCATCCCGTACGGTCCCCAAGCTGTTTGAGGAAACCCCTCGGTGAAGGGAGGCATTGATTCTTCCGGTGGTGGATGATGGCGATATTGACCTGACGGGGAACTCAACTCTGAATCAGAATCGGACGAATGGATGTGCGAATCATCGTGATCGTGATCATGATCATGATCATGATCATGATCGCCAAGTGAATGAAGATGCGAGATCGAACCAGAATCTGTATGGGACAATGAAGTTGGCGACGATGTAGATTTGTGATTACCTCTACTAGTGCTATTTACATGCCGTTTCTTCGGCTTTCCTTCATCAGAGGGCAATGTGAGCACCGGCGAAGGTGGAGGAGAAACAATAACAAGTTCTTCTTGTACGAATTGGCGAAGTGCATCTCCTACGCCTTCAAGTGACTTGAAATAAGAAATGTGAGCAGCAGCGAGAGCGTAACGATGGTCTGCAGCAGCCCTAATTAGTTGCTTTCTCTCTCTGCAACGTACCACAAGCGCCAATTCGTCTACTTTAGAACCACCACAGCCCATCTGAAACAAAAACCCTAAGTCATGAAAGCAAACAAGTGCTTTGGTCATGTCTGAGCTTCTCCGTGGAAATAGAGTGTATAGGAAGACAACGACATTATTATAAAGGAAGAAAATCACCAGATCCAACAGAAAACAGCAAGTCTAGAGAGTAAAAAGACGGTTACTAACACCAACACCACAATGGTGTGAATCAGAAGAAGAGAATGGATACAGTGATAGCTGAGTTGAAAAGATTAAAGAATTTGAGTGATTACTACCATTTTGATTTGAATGAGAGAGAGGATGATGAATGTGTGATTGTTTTCTGTGCAGTTTGAGTAGTAGGCATTAAAGAGAGGAAAGATTCTTGGAGATCTCTGCATCAATTGTTTAATAGGAGAGAGGTCAGTTGCATCTGATTTGCATTGTGAATTGTGTCAGAAAGGAAGGATTGGAGATGGAAGAAGGAAGAAGGAAGAAGAAGAAAGCTGGTACAAAATGCAATGCAGACCGCCAAAGCAAAGGCGGAAGAGGGGTAACGGACAGCATAATTAATATTTTTGACATGGCTCTCATCATTTCTCTGTAAAAAGAAAGTAATTAATTAATTTAGGTCAACATTAACCAATTATCTTATTAAATAATTGTGTTACACATATATTAAAATATTTATTTTATATAAATTTTATAAAATAAATGAAATAATATATATATATATAATTTATTTTATTTTATTTAATAAATTGAGTGACTTAATTTATAATTTAAGGAGTGAACTAATATTTGATTAGTTTGGAATAATATTATTTATAAAAATAAAGTGAAATTACAATTTAGAAAATAAATAATTATTTTTAAATTCATCTCAATCAATCTAATTTAGGAATAATGAACTACAAATGATTAGGAGCAATATTTCTATAATTGATTTTTTTTTATTTCATTTAACTAATGGACAAAATTATAAAGAATAGTTAAGGAAAAATAATAGAGTAATAAGTTCAATTAAAAATTAATATAAATTCTTTACAAATAAAATGATGATAAATTGACCCTTTTTAAAAACACTTAGAGTTAAATATGAGCTTAGGCAAAAAAAATTATTTAAAAAATAAATATATATTGGGCCTAATTGGGATATCGATTTACAAAAAATAATATTACGAATATATTTTATATATACATTAATATATTTAATAATATTTTTTCATTTAAAATCGTTGATGTCTACTGTTATTTCAATATTATTATGAAAGTAAAAAAATATGTTTAAAATAAAGCATTGACATTGCTTGATTTTTAGTTTACTCTATATAAATAAAATAAAATCTTAAACAATTTAAAAATAATAATTTAAAATGATCAACTAAATAAAAAATAGATATTAAATATTAAATAGTAAGGCTTATTCAGATTCAAAATATTTAAATAATTTGGTTATTTAAATGATTTGAGATGATTTTTAGGTGGTAAAAAAATAGTTAATTAGTATTAATATATAATGAAAAATAAAAATTAATAATTTAAAATGTATAATATTTTAGTATTTTAGTTAATAAATTAAGTAGTTAGATAGAGATAAGAGATGAAAAGTGATTGATATATTTTGGTCATGGTTATTCAATTAACTATAAAAAATTAATAATTTAAAATGTATAATATTTTAGTATTTTAATTAATAAATTAATTAGTTTAGATAGAGATAAGAGATGAAAAGTGATTGATATATTTTGGTCATGGTTATTCAATTAACTATAATATTAAAATTAATTGACAAAAAAATTCATCACATAGTTACTTTATATAGGCTTTAAATATGACTTAATTTGAAATATATAAAAACAAGATATAAAGAAATTTAAGTGAATGATTTATTTTATGAATCAATTGGTTATGCCAAAAACAAATATAGAATTTTGGACAATTTGGGTGAATCATTGCAAGTTCATAAGGCTTAAGAGGATAAGTTGGTTGGAGAAAAAAAATACTTTAATAATAAGAGTTGTCCAAGTAAAAATTTTAATTCTTTTGTTGAATATGTAGATGAAATTTGGTTTAGAAATATTGTTTTGCCGGGTGGTTGTATCATTCATTTGCTTGATGAGATTATAGTTAAATAACACTCTAGCTTATGTTTGTATAATGTTCAAGTGAGCTTGTTTCGGATTCTTGATTCTTGGTGCTTACGTTTTCAGTTGGTTTATTTCGATTTTACTGAATGACTCCTTACAATCAATTCGTTTTTTAGAGCCGTCCATGAGATAAGTTGGTTTCATTCTTTGATGGTCATTTTGTTTTGCTTTTGAATGACTTGTGGAGTGGAACAAAACAAGTTCTATAGAACTTGGTAGAAAGTGGAGCTTCATTCCTTCATTAACCTGGTTGGAGGAAAACATGAAGCTCTTTATGGATATTATTTGGAGTTATAAGTGGCTCAGGCTTATGTTAGTATGATTGTGTTATGGTTAAGTCAGTTTATTCTGAATTATTATTATTTTTTGTTATGATTTCAGTCGATTTATTTCGAATCCACTAAATGATTTATGACCGTTAACATATTTATGAAACCGAGCATGAGCAAATTCCATGTGAAAGGGTTCTCCACATCCATTCATGCATTCTTTTATTGTTTTTTTTCTATCTATTGCAACTATTTGATGTACTTTTGTTTTATTTTTGAATTTTGTTCAACAAAACGATTAAGCCGATTAAAATCAGTTAAATAATCTTGAATAATCGGCCAAACGTTATAAGTGGCAATGAAAAAGCGTAAGTATATCATGTAAATATTTAATGCGAAGTGAGAATTATTATTTATAGGCGAAAAATACGTATAAATAATTGAAAGGTATTTAAAGATCAACTCCAAATTGCATTTTATTTATAAATGAAAACTAGTTTAGAGGGGAAAATTTGATGAAAAGACACTAAAGATGCCCCTAATTAATTCCTAGAAGTGTCAGCGCAAAAAAAAAAGTGTTGGTGACACTTCCGGACGATTTTGTCTATGTCGCGAGACGTCCACAATCGCGAGACGCAACATTCGCGAGATGATTTTTTTTTAAATTTTCGTCTCGCGAATGCCGGGTGCGTCTCGCGAATGTCGGGTGCGTCTCGCAAATGTCGGGTGCGTCTCGCGAATGCCGGCATTCGCGAGATGAATTTTTTTTTAAAAAAATCGTCTCGCGAATGCCGGTTGCGTCTCGCAACGGGGACATTTTCGTCCAAAAAAATAAAAGTGTCACCAGCACTTTTTTTTTTAATGCGCCGACACTTTTAGGCACTTTTAGTAGAGACATCTTTAGTGTCATTTCATCAAATTTCCCTTCTCGAGGGAATTTAAAGTTTTTAATTTTCAAAACATTTTATTTCTTTTTTTATCTTTCATCCAACCAAATAAGAGAGAACACAAAAGAGAATAAGTCTTGGTAGATTTAACAATGAAAAATATAAACAATAAAGTATTAAAGGAAACAAAAACAAAGAAACCTCACAAGTCACAAATATCACAAGACAACCCAAGAAAATGTAAAGTAGCCCTAATAATGTAAGAAAATACTGTACCATGATTAATCACAAGGATTTATGAAAGTTTGAATTATTTTAAGAATATTCATTAATGTTTTTAATAAAGTTTCATTTTTACATTGATTTCCAATTAGGGTTCAATTTATTTTTACCGAATTCTTCTAACAATTTCACATGATAAAGGATGATCTAAAAACACAATAGGTAGATCCAAGAAAATTGGATATGTACAGAACTAACTTTATATAGTTCTGACCTTTATATCACGCTTCATTAGTGTAATTAATCATGAATTTTAATTAGATCACAATCATACTGATTCTAGCTGGAAAGTCAAAAATAAAAGTGAAGTAATCAGTTGAATTACTCTTCCATCCATATCCATCTATCATTATTACAACTTCTGTTTTGTTTGTGTCATTTGATGATTAATATTTTCAATTTCATTTATACATTCGGTTCATATTCTCAAAACTTTATGCATAAGAGAGGTGGGACATTTCATTACATAAAGTCACCAACCGCAAATTTGTCCCATCGAGAGACATAAAACGAGTTTCCAACGAGTAGTTTCGATATCTATATACACACAATACACGACTTCTCAACACACAAAAGTAAAACATAACTCCAAAGCAATAACAACAAAATACATGATTGTTCAATAAATGCAACGATACATCACAATAATATTATTCTAGTCATCGAGATTAAGATTATCACAAAAATCAAGATTTATTTTCGTTAAGTTTTCTCATAGTTTTCCGAGCCTTCACAAATTGATCGTGGTTTAAAAAAAAAATCAAATATTATTCCATAATAATATACATAGTTTGGTCCTAATATATATATTCATCATGAATTAGGTTGAGTCAATTTTTTAAATAAATTTAATCATACTAAATCAGTTATACTCGATCTATCATCAACCATATATATATAGATCCACTCTATATTCGATAAATTGGATGTATAAGATGTTAAATTAATTTAATAATGTTTTTTGAATATTTAATCTTATATATCTAATAATTCACGTTTGTCATGTTTGTAAATTAAATTTGAAATAACTAATCAAATAACCCATTATGATAACTTAAGTGATAAGAGTCCATATCTAAGAGACCAAATATCACATTTAATTTGCATTTAGAACCATGTAAGTTGAAGTGAGGTCATTATTGTGGGCAGGGTGAGTTAGTACGAGATACCAATATATTTTATTCATATCGTACCAAAATTTGGTGTATAAAAAATTATACTCATACTATAATGAGATTCTGAAATCTCGGTATGATATAAGTAAAATATTGATTATACCGAATATTTACGGTATACCAAGATTTCACAACGGTATCGATATTATAGCATTCATAAAAAAACATTTTTGCTTAAAGAAACAAATTATTCTTATATTTGCGGAAGAGATGAAGTCACAACAATGATGCAAAAGAGAGTTTGAAGCGCACCTCACCTCACATTAATGATGAAAAGTAGATTTGTCGATGACAAACCGGAGGCAATAGATTGTACAGAATGATTTATTATTAATTAGAAAAAAAATTGTTGGGAATTAAAATTGTACAAAAATTGTGAGAGATAAATAATAGATAATACCTTTAAGAGTTGAGCTTCAAATTTGTTTGGAATTTCATAAATGAATATGTTAAGGTTAGTTAATCGGTTGAAAGTGGTATGTCTGGTTGAAAATTTGAGGTTGCTGTTTATTTATAATTTTATTAGTCATTATTTATTTTATTTTATATATATTTTTAATTTATAAATAATATTTTAGTATATATCAAAATTTTAAAAAACTACCGATATCATAGATACCATGCGGATAATTTCAATATCGATTTCTATATTGTACTGATTTTTTTGATATAACGAAAAAATAATATGTTTGATATTTTATGATACAATGAATATATTAGTAATTTTCTCACCTCCACATTTTAGGATAGTATTAGTTTGCTAAATTAAAATATATATATACTCAATAAATATTATAATAACTAAATTATTATAAAATATAAACATGTTAGTTTTTAAATACTAAGATGAGTGAATCATGATGAGTCGAATTTTTAAATAAAATTAAATTTGAATCTACTATGTTAATTATACTCTACCATAAACCTTATATCCAACTAAATATTCAGCGTTATTATGATAATTTCTTTTTAAATATCTAATCTTACATATCTAATAATTAGTGTTGTCAACTTAATTTGTAAAATAAATTTATAATAAATAAATAAATAAAACTTGATATATGCTCAATAAATATTATAATAGCTAAATTATTATAAAATATAAAATTCAAATATGATTCCACAATCATTTACTACTTTGATCATAAAAACAATGGTAGATTTATAGGTGATCGTGAAGAGCAGTTGAGGTGAATTTTTTTAATAAATTTTTAATTTGATTATTCAGTTATATATTTATTATTAACTCATCCCCGCGCATTATATTCAACGTATTGAATGTACTGATATTTTTTTAAATATTTATATATATAATAATAATTCAGCTAGCCATCATGGTAAATTAAATTTAAAATAAATAATTAAATAAAATTTGTTACGTGCAAAAGAAATATTATAATAACTAATTTATTATAAAATATAAACATGATAGTTTTTAAATAGTCCAAGCTAGTTTGGCTTATAGGTATATCAAAAAGTCAAGGGTTCAAAATTTGAAACAGTAATTTAAACAAATTCAAATATAGATTTAAGGTGATAGATGAATAGGGTTGATTCAAATTTTTAAATAAATTTAAATTTGACAAATTATGTGAATTAAATATATTATGACCATATATTCTAAAATTTTAATATATTCAATATTGAGTTATATAGTTTGATAATCTAATCTTATATATCTAATAATAATAATAAGAGAAATGATTAAGGGAGGAAATTTGAGAAAGGGAATGGAAAAAGAATGATGTGGCACAATTTGATTAGTCAAAAAATAATAAAATTTCTATCTTTTCTCTTTTCTCACCTTTTATCTTTTTTCCAACCAGTAGTTGCACATCATTTCCTCTCTCAAATTACATTCCCCTATCACTCTTCATCTAATAATTTACTTTTTTTTTTTTAATCTTTATAAACTAAATTTAAAATAATTAAACGAATAAAATGAAAAGCAACCATAGTGACCTACATAAATCTCTAAGTAATAAATAGTAATTGTTTAAAATAATTTATTTGTACAAAAAAAATGTAACAATGGATAAAAAAACTAAAAAAAGAAACAATTGGTTAAAAAGAATAAATTACTTAACAAACGTAAAAAATTGTAAAAAAAATTCAACTACAACAATAAATTAAACCGCAATTTCCAATTCAAAATAAGAGAATAAAATATCATTATATATTTTACAAGAGATTAAATGTTTTAAATTTCATTTTCACTAAAAATATTCTTTGTTAAAAAGAGATGATTCTAAGAATTATGTAGCCAACCAAAAAATAAATTCAATTTTTTTTTTATCAAACCTAAATCTAACCATTGTTGCTATGATATACCATATATGTTTGATTGTGTGTTCTTAACTTAATACCAATTAGTTATAATTATAAATCGGAAATAGTTTTAATTGATAAACTTTGTTTAATAAAAGGTCATCATTTTCTAAAAAGAGAGGTAGTTTACTTTTTGGTTTTGAAGAGGCATGCATTAAGAAATATTTAATAGAATATTAAATGACATTAATTAAATAAAATAGTATTATGAACTTATTTATAATGAATCAAATCTGATTTCAAAAATACTTTTAAGCTAGGATTAATTCTCTTGTCGACTGGATCAAACCAAACACTTGTGCCACTTTCAAAAAAAAAATATTAACTACATTTTTAAGCATAAATAACAAACTAGACTTTGAAAGTTTTTCGACCTTCGGAAGTAAGCAAACTTTTTAATACACGGTATAATACTAATATTCTGCATTAAAATAAAAGAGGTAATAAAAACAAAAAATTTGGCGGTACTTGTTCTGGAAGCGCTTTTGAGTTTAAGCGGGGTTATGACTATGGGGTGCTATTATGCTCTCCTTTATTAAAAAAAACAAAAAATCAAAAAATTTCAATGTTAAATTAATTTCTCGTCACTCAATTCAGTGTTTTTCGTGACAATTTTTACCATGATAATTATTGTTGTCGCTATTGCCATTATTAAATTCTTTTCCTAGTTCCATATGGAATTTCACTATGTTCGAATGACACTATTATCTTCCAGATTTGTATCCTATTGGATTATATTTTAAATGAAAGTTATGACTTTGAAAATAAAAATATATATAATAATAAATTAAGAAGATAAAATAACTTCTCCCTCTCAGACAAAAAAAAATTAACTTCTCCCATAAAGTTTGACCTTTTTATTATTTTATTAACCAAACCCTACTTAATAAAAAAAAGTGCATTTTTTAATCATGACTGTTATTTGATTTAAAGTATTATAATCTTAAATTAACCCATTCAAAATGTGACTAGTTAGTTATTATTTTGAAACATAGTATTGAATTTCATACATTTTTGGTCCATAATATTTGTGAATAGGTAACTTATACAATAATTAGTTAAAACAAATCATATTACACCAAAAAATGCATTCAAGTGTGTAAATACAATGATTAAGATATCAATGGAGTATATGTATACCGGTCCAAAAATAATTATGTTCCCAACCTACCCTATATATTTATATCAAGATTTAATATATAAAGAAAGTTAAATATTTAAGTCATTTTTAATCCAATCAAATCATGAAATTCAAAGAACTCAACCTATAAAGTTTCAGCAATTTTCATTTAGCTACCATCAATGTGTATGAATTTATAACAGGCTATCATTTATGTATAATAATTCTGTCACCGGATACAAACATAAACAAAACAAAAAAATTAATAAAAAAAATTATATTATTTTAAAATATATATTAAATATTTGAAATACTTAACAAATCATAAATAATATATTAGAATAAAAAAAAAAAATCCCTCTTATTTCACATTTTATCTTTTCCAATTGACCTCTCATATCGTGACATTACATAAAAAAAAAAAAAAAAATTACCAATATCAAACATTACCAATATTCTTTTTACCCTCACTTTAATCCTCCATTCTCGTGTGACGAATACAAATATAAATAAAATAAATTCAATAAAAAAATTTATAATAATTTTAAAATATGTATTCAATATTTGAATACTTAATAAATCATGAATAATATATTAAAATAAAAAAAAGTAGATCATTGACATCCCTCACAATCAATTTCTAACTTTAACTTTTAATTCGATCAAACAACTCATTTCCTCACATATTTTCTTTTAATGAATCTCTAATTTCACGATCTTACACTTTCCCTTTGCTCAAATAAAAATTCTCAATACCAATTTCTTTTTTACTTTTATTTTAATCAACTATTCTTCAATTGACCTTTAATCTCATGACCTTAACTTTCACTTGGGGTCATAGAACTCATATTCTCGCATATTTTAACCACCACTATCAATTTTTTTTTCAATCAACCTCTCATATCGAGAACTTACTTTCACTTCGTTAAATAGCTATATTCTCACATATTTTACAATATACACAACCCGACCTTCTTATCCTCAACCAACCATTGCATTCCACATTTATCTATCAATCTCAATTAGACATTTTATCTTGTAACCTTATACTTTTAATTCGATCAAATAACTCATCTCTTCAAATATTTACACTAAATAACTCGACTTACCAACCATCTCATTTCATATTTATACACCCATAATCTTTATTATTTTAATTAAAATTTTATTTTTAGTTAAAGTTGAATATATTGAACCACTGTTTTTTATTATATCTCATAAACACTTTAACCACTAGACTATTTAATATTGGGATAATTTTATGTATACATATATAATTTATATAACTAACAATTAAAAAAATATTTATTTATATATATATAATATTTGTATTTTAAAATATTTATTAAATATTTATTATTTTAATATATTTAAATTAAAATTTTATTTTTAATTAAGGTTGATATATATGTGAATTAATTATTATTGTATTTTGAATATTTAATTTTAATATTTTATTTTAAATAAATTTTGAATTATTAATTTTATTTTGTTTTAAATGAATATTGGTTTAATATGCTAAGGTTATATATATATATATATATATATATATATAATAAAATATTTATATAAAATTAATAATGAAAGATAATATATTTATATGATGAGAAAATATTGAATGATGATTTTTTATTTGAATTATTAATTTTATTTTGTTTTAAATAGATTTTAATTTAAATAAATATTGATTTAATATGCTTAATTATATATATATATATATATATATATATATATATATATATATATATATATATATATATATATATAATTAGAGAATAAAATATTTATATAAAATTAATAATGTAAGATAATATATTTATATGATGAAAAAATATAATAAAATTATATTTTAATTTAAATAAATATTAATTTAATATGCTAATATATATATATATATATATATATATATATATATATATATAATAATGAAAGATATTATATTTATATGATAAAAAAATATAATAAAAAATTGTTCTCCGAGTAAATCGATTGTCAATTATTATTAGATATATATAGATTATAACTTCTATAAATAATATTTTAAATATACTTGAAGTATTTTATTTAAAAAAATTTATAATATAAATGATCTAATAAATTAATTTTTTTATATTAAATTATGATAAATAATTAAATAGAATGAAATTTAAAAGCAACAATAATATATATATATATATATATATATGTGAAGAATGTATATAAAGGATGCAATTATTTTATTGTTATATTGAAAAACAACTCAACTATATCAAATACATCAAAACAAAAAAAATAAACATCTTAACATTGGGCAAAGTGGTTATTGTTGCCAATAAGATTGTAGCCTTATAACAACAACTTTTTCTGTTTTATCAAAAATCTTAATATCAAACGTCCTAATTTAATCTAGAATTAAACTGTCTCTAGACATCCTATAAATATAGACCAACATTCATAATCTAGAAGTTGATATATAAAAACATAAAACATGGTTTTATTTGGTCGATTTATTAACCAAAATATACATTAAATTTTGTTGACATCGATTTATTAAATTTTCGATTCGATTTGAACGGTTAAAATATCGGTTTAATTGGTTTGATTCATTGTCAAATTTGTCAAAATAAATTAAATATATATCAATAACAACTTTTTACTTATTTTCATGTATAAAAATAATCCTAAGATACTAAAATGTTACGAATTCGATTTCATCTGAAATCACTTTAAGTTTAAGCAGGGACATGACTATAGAGTGTCATTTTAGTTCTTATTTAATTTTAAAATAAGAACAAATACAAATATAATAAATAAGATTACGTGTCATAATTATTCAATCACCATAATTTCCAAAAACACAAATTATACAATGATTTTTTTACTAAACATTATACTAAAAATGAGTTAACGAAATTAAATTTATGTACTAATAGTAGTTCATATTTTCAATAGTCTAGTCATAAATATTTAAGTTCATTATATTATTTTATTATTATTAGTTTAAAGGTGTGTTATGACATAATAATTATAATAAATTACTTATCATTGTCGGTTTAAGGTTTGTTTTTGTTTCCGTCTTATTTAAATATTAATTTTTACACAATAAATTGGTTTTAGCGGTTTGATTTGAACCGTTTTAGTTCGATTTAATACTCAGTTTGAATTGAATGGTTTTAGTTCGACTTGAACGATTTTATCGATTTACTTACACCCGTTAATATGTCTATCGCGATCTTTCTCATGGTCAAAACCATTCAAAGAGGTGTAATTTTTGTCTTTGGAGTTGCATCAAAATAGATTACTTGATTATTAATTTTCTCTACAAAAATTTTATTTTACTTATTATCTAAATTATCATAATTTTTATTTTATATTATTTATAAATTAACTTTTTATATATAATTCATTAATTGAATTAATGATATAAAAAATAACCCGTTTTTGATCAATATTTTAAAAATATAGTCAAAGAATAGATTTAAAAAAATAATATTAATAATATGTATATAATTTAAATCCAAGTTACTGATAAATTAATTTTTTCCTCTTTTGGTGGAGGCCATTTATTAAGCATTAAATATACAATTTAATCATTTAAGACTAAACAACATCAAGAAATCACCAATAAGCTTTAAGTTTTGTTCAGATCTGAGAAGCTGTCCCATTCATATAATGCATGCACACTTACAAGCTGTTCTCATAAATATTTTAAACCTTAATTAATTATTGACATTATTAATTAATTGTAACAGATCAGATCAGAGATCTAGAGAGGATTAGATACTCAATTCAATCAAACTTAAGTGTAGCACTAATCACAATTAGCTTGTACTTAATTACTTTCTCCAACAATTAACATTAATCATTCCACATGCTTAGACTAATTAACAATTAGCTAGGAAAATAAAATGAAGAAGATTGAAAATTTGTCCCAAGATTTTTACATGTTTTAGATAAAATACACTTTTTTATAATGATTTTTTAGTAAAAACAATTAGTATCTACCACTAAAAAATAACATGAATCACATTTAATTATCTATATTTACAATGTTATATTTTAAAAAATTATGTTTATTGTATAAGAAATATACCCATATTATTAATTATAATTATCTATTTTTTTTATATATTCAATAAATAAATTACATATATAATATACTCATTTTTGTAAGTTAAGATCAATAAACACAAAATATAACATACATAACAAGCCAGACATTACACTAGTTCAAATTATAACTGAAATTTAAAAATTATTTACATTTTAATTTTGTTAAAACTAAAACTAAAATTATAATTCAAAAAATCTGTATCTTAAATCATCAATCAAAATAAAAGTGAAATTACAATTATAGACAGTACCAATTTCAAATACAAATGTTCTTTATAGAAGAATGATACACAAGGTTCTTTTCGGAAAAGAATGACACATGATTCAAAAAATGAAGAAATAGAAATTCAAAAACTAAAATCTTTGTGATTAATGTACTAAGAATACTTTTGGAGCTTTAATATATTAATTTTGGTCAGAAAAAATGCAAAAATTTCCCCAGGAATTAAATTGGCAACATATAAGAATGAGTCTCTATCTCCTAACAAAACTATGAAACATGTCAAAATTTCAGTATTAGTGTAGAAGTCATCAAAATGATCTAATATAAAGCGAGATCGTACGTTAAATTCAATTTTTAAGATGTAATTGCTTAATTCCGTTTGAAAATTACAAATATATTGAAACAAATGTTTGTTTTGCCCAATAAAAACAATTATATATTTCCTCTACCGTGGGTATTTTTAAAGAAAGGACTACAAAACGCTCTAATTTAGAAGGGTCGTATGCTAGCCACACCAGAATAAACAGCAGTAAGAAAAAAGAAGAAAAACTCTAAAATTCAATCTTTACGATGTAATTGCTTAATTCCGTTTGAAAATTACGAATATATTAAAACAAATGTTTGTTTTGCCCAATAATAACAATTATATATTTCTTCTACCGTGGGTATTTTTAAGGAAAGGATTACAAAACGCTCTAATTTAAAAGAGTGTATGCTAGCCACACCAAAATAAACAGCAGTAAGAAAAAAGAAGAAAAACTCTAAGCAAACAATCCAATAATGAAATTGTATTTAATAAGAAATATTGTTCCAAACAAAGATGATTGTCTTTCATACTTAACTCATAAAGCATCATACTCTAAGCCTTGAGTATTATTTTATACATATATATAATATACCTAAAAATCTTAGCCTGCCTTTATTCAAACAAAATCGCCCATGATGTTTTTTTCAATTCACCTACACACCAGCAACAATTTACAAATGAACCAAATATTAGACACCTTTCAATTAATAATAAATAGTATTCATTTCAAAGCATACAATATTTTATTTTTTAAAATTTAGGAAGATAAAGCATCTTAGACCTTGAATCTCTTAGACAAAACTTTGAGTTAAATGAAAGATTGACAAATCAGATACAAAGTATATCACCTTTTCTAGCCAATAATAATGCAGCATCCGATCCATCATTATTATTTATAGAGAGAAGCCCTGGTCATAAATTCAATTCATACAAAATTAATCTCCAATTCCAAACGAATTTATGAATATTTGTCTGACTAAGATATCTCGAACAAACCTGAGGTGGATCGAATTTAGCACCAACATTGCTGAGCTTAGCATGTGCTTCGGCGTAGTCCTTGAAAAATGCTTCCTCATCTTCAGCATATTTCTCAGCATAAACCTACATTTTATATCAAGAAAAATGCAAAGGATTTTGTTTGAGAAGTTGTCATTTCCAAAATGTGTTATGGAGAGAAGACGCACAAATATTTAACCTTAAAAGATGGATCATCAAAAAGAACAGCATCTGTAGGCAAAACCAGTAGATCTTCATCTCTTTTTTCTTTGATGTCCTGAATTTATAGTAAAAGTCCAATTTCAGACAAAACAAACGAGAAATACTCTATGACTTCGTGGCGTCTCTTTCAGTTATACATTTATCAAACCTTGAAATATGAATTGTCAAACTTCAGCCACTGAACAGTCCAAGATTGTCCACCTGGAGCTCCGGGACCTTCTTTCTGTGAGACAGATAGGTTCAGTTTCAAGAAATTTGCATGCCCAATCCTTCTTACTTTAGTAAAATCACATACATATAGGATCATACATGGATGGTCTAAATAAAGTTGTTGCTGTTACAAATATCATTTCATAGTCCATCTTTAGTTTAGACAATTCCTTCTCTATAGTTTCTATATGACTCAACTTTTGAAATGTGGTTGGATGGTTTGTTAGTTTAAGAGTTGGTATAGACATTGTTTGTATTATTAGAACTCTAGGCATACAAAATTTAACATTTTAAAATAAAATAAAATACCGTGTACTTGGTTTCTGGCTTTCCCCAACCACTGCGTTCTGGTCTAGACCTTCCAAGAGTATGCGCACCTGAGAGGGCAACTATTTCCTGCAAACCAAACAAGTGCAATTCCAAAAGGATGTAATAAATGTATCAAAAGAAGAGATTTAACAAAAAAATAATAATTGCTTCTTAACAAAATAAACCTTGTCATCCAATCCCATTCTATAGAAAACATCACGCAAGTGAGAAGCAGGAGAAGGGGGACCAGCATCTGTGTATATGATAAATAAATTGCAAGTTAGACCATTATCATGATATGAAAAACATAAAATCACAAAAAGAAAACACATCATGGTGACTAAACGAATCTGAAAATGGTTAGACAACAATGTCTAAGAAACCTAATTTGAGACTAAGCAGAAGCAAAATATGCCAAAATTCTAGATTATCACAGCCATTGGCGGTCAATGGAGACTTGGAGAGATAATCAGGAAGAATGTCTTCTCTAGGAAACACCGATGGGAGAGTTGTTAAACAAACTACTAGATCTGAGATAAGACCTAACTGAATTCCATCTTGGGCCAAAACTAAAGGATAAAATACCAAAAGCACCTTTGGCTCAAGCATCAATTAAGTTCCTCAGATAAGAAAGAACTGGAAAATGAACTACTACTATACTAGAGCAGATCAAGCTTCAATTCTGCAATCCTGATTAATGAAACATCCAATGAGAATGTTTAAATGGAAATCAACCTTAACTTACAAAATAAATACTCAATGTATGTTAATTTAGTATACGATAATGTAATCTAATTTAAGGAAAGGGGGAAAGAGAAGAACCTTTTAGAAAGAAGAGGAAAATCCTTCTTGAGGTTAAATTTATAGTAACAACCTCTAAATAACTATTAATCCAACTGGTTATAATTGTAGCAGTTACATTATCCACATATAAATAGCAATTAATCTAACTGCTTATATATATCAATACTCCCCAGTTATAGAAATCCTTGACCAAAGGACTGGATGGAGTTTGTACGATGCCACACATCTTCGGTTTTTGCCTCTATCATTTATCCAATAGAAGATACCATTCGATGGTTTCCCCCTTTTCAGTTTGTACTTTTCCATAGCCAATGGAGGGAGAGCTATCATACCAATTAAAATAGCTTAGGTTTTTGTGTTAACACAAAACATGCATTGTTCATTTGTTTGTCACAACATCATCTGGTGAAGGAATAAATGAAAACGCCATTTCATCTTTAAGTTGATCACTAGCACTTCATGATCAAAATCGTCAGTTGTATCTAGGACTTGTAGATGGAGATGTATTGTTGGATTCACAAAATCGTCAGTTGTATCTAAGATTTGGTAGTAAGGATATTAACTGAATTTTCTATGATTCACAGGTGTAAGGAAAGATGACTCTAATACCACTTCATACCGAATTCCATTTAAAAAAAAAGAGAGAAAAGAACAACCCAAAAGAAGACAAAGAAGAAACCCTTAAAAATGAATACAACTCATTCATATACATATTCAACATAGCATCTTTCAATAAAGATTGTATTTATACTTATAGTGTATAACTAACTATTAATCTCACTTCCTATAATTGTAGAAGTTACATTATCTGCCTATAACTAACAAATAATCTAACTGCTTATTTATCTATAACATTACTTTATCAAACTCATGCTATAACACCACCTAAAAAATCCTACAAAATCAAGTAGAGATAGGCTGACAAATAGTGAACAAAGAATGCTTTTCCCACTAAACGACAATGGATTTTTGGAGGAATAAAATGGAATCATATATAAATACTCAAGAAAGATTCCTAAATTAAACTGAATGATGCTATATGTTACAATATTAATGTTTAGTTGGTATTTATAGACGTTGTAGTAAGGGTAATTATGTTAATAGTTATAAGAGATTAGGTAAATCCCTATTTTAGTAGTAGGATGTAATCCATTTAGAAATGTGTAATTGTGATAAAGTTCAAACTCTAGGGTTTAAACAAAAAAAAGGGCCAAGAGAAATGAAGACGGAAAGTCAATCTTTCATTATTTCATTCAATAAGTTGTAACTTAGATATGATTTTATACTAGTCTAATCCTAAACTGGAAAGGTAACTACCATCTTACTTATTTGGAAAGATGAATACTATCGTAGTAAACCAATAAATTGGAAAAGTAACTACTACTATAACAAATTGAAAAATAATAAGTCTTAATAACTAATTAAAATAAATAACAATAATTAAATAATAACCCAAATTATTTGCCGGTCACCTGTCGCCATGTAATTGGTCTTCAGAACCTTAGTCAGTTAGTCTCTATTCCGTATCAAAATGTTATTGAACAACTTAAGGTTCAAGAGTTTGTTCCTCATCTCTTTTAGGGAACACACATCACTATATGCACAAATTGTTAAGGTTTGAACTATCAACATGTGTAAATATTAAGCAGAGAGGTCTACCATTTAAAAAATGTTAGAACCCCAGTCTCTATTCCATATCAAAATGTTATTGAACAACTTAAGGTTCAAGAGTTTGTTCATCTCTTTTAGGGAACACACATCACTATATGCACAATTTGTTAATGTTTGAACTATCAACATGTGTAAATATTAAGCAGAGTGGTATGGAGTGTGCATAAGAAGCAGAGAGGTCTACCATTTAAAAAAAGTCAAGGAAATGCTATATTTGCTAACAATAGTCATTTTCTCACCACACATTAGTAAACATTGGTAATGCTACCGTTATCAAGCATTTGTACCAGTATACATCTTATCCGTGAAATTGAGTGATATCTTCTTACCAGGCAACCGCCCTTCCTCTGGACATTGCTCCGGACCTGAGACATCCACTCTACCATACTTCATAGGGAGTTTAGGTCCACCGGCTTCCTGTGAGTTATAACAATTAAATGAGCTCAGTTTTCAAGGAAGTTCGTTCATATAAGTAAAAATTCTAAATATACCTCAATTGCAGTAGCACTAGCCAATTGGAATAAATCTGCATAAGTTACACCAGGGTATTTGTCTTTGATAGGCTGGAGAAGGTTCAGGGCATTTATAAGACCTGTAGAGGAGGGATTAGGCAATAGTATCATATGAAGAAAAGAAAGATTATCATGATTGAGATAGAGACATGCCTGCATTTGCTCCATGTTTCAGCTCAACTTCAAATCTTAGACTTCCATTAGCTCCACCTCTTTGCGGCCACTCCTCAATGTTCTTGTTGTAAGTACCAGAATCATGCCATCCCAAGCGAACCTTTCATTCAAAAATTGGTATCTCAATGCAAGAAGATTTGACTGGTTTAGGGGTTTTAAATGGGTTACAACTTATTGTTATGCATACTAAATAGAAGGTACAGATTTTCACAACAAGATTAAGAGCAATTTATCCTACCTTTCCTCATCTTCATAAACATAGATTTTTTTATATGTAAAATATACAAGATATATCATATTGCCTTAATGTTGTAACATGAGCAACTTCAACAGATCGAGATTATGTAGAAGAAATGAAAACAAGAAGACAATGAAATATCACCAATATAGGATGGGAAAACTTGGCCTTAAGAATCTCTTTAATATCTTCTCTAGCATTCTTCAACTGCTCTGGATCAGAAGCAAAGCATTTTGGCGAAGCTACTGTATTGAAACCACTTCGAGAAGCAAGTACGGGCAAATGCTTCTGAAATTGAATGAAGAAACAAAATTTAGAAGCTGGGGAATCAAGTAACGCATATACACGGAGAGTAATTAAAAGTACCTGAGAATTGAAATGATGAGACACAAGAGGTGCAGATCGGATACATTTGAAAGACGAAGGATGCGATACAGTGAAGAGAGTTCTATAGCTAGAGTTGACGGCGGAGGGAATGAGACGGTAAGCCATGGCGGTGCCTGTAGCAGAAGCCATTGAACACGGAGTTAGGTAAAGGTTCCCTGCCATTAGCACGCTCTTTTGCTCTCGCTTTCTCTCTTTCTATATCTGTATATGTATCTTTGACTCTATTTATCAGTATTTTTAGCTTGTGGCGGCTGTGCGTGTTCTAACAACAAATTATCACCACGTGATAAATGTATACTATTAAGCTTTTGTTGAAAAAATGGCCAAAAAGGATTACATGTCTTTTTTTTTCTTGCAAGAAAGAAATATTAAATGACTTATTTGTAACTGTTTTTGTTTTTTTAATGTATTAAATAATTTTGTTGGATTGAAATTATAAAAAAAAAAATTATTTTATAAAAAAATTAAAATATATTAAAAAAATGAAATATATAGTATCTTAGTATTTTATTATAGTAGTTCAAGTGACAAGAGTATGTACCTAAGAGAACAATGTTACGAATTTGATTTTAACATAGAACATTTTAAATTAAAGTGAAAGTCACTATAGATAATGATGACAATTGGACGGAGAGTAAGTTTAGTATCTCCGTCCTGTTAAATTTTAGAGAATTTCTGTTGTACACCATTTATATCATTTTTTTTAAATAAAATTTTTTACAAAAAATTATATAATATATTTATAGACACCCTATTTTTACACCTAAATAATTAAAATTAATGTGCCCGGTCTAATATTACAATCACACCAAATTGCTAGACCGAGAGATTTGAAATGAACGATTAACAAACGAAGCTGGCCCATTCTAACCTAATATAGGCTAATCCAAAGTCACTTTTCATAGATACTCAAAATCCGAGCAATCAGACATTTCCATGACATCCTTCTCGAAAAATTATAAACTTTGAGTATAATATTGTTTTTTTACAATTTCTAAGTCATATCGAGATTTTACAACCTGTGGTCTTCCATTAACGTCAACTAGTCATATCGAGATTTTACATAGTCTTCTTCCATGACTTGGACTCCAAAAGGACTCTCATTATAGAGATTTCAACCTCAATAGGTTGTATGACATCCATACCGTATACTAGAGAGTAGGGAGTTTCGTTTGACGAGGTCCGAACTATCGTACGATATCCCCACAAGGCAAATGGAAATTTCTCATTCAATCCTTGTATGTGCTTTTCATCTTTTTGATGATTCTAATCACATTTTTGTTAGCTACTTTGACTGTGCCATTAGTTTGGGGTCGATAAGGTGATTATTTATGATGCTCAATTTTGATTTTTTTGAGCAAGGATAAAACCTTTCATTGGAAGTGTTTTCTGTTATCTGGAATAATGACATAAGGTACTCTATATCTAGCAATAATATTGATGCAATGCATTTTTCTACTTGAGTAGATTTCAAAATCTTGTAAGACGCTGCCTCGACCCATTTAAAAAATAGTCGATAGCTACGAGTATGAACTCATGCCCATTTGATGCATTGGGATAAATGTTTCCAATGACATCAATGCCCCATGTAGAAAAAGGCCATGGTGATGTCATACTGTAAAACAACGATGTTGGGGTATGTTTTAGATCAGCATAGATATGACACTAGTGACAACTTTTTACATAGCTAACATATTCTTGTTCCATATTTTGCCAATAATACCTTAAATGAAGTATTTTCTTGGCAAGAGCTAGTCCATTAATATGTGGACCATATACTTCCACGTGTACTTCCTCTATGATATGTCGTGCTATGTGATCATCGACGCAAAACAAGTTTAGACCATCAAAAGATCGTCTGTATAGCTTGTTAGCTATCCAAGCATAGTTAGTGGAATACTACTGCAAGGCTCTTTGTTTCTTAGCTGGAAAATGGGACGGATATTCTCAATGCTCAATGTATTTTTGAAAAATGTTGAACCATGGTTTGGTGGGAACATGAATGGAGGTTACCAATTCAATTTGGAAATTAGGCTTCTGTTTCTTCCAAATTTTTAGAGGTTTGACCCTAATTCCAACAGGGATTTAGGTCATGGTTGCTAGTGTAGCCAAAGCATCAACAAAGCGATTTTGGCTTCTTGGCGCATGAACAAAAGACACGTGATCGAATTTGTCGATAAATTAGAGTAGATATGTATGATAGGGTTTAAGATTTTCCCCTCGTACTTTCCATTTTCCATTGACTTGGGATATAACCAAGTTGGAGTCGCCAACTACGTCTAGTTTTGTAGCTCCTCGTTCATATGCGATTTTGAGACATGAAAGGCATGCCTCATACTCGCCTCATTGTTGGTCAAGGAATATTCTAACTTAATAGAGATGGGGTTATATGTGCCTTTGGGATCTATCAAGAGAATTCCAATTCCTTAGACATGCTTAGATGAAGCTCCATCAAATATTAACTTCCACGTGTCTGAAGTGACGATCACTATACTATCATCCGGAAAGTCGAGTTTATAGGAAGGCTCGATAATGATGGGTTGATCGTCTAGGAAGTCTGCAACAATGCTTCCTTTAATAGACTTCTAAACCGTGTATGTAATATTGTATTTAGAAATCATCATCATCCATTTAGAAAGTCTAGGCGACAACAACGTTCGCTGAAATAAATAATGGATGGGATCTAACCTAGATACCAACTTGATAAGATGGACTTTCATATAATGTCTCAATTTTTTGGTGACCCATGTAACTACCCAACACACATTTTGAGATTTCGAATAATTTGATTCACATCTATTCATTATCTTTCTTAGATAATAGACGGTCTTTCTCGTTGTTGATACTGACAAGTCCAGCTAGATGATGTTTGCTAGTCTTGAGCTTAGGGATAATCTTCTAATCAATCAGGTCTTGACATTAGTGCTTAAGGGTACTAAATTTATTAATAGAGTGACCTTTCAGCTGATGGTATGCACACCATGCACTTTCGAACTTTCCAAGGAACTCTTTACCATCTCTCTTAAAGTTAAGGTCTTGATTAGATTCCTTTGTTGGAGGAGAGTAAGAGCTTGACTCAGGGTCATACCCAAGTCATCAAAAGTTCTAGGAGGCATCGGGGCCTTTGGTATTGGCAGCATAGATGCCATTGGGACATTTGTTTTAACCAACATAGGTTTTCTTGGACTTGCTTTGGAGAGGCCGGAGCTTGTCAGGAAACTATGACCTAGTGAACTTCGACTTTGTCCTTTCTCTAAGGTCGATGAAGAACAATATATGTCTTCATAATTTTACCTTCCTTCCTTTCCTTTTCAAAGGCTTCGTCAATGTTATTACCAGTGTTAATGAGTTTCTTCATATTTTGGAATGTTTTAACAACAAATCCAACAGAATATCTGGAGTTAATATTATCCAAAATCATATTGATTTGTCTTGAGAATGTAAAGAATCAATTTATTCAGCAATAACCTTCCATCTTTTGATGAAAATTGCAAATTTCTCGTTCACGCCTTATTTCATGTTCTTGAGCTTCTTCTTAGGCCGTTCGAAGCTAAGATGCATGCTAAAACATTCTATAAAGGTTGGCGTGAGTTCATCAATAGTTTGAGGGTATGCTACCTTCTTTTGGTGATACCAACATAAGGCTGCATCATCTAAGTACTATAGAAATAGATGGAGGAATGTTAGTTCTCCCAGATATAAAGGTGTCATAGCCATTATATATATATATATATATATATATATATATATATTTGGAAGAAAGCGGTATGGTTACTCTTTTCTACGTATTTTGATAAAGACGGTAGTTTTATCCCAAACAAATGATTAATCATTTAGAAGTTTCATAGTATTTTTTCAATCATGGTGTTCATCAATGCTACCTTTAGTCAACTGATTCAGGTTAACTTGGAACTTGGATCGATTGACATTCAACTAAGCCATTTAGACCTTTTATTCCGTAGGAGGAATAATCGTTTGTTTTACGCCTTCTTGGACGTTGGGGTTATCAGCAAATTCCAGTTGGGTTTTGTTTGACCTATTATCCTAATCTTCAGGCTCCTCATAGAGAGAGGCTTCTTCCACGTTGCGACGAGTTTGAAGGTTAATCCTAATTAGTGTGACGATATATGGGACAGTTTGATGTGATTGTCGTGATAAGGATGGATGATCTTGAACAGAAATAGCAGTATTGGTCATCAAACTCGTTAATATTGCCAATTGTTCTGTTACTTGTTGAAGAGTAACCTTCACTTCAGCAAACTCAGTTAGAGATACTATAACCTTATCAGTTTTTGGAGTTCCTTCAACCATTTGTTGGTGCATTTTTGGAGTTCCTTCAACCATTTGTTGGTGCATAAAACGTCCAGTTTTTGGGTCTCTTCTTCGTAGGGTTGTACTAGTTTGTTGTAGTGGACTACGACTACGAAGGGAGAGAGGTAAGGATTTGCATGTTTAACAAAAGTACAAATATAAATTTATATGATATGAATCCTAGAGAATGAGGATCTCTTTTTGTGATTCGATTAAAACAAACATAGATTCGTATATAAATATACTCGCAAAGTTTGTTATAGATAAGACTCTTTTGTTGATATTTTACGGTGAGAGTCTAAAAAGGAAAAAGTGCATGATGGAAATGAAAATCTTCATGTCCAGTTGTAGTCTGTTTCGACATTAGAATCGTCTTCTACTTCAGTGTTCTAAACTTTCTCGTATTGTTTGAGAATGTGTTCTAGGTATTTCATTCGCTTTGACATGATATTCATTTGGAATGCATCATGTTATTTTTCGAGATATCCTGCATGGGTCCTACAATCAATGGGTTTATCCACAACGAAAGCAGCTTCGATAAAGTTTTAGCCGAAATGCTTGAACAAACTATGGGTATAGTAGTAAGTAACCCATTCCAAACCCATATGCATGATTAATGGCTTGTCATATATCATGAAAGTCATTTTCTTGATGGGATACCATGGGAGAATGTCCCAGATTAAATCATTACTTTATACCGGTAATTCATGCAAGGCTTTCTTCATTCTTTTATATTGGATAAAAGGGAACATGATGTCATCAGGTAGAACTGGCGGTAGGTGCTTGAACTTGTCAAGCAGCCAGATATAGAGAATCAATGGGAACCCCTTTTACTCATAGTAGAAGACATACCTGAGCTGTTTAGTCCCATTAGCATTTTTTCTAGAATAACACTAGAGGGATCTTTGTTGCCTCTTCGTATTTTGTGTGCTACCTCAATGATTCTTGAGAAGGGCTTACCATTTGTTGGTATTAGAAAGAAATAAGTTAGAAGAATTAACATCGTTATCATAGATGATCCTAAAGTCAGAGGGATCTCTCAATTTCTTATTTCCATCTTGGTCCAAGTCTGGAAATCGATGTATATCTTCGCGATGATAGTATTTGATGTAACTTTGAAGTATCTGTACTCTTCATGTAAGAGCTTTCCGATGTGAATTGAGTATATGAACGACCTTAAGTGTAAAACATTTTTGTTGTCCGTCATAAGAATAGTCCGGAATTCTTCTATGTTGGGCATATAGATCTTTCACGGAAGAAGTAAACTCGTTTGACAGGGTTCCACCTTTGTTGCATCTCCATCATGAAGGTGGAGTTTAGTTTGAAGTTGATGAACCTCAGGGATGAGGCCATATGATCGATAATTTTATTCGTTAGCATAAAAGTCATTGATTTAGAGGACCAACGCAACATCCGCCTACATGGACATTTTTGGAGACTACGATTGTATAATCAACTTGACAAACATGTTGTTTGATTTTGTTAAAGAAAATCCTTAGATATGTTTATTATATATATTATAGATGTATGCATATATTTTAAATAAGCACATACATGTTGACTTGTCGAGGCTTTGTTGTTTGGGGATATCAAACAACGAATGGGTAGAGTAAAAAAGGTTTTGTGTGTTAAGGTTTAGTCAAGGTTTGGTTTGGAATTTTTTTCCATTGTCGCTAAAGTCGCATCATGACGGATGTATCAAAGCCAAAAGGGGATCGATTCCAGGTACATAGTTATTCCTCACACAACATATATCAATCATAGACCGCTATGATCGATCTTCACGTAATTCATATAAATACAGAGTTTCGGTCAGATACTTCTTTATATAATCCTGGGTGATATACCCATTTGGGTTTCTGACAATTATTAGGATAAAGTCTAGGTACCCTTTAAGGCAATGAACCATGAAAGGTGGACTATTATGAAGGTTCTGGAATGTTATAAAAAACTTGTATAGCCAGAGTTTTATTTATTTTTAAATTAAATTATCCACAGCAGAGTCGCCAAGAAAGCTGTAACCCCAGGAAAAAGGTTTCTTCCGTAACTTAGCACATGTCGAATAACACGTGGCAATACGGGGTATCCCGGGGTGACTCGAGGTTCGATGCATTTTAACCTTGTTTTGCGTTCGAGTCATCTTTTTAAAATGAAACATTATTTTAAAAGATTTTTAAAGTACATTGGAGCTTTTGAAATGAAAAAATAATTAATTTTATATAAATTTTAATAATTTGGAGATTTGTTATAATCAAAAAATGATTTGAATTGAAATCTAGTTTAAATTAATTAAACATAATTAATTTAAAAATTAATTATTTGACAACAGAGTCACCAAATGATTTTAGAAAAATCAGTAATATATACGTTTATAAACATACTTTATACTAGAGTTTTCATAAGGGTTCGTTATTTGGTTACGCTCTGGAAAGGGCTTTCGTGCTATGTCCTCCGCACCCACCAAATGACAGATTTGATTTAAAGTAAAAGTCTGGCTATCATAATTTTTGTTTATAAAATTTATTTCATTTAATTAGTAGTCAAGGGTCCTAAACAAGGATAAATTTAGATTATGTAAATAATTGTACAAAATTATATAAAAGGGATTACTTGCAATTGCGTTGATATAAGGAGTAAAAATCTTGAAAAGTATCAGAAAAGTATTAAAATTTAAAAATAAATTACAAACGGGGACTTAGCCAAAATATTTGATCGAGAAATATCCCAAAAATATTTAAATATCATTTTCTAACTTTTCAGAATTATTTGAAAATGGTTTGGGTTCCAAAATTATAAAAATAATTTTGGATTTTAATAGGATCGACGTAATCGATAGACGGGGGTCTGACTATTGATGACGACTTCGGATAAACGATTTGATAGAAATCTTGCTAGGGATTTAAATCACTTTATATTTTTCACAAACCCTTACAAACTCTTGAACGATTCAAGTGCGGAAACATTTGCTCAGGTTTGAAGCTAAGAACCAAAGAAGGAGAAGATGACAAAATATAAATGACACTACAGTTTATTTATGGATGTTCAGAGCAAACTCTCCTACGTCACCCCTTCTTCAACCACCGGAAGAATTCACTATACATTTCTTAGAATAAAATACAGTTGCACGGCTAGCTCACCATTGAACAGAACAGACTCTATTCAACTTACAGCATATTGAAGAATATCACTTAGCTAGACAATACTTTGATTCTCTCTCTCTCTTGATATACACACAGTAAGGCAAGAAAGCAATTCGTGAGATTGTAAGTTTAGTAGTTTGTTTGTATGCGTATTTCTCAGTGTCCAACGACCATTCTTCTGTTGTCCTTGAAGATATTTAAATAAGGAGCAGGTACCAACGATCGAATATTCTATAATGACACGTGGCGAACTTTCATTGGAACACCTCCATAGTACACAGGTACAACAGACTCTAAACACCAGGATCGTGGTCGTTCTAATCTGGTAGTGCGCCAAATATTCTTCTAGAATTGTCCTGCAAGAAACAAGTAGTGAGAAGAATATTTGCTTACGTAGCATTAGTTAATTGGTTGCAACTGGCTGTCGAACTGATCTGCACTGAAAAAGTGGAGCAAGAGTAGCATACAACTAGTTGATCGTGGGTAGACGGATGCTAGCTTCAAGCAACTGCTTAAGCATGGCATTAGACGTTTTTCACTCAGACTGACAAGTCTAATGAAGTTAGATGCTCCGTATAATATCAGGATTGATTAGACTGGTCTAATGGGATTAGACGACAGGTCTAATTACGGTTCCCTTCAGACTAATCTGAAGGAGTTAGACTGCACGTCTAACTCTCATCTCTGTTAGACGACATGTCTAACTACGCATCCCTTCAGACTAATCTGAAGGAGTTAGACTGCACGTCTAACTTTCATCTCTGTTAGACAGCACGTCTAACTACGCATCCCTTCAGACTAATCTGAAGGAGTTAGACTACACGTCTAACTCTCATCTGTTAGACGGTATGTCTACCTACGCTTGTTAGACAACACGTCTAACTACGCCTGTTAAACTGCACATCTAACTACGTATCCGTTAGACTGCACGTCTAACTACGTATCCGTTAGACTGCACGTCTAATTACGCTTGTTAGACTTCACGTCTAACTACGCTTATTAGATTACACGTCTAACTACACCTGTTAGACTGCACTTCTATCTATGCCTGTTAGACTGCACGTCTAACTATGCCTGTTAGACTGCACATCTAACTACGTATCCGTTAGACTGCACGTCTAACTACGTATTCGTTAGACTGCACGTCTAACTACGTATCCGTTAGACTACACGTCTAACTATGTATCTGTTAGACTGCACGTCTAACTACATATCCGTTAGACTGCACGTCTAACTACGTATCCGTTAGACTGCACGTCTAACTACGTATCCGTTAGACTGCACGTCTAACTACGTGTTCGTTAGACTACACGTCTAACTACGTCTGTTAGACTGCAAGTCTAACTGCGTCTGTTAGACTACACGTCTAACTACATCTGTTAGACTGCACGTCTAACTCAACGCGTCTAATAGCCAATATGTCTAATGAACCTCATTCAGACTTAGTCTAATATAGCATATTTTCGATACACCTGCACCAAAAAACAATTAGACGGCTTAATTTAAGTTTTATACCGACTCATCATCAAAATTCCATTAGTCAAAGTACTTTGACCCTTAGTCAAAATAATTTGACCCAACAATTTCCCCCTTTTTGATGATGATGTTAAAACTTTGCACAATTTAAGAGATAAACATCCATCCAATAGAAGAAAAAGTCAAACTTGTTCACCAGTCTTACAGAAATAAGTTCCCAAAGACCAATATTCAGAAACCAAGTTTAAAGAACCAAGTTCACAAAGTAACAGAAGATAGTTTAGGAGAAAAAAGATTATTGATCTTCCCTTTTCACGAGTGGGTCGATTGGGTAGCGAGATCCTTGACAGCTGAATTCTTCACTAGTTAGAAGGTTTTGAAATAGAGGGAGAGAACGGCCACCACGACCACTTCCACCCCTTCTGCCACCACGACCACCTCTACTACTTCTACCACCACGATCACCGCTACGACCTCCGCCTCTTTTGATTGGCCTATCGCTATCATCACCGGTTGACTTTTGATTTGATCTGGTGCCTGTTGAAACACCACCACCTCTTCTGCCGCTATTGTCATCGCCTTAAGTAATGAGATTCTTCTCTTTCTCGGCAACAACCTTAGCATCTTCTTCAACCTGAATCTTCCTTGCAAAGGAATCAGCCTATTCTAACCGCTCAGCATTAACTCTGTTAATATTACCTTGAATCTCAATCATCTGATTTCGAAGCAAGCTAATTCCATCCATAACTTCATTATAGAGTTCAACGACATTTTCCATTTCATAGTCGATCAAATCGCTTTGTCGTCTGAAGAAGTTTTTTTCAAATTTGGTGTATGTCTTATTGAGGGTATGAGTCTCGTACGTGTTCCTCTTTAGTGTCTACTCCATATCATTATGGGTTTTAAGAAGATCGACAAATTCCTTCTTGTTTTCTTTCTGAGTCTTCATAATCTTTACCATATTTGATTGCATTTTAGCCATATTCTTCTAAAGAGTTCCCATCAATGCTGTCATAGTCTTCATAAGCTTTTTACCACCAACAGATGATCCTTCATTAGATGAAATCTCTTGAGAATTTGCTGGAGCAGTCTGAATGGGACGGATATGGGTGTCAACTTGTATGGACTGCTTGAGTCCATCCTTCTCTGAATCACTTTCAGACTTTTCTTCTTCTTCATCATCAACAAAATCTTCACGTACCTTGTGAACCGGACTGGGAAACCCATCTGAATGATGAGGAAGATTGAGAACATCATCATGAATGTTTGCAGCATTGATATCAAGAAACGGCCGAGGCTTGGGTGATCCTGGAATGAAACATTGAGACAACGTAAGCCCTTATGATGATTCATCAATTTTAGCTTGTTCCCCTTCAGATGAGGAACTCTTCTCTGATTCCTTGTCATTTGAGGGTTCCCCCTCAGATCGAGCTTTATCAGGCTGACTAACTTCGACCTCCTTTTCTAGAGAAGCCTCTGCTTCGAGAACAGGGGACTCCAACACTTCTTTTTCCTGGGTAACAAGAGCTTGAACAGGTTCCTTAACAACTTCTTCTTCTTCAATAATGGGATTGGATTGAATGAGTTCCACAATTTGCTCAATTCTGGGTTGGGCCATTAGACGTTTTTCTTCAGCTAAAAAACTTCCCAATTCTATAAGAAGAGCAACAACTTGCTCATCTTCAGCAACATCACGATCATCGGACAGATCCATAAGTTCATCTTCATCTGAGGAACTTCCAAATGGACTAACCCCGGAGCAATTTTCTCCATGAACATACCTAACAACGATAGAAATGTAATCTTGCATATCTTGTCTAGTCTTTTCAGAGCTTTCTCCTCTGCCTTAGCATTCCTCTCAAGAGGATTGAAATTGTCTCTTCTGGCTTGAAGAATCGGAAAGAGAGCTCTTCCTCTCAAATTTGCTTCAACTAACTCTTTTCTCTTAAGAGCTTCATAAACTTTCGATGTCTTAGCCCATTTCAGGACTCTCTTTTCAGTGCTGACTAGCTTCAACCATTGACTGTTTATGCCTTTACCCTTGATAACCTCATCATACTTAACAAACATTCTGTTCAAGACCCAAGTATCAAAGATCTCGATCTTTTTAGCAGCATTTACATTGGCCTGATCCATCATTAGGTTGACAATGCAGGTTGTTTCAAAAACCTCCTCATTAGAATCGGTTGCAACATCCTTCCCTTTTCCAATAACCTCAACAGGCTTTGAAGTAGGCCTTGGTTCCCCAAACGTGATTCCAACAGTCTTTCTTGTGGAACGCATTAACTATGAGCAGAAAGGGGTCTAACAAAGAGTCCTGACGTGGGTTCTAACTGAACAAGCTTTCCAGTCACTACGGACTCTGTTGGGACAGGATTGGAAATAGGGGGCTCTTCGACTGGCATAAAAAGAGCCTTTTCAGATGCATCACCATCAGCAAGGGTAAGAACTGTACCTTTCTCTAGTTCAAAAGAAATTGTAGCTTCAGCAACTACAAACTCGGGTTCACGGACAAGAGATGGAGTCCTGTCAAGATTATCAATGTTTGGACCAACTAGCTTAACAGTTGGCCCAACAGTAGGTTCCACAATAGGAACAGAAACATATTTATCTTGTTCCACCACAGGAACATAAAATTTAGGCACTTCGACCTGAGATTGAGATGGGGTTACCTTAGACGATACTTTCACAGACTTAGACGCTCTAGGAGCCTTTGATTTATCTCCTCTTAAAGCGGAGGACTTAACAGGTTTTCTTAACTGACTCGCGACTAGAGATAGGGGAGACATTGGGACAACAACAAGTTCAACTGGACCTTGCTTAACTCGGGAATTGACTATTCCAAAGTCCTTCTTCGAAGAGCTTTTCAGACTAGTGGAACTAGCCTCTAATTCATTGATTGTTCTCGTTCTCTTAGCTCTTGTCGACAGAATAGAAGCCGCTGGTTGCTTGGAACTAGTAATAGACATTCCTCCTGTCTGTTGGCTTGATGCTCCAGACAACGATTCCTTGTTGTTCTTCATTCGGACAAGGGTGTTGGTAACGGTGAATACATTATACACTCGGGTGGAATTGATCAGCTCAGAATCCCCCATGGGGACCCCCAAATGTTCCAGCAGACGACTAAGTTGAGCAACAAAACTCACACTTTCCTTGTTCTCTTGATTAATCGTTGCGCACAGGTTTATGAACAAGGTTGAGGACTAGTTGATCTGAATCCCCTTAGAAATAGTCGTCATATAGTCAAAACGGTCTTGACTATAGAGATGAAAAGAGCCCGCCTCCCTTTGAAGCGCTTTAGCAACCACATCATTCAGCAAAATAAAGTGGGGTTTGAGAGCTTTCTTACTCCCGTTTAATCGAATCTCCGAGCCGTCGGCTGAGAAAATCGTCTTCATTTTTGCCGTGACTTCAGATGGAAGAGAAAGATTGAACATGTGCCCATCCGATGGAAGTTCGAAGAACTCCGCATATGATGTTTCGTTGAAAGATATTTCAGTATCATTCACCGTTGTAGTAATGGAATCGCCGATCATCGTCGCCTATTTGAAAAACTCCATGACTTCTTTTTCGAGGAATATGAACAACCTTCCGAGGTATTTTCCGAGACCGGAATATTCAAGGGATCGGAACATGTCGACCACATCTTGCTGATCGAACATATACACAGAAGGGAAATCGTCCTGCAAAGTACAATGACCAAGTGTGATTCTCTTGTTGCCCATTTTGAAAGAATATGAACAGACACAAGATGAAAAAGGGTTTCTTAGAGAGAAAATCGAACAAATATAGGATTCTTAAGAGATTTTGAGAGAGAAAAAGCGTTTTCAATCTCATGCAGAATGTCCTTATACAAACTCCCAAGAGTCGTATGGGATAACCGTCATATTTCCTTAAAGGTAGGACCCATTCATTAAAATTAGACGTCCTCTCCAAGCAGTCATCATTATTCTGAAGGTATATTAGTCATTCTCTCTTAACTTGAAAGACACGTGTCTTCATGTTATTTTGAGATGAATATGTTTATGTTTGAACAGGAAAAATTAGACATCACAACACGTGGGACAACTGTCCTTGATCAGTCTAATACAAACGTAGTTAGACGTTTTTCTTACTACACCAATCTATGAAAACTAAACGTCTATTAAACGCATGGGTCTATTAGACGCAAGCGTCTAATTACGTGTCTCATAAACGTCTAACGTCTATTAGACGTCGACGTCTAATTATGAATGAACAACACATATTAGACATGTGTTTGGTTAGACGTGAGCATCCACTTGCTCTTGTAATAAAAACGTCTAACGTCTATTAGACGTATACGTCTAACAGCGCAGGTTATTAACCAAGACACATAGACTTAGATGCATAGAGTGTAAGTGAACATACGTCTAAGTACATGCTATTTCTCTTAGACGACCTCGTCTAATAGACCGATTAAGGCATTTTGTCTGCGCGTGTCTTTATTTTCATAATAAATTTTCCCTCTTATTTTATGGAAGAACAAAATTAATAAACAAATGTTTTGAGGTTCTTAAGACCAAAAAATATTTTTAAAACATAAAACACTTAGTCCTCTAGAAAGGCAAATTCCATTGGTTGTCTCCTAAAATGTATACTCAGAAGAGTATGCTCCATGCTTCCTTCCTGCAGCTCTCCTGTATCACCTACACAAGAAAATATTTACAAACTTTGGTACCCACATTCAATTGGGTCCTCGATCAATCAGTCCCTTAGGAATTCATACTTGAGTTATTCTGATGGATTTCCCATTTTGTGTTGTGATTAATGCGTATGATTTTCACTTAGCAGACGCCTTCCTGCTAGCCACTGATCCTTTAGCTTTTGAAGATGATTTTCTTTTAAAACTCCTTGACTTTAAGTCATGTTTAGATTGCCAGACTTTCTGGCTGCATCTAACTTATTTTTCAGCCAGCTAACATTCGGCGGAACATAAGTTATTTCATTCTTCAATGCTACCTCTTCATGAATCAGATCAGATTCAATATCAGTCACACTCCCTTTGACAAAACTTATTGGCTTAAGCTTGTCAGTTACTGAGTTTGACTTTTTTTAGGACTAGTTTGGGTCATTGCCATCAAATCCTAAACCGGATCTAGATCCAGCAGGTTTCAACAAACTAATCTGATATTTGACAGCTTCTCCATACCTCGTCCAAGCACTAACAACATAGTTTAACCTTTTGTTTTCATAAGAAAGAGTTTGAATCTATTCCTTGAGCATCTCATTCTCGGATAAGATCTCTACTACTTTCTTTTCAAAAATATTTGATTCTTGAGTTTGAGATAAAATTGGTTGAGACATTTTAGATTAAGATTTTGTTTCGTTTAGGGATTCTGCTAGCTTTCTGTACTCTATGACCATGTCATCTAGTGCAGCTACCAGTTGTTCCTTTGAAAACTTTTCAGAGGAGAAGTTAAATACCTCAGTTTCCTGGGTATCTTCTTCTTCTTCTCTTGCCATTAAGCACGCCACCTCCTTTTCATCACTGTCGTTGGATGAGAAGTAAGAATCACAATGGTTTCGTCTGTTCTTCCCATCCCCTACCATAAGAGACTTCAACTCCTTTTCATTGTCATTTTTTTTCTCTTCACGGTTAGGCTTCCGACATTCTGATTGGTAATGACCTAAAATGCCAAAGTTATAACACTTAACATCAGCTTTAGATTTCTTTTTATCATTAGAATTTGAAGAGCTTGAGTTAGAGTTGCTCTTCTTCATGAAGTTGCCAAACTTCTTCACAAAGAGAGACATAACATCGCTACTAAGCTGCTGTCTGCACATCAGGAGCGGTAGGAGGCTCTTCAGCGGTCACCAATGCTTTGGCAGTGATAATGGATGTGGATTGATCTTCTTCAATCCTTGAGTTCAACTCGAACTCATAGGCCTTGAGATCATAAAACAAATCAAAGAGCGAGATCTTGTTGAGGTCTTTGGATTCCCTCATGGCCATCGTCTTTATGTCCCACTCCCTTGGAAGAGAATGCATGACCTTGATTGCAATCTCCCTGTTGCTATTGGTCTTGCCGAGAATAGATAGAGTGGAGATAACTTGGCTGAACCTTATGTCAAACTCGTTCATCGTTTCTCCGGGACGCATTTTAAAGCTGTCAAACTGTTGCGTGACAACCATAATCTTATTTTCTTTTGTTTTCTCATTGCCCTCACATAGTTGGGTAAGTCTGTTCCAGATCTCCTTGGCAGTATCTCACTCGATGATGTAATTGAACATACTGTCATCAAGAGATCTGTACAAGACATCTAAAGCCATGTTGTTGAGATTGTTCTTCCTCTTGTCTTCACTGGTCCATTCGGATTTCTCCTTATCAATCTTGATGGGACCATCTGTGATAACACTCCACATATCGTCATTAAAAGAAAAAAGATGAGCACGAACTCTCTTCTTCCACACGATATAGTTTTCTCTTGAGAATGTGGGGATTGCGGTAGCACTAGCATCTTTGGTTATGGTTGACATTCTTAGTGAAAGCTTGAGAATAGAAACAGGGCTCTAATACCAATTGATAGGATTAGTGTAATCGATAGTGACGGGGGTCTGACTATTGATGACGGCTTCGGATAAACGATTTGATAGAAATCCTGTTAGAGATTTAAATCACTTTCTATTCTTCACAAACCCTTATAAACTCTTGAACGATTCAAGTGCGAAAACGTTTGCTCAGGTTTGAAGCTAAGAACCAAAGAAGGTGAAGATGACAAAATGTAAATGACACAGCAGTTTGTTTATGGATGTTCAGAGTAAACTTTCATACGTCACCCCTTCTTCCAACCACCAGAAGGATTCATTATACGTTTCTTAGAATCAAATACAGTTGCACGGCTAGCTCACCGTTAAACAGAACAGACTCTATTCAACTTACAGTATATTGAAGAATATCACTCAGCTAGACAATACTTTGATTCTATATCTCTCTCTTGATATACACACAGTAAGTTTAGTAGTTTGTTCGTATGTGTATTTCTTTGTGTCCAGCGACCATTTTTCCGTTGTCCTTGAAGATATTTAAATAGGGAGGATGTACCAACGATCGAATCTTCTATAATGACACGTGGCTAACTTTCATTGGAACACCTCCATAGTACACAGGTACAACAGACTCTAAACACCAGGATCGTGGTCGTTCCAATCTGGTAGTGCGCCAAATATTCTTCTAGAATTGTCCTGCAAGAAACAAGTAGTGAGAAGAATATTTGCTTACGTAGCATTAGTTAATTGGTTGCAACTGGCTGTCGAACTGATCTGCACTGAAAAGTGGAGCAGGAGTAGCATACAACTAGTTGATCGTGGGTAGACGGATGCTAGCTTCAAGCAACTGCTTAAGCATGCCATTAGACGTTTTTCACTTAGACTGACAAGTCTAATGAAGTTAGATGCTCCGTATAATATCAGGATTGATTAGACTGGTCTAATGGGATTAGACGACAGGTCTAATTACGGTTCCCTTCAGACTAATCTGAAGGAGTTAGACTGCACGTCTAACTCTCATCTCTGTTAGACGGCACATCTAACTACGCATCCCTTCAGACTAATCTGAAGTAGTTAGACTGCACGTCTAACTTTCATCTCTATTAGACGGCACATCTAACTACGCATCCCTTCAGACTAATCTGAAGGAGTTAGATTGCACGTTTAACTCTCATATGTTAGACGGCACATCTACCTACGCCTGTTAGACTGCACATCTAACTACGTCTGTTAGACTGCACGTCTAACTACGTATCTGTTAGACTACACGTCTAACTACATATCTGTTAGACTACACGTCTAATTACGTATCCGTTAGACTGCACGTCTAACTACGCTTGTTAGACCGCACGTCTAACTACGTATCCGTTAGACTACACGTCTAACTACGTATCCGTTAGACTGCACGTCTAACTACGTCTGTTAGACTGCACGTCTAATTGCGTATCCGTTAGACTGTACATCTAACTGCGTATTCGTTAGACTGCACGTCTAACTGCGTATTCGTTAGATTGCACGTCTAACTGCGTATCCGTTAGACTGCACGTCTAACTACGTATCCGTTAGACTGCACGTCTAATTATGGTTCCCTTCAAACTAATCTCCTTTGGATATTTTGAATTAAAAAAATATTATTTTAATATTATTATAAATTGGGGTATGCTATATTTTCATGCTTACAACAATGTTCTTTTTTTAAAAATATTACCCATATGTTTACGCGCCTTTTTTAAGACTTTTTGAAGAAAAAAATATTTTCTAAGAGGAAACAATTTTTATGTGATCGAAAATTTATCGTAGAAATTAAGACTTTATAAATGATTTCATAACTATAAACATCAAAGGATCTACAAATGACATACCTTCGTGGTTGTCTCATTGACAACCTTGATATTTGTATTACTTATTGTGCGCATATCATTAAAGACATTATACATTCCATAAAAGTTGAGTGGACATTCGGTGATATAACTATTTGTAGCCTCTATCTGAGCTTCCAAGCTTTCTATTTTTTAAATAGTTGCTAAAAAGTGGATGCTTCTATCTTCGATGTCATTTCGTTCTCATTGTCGGAGATTAGGTCATACCAAAGAATGGAGGAGCTTGGAGTCCTTGAAAGCAGTCGTTTTTGAGTAAATCAGGCTGAAACCATGATGAAATGATGAAAAGAAAAAGTTTATAAAGAGAGTGTTAGATAAAATTAGATCGGTTAAATAAAACTTAACAAAAACAAATTTCTTGTGCATGAACAGTTAAAGAATTCAACCGGTCAAGTTACTCAACCGGTCAAGCAACCCAACCGACCAAAAACCTGACCGAACAAGAAGATAAGACCGATCAAATCAGAAGGCCAAAATCGTTGAACATTCGGTCAATCTGAAGTTATGGAAAAACTGGAAGTCATTCGGTTAACATAAACAACCGACCAGTACAAATAGATACTTCGAGTATCTGTTTAGGATGATACCGAAGGGACAGACTTTAGTATTGCCATATTCATACAAGTCTGAGGACAATCTGCAGGCTGTAGAAGATCGTCCGACAAGATCTTTCCACTCTAGGATAAATCAGAGGCGCAATCCTCCAAGTGCAGGCAACTGTCCAACCGACAGTTGCCATACTAAGTAAAAGACAAACCTAGCCGGTTTGACCTATACATTGGAAGCCTAGACCGCCAGGTCTGAATCACTGAACCTCTGCTCAACCAATCAGATTTAAGGAAATGAAATGTGACCGTTGGCACATTTCACCTATAAAAGAAGGAGCTGAAGAGGAATAAATGTGGCTACAAGTTCTGCGAGTTTCAACAACCGAAGTTACAAATTGTGTTTTATCTCTCTAAGATTTAGAGCTTGAGTGCTTATTTGAAGTGTGATTACAATTTCAGTTAAAATTGTACGGGTGTTATCGAGCAGAAAATAAGTCTCGATCGGATTGTGTTTGTGTATTCCTTAGTGAATATCCTTCTCGCGGTTTCGAGAGGAAGGGGTGACGTAGGAGTTTCATCTCCGAACATCCATAAAAACCTCTATTGTTCTTTACTTTCTGACGGTTTTACATTCTAACCGATCTGTACTAACCTATTCATACTGTTCTAACCGACTCAACATCACTTAAACCGACTTACCAAATCCCAAACCGACCCATTATACTCCAAAACGACCTTATCTAAATCCGGTTCTGTCCTTCCAATGTGAGTGTTGCTTCAGTCTGAAACAAACCACTTCCGCACTTGAACTCGGTTCAAGGATTTGTGACAGCCTGTGTAGTATTGAAACCCGGTGTTAATCTCTAACTGGATTAAACACCAACCGTTGAGTGAAGACGCTAACCGGTCAGACCCCGGTCCCCCAGCCGCGATCTAGATCCTAACAATTGGTATCAGAGCAGCTAGTTTCAATACTCAAGCAAGCATGTCGTTTGATAGGCCCCCAATGCTAGAAGGTGACGACTTTGCCAACTGGAAGGCACGCATGCACCTGCATTTAATCACCATGGATGACGAGATGCAGTTCATCCTGACTGAAGGACCGGTAAAGATTGATAAAGACAGAAAGGACTGGACAGTTGAAGACAGGAGAAGAAACAATTTGGACAACCACGCCAGAAACTGCATCACTAACGGTTTGGATAGGAATACGTTTTGCAAGGTCAGAGATTACAAAACCGCAAAGGAAATATGTGAAGCGGTGATTCAAAATTAATGAGGGAAATGAAAGAACCAAGGAAAACAAGATAATGGTGGCTACCCAGAAGTTTGAAAACATCAAGATGAAACCGGGAGAAACAATGAGAGAATACAGTGACCGGTTCACAGATGTGATAGACGAGCTATCAACTCTTGGCAAGAAGTATGACAATAAGGAAGTCATCATGAAAGCGCTAAGATCTCTTCCAAGTGCATGAGATATAAAGACAATGTTGATGAGGGAATTAAACTGTCTAAGCAAGATGAAGCTACACGACGTATTCGAAGATCTTAAGGCATATGAGTTTGAAATGAGATCAAGGACTGAAGATGAAGTCTCAGCCTCAACTTCAACCAGAGCATTGGTCACATCCACAGAACCGGTTGCTCCTGCACCGATCAGAACCGCTGAACAGTTCACCGAGGATGCCATGGCAATGCTTGCACAGAAATTTGGCAGATTCATGAAGAGAAGCCAACCGACAAACAACAACAACTATAACTACGGTGATAAATCTAATATTAGATGTTATAACTGCAATTGTTTGGGACATTTCAGGTGGGAATGTAGAAAACCAAGACGGGATGACCGGAAATCGGACGATCAGAATCACCGAAATAACTATCAACAAACCGATGAAGGAAGTGAAGTTCAGAAAGCACTGATAGCCGATGACGGAGGAAGCTTATGGGTTCACAGTGACAGTGATGATGAACTCACATGCCTCATGGCAAATGAGGAACATGTATTTGACTCTCCTTGTGATGAATTTACTAAAGATGAGTTATTTAATGCACTAAATGATATGGTAGCAGAATATAAGAACCTATTAACACTAATACCTACCCAACTCAACTTTAGAACCGACCCCATAGCACCTACCTTGACCGAACCAAAAATCATCCAACCTGATAAAATCCTGGAAACCGAGATAGCACCTGAAATATCCTCTAAGACCAAACAGCTCAAGGAGTCAGTCCAAGAGCTGACCGAAGAGGATGATGTCCGAACCCAGTATCGAATAGCCGCATGGAAAAGATCCAGTGACATGGTGAACCAGATGTCTAAGTACAAAAGACATCCCAAATGCAAATTTGGTCTTGGGTACAAAGACAACGAATCCGCCAACCGGAACCATTCGGACAAAATGAAGTTTACAAATGGCAACCTCCCCTTTGTAAAGTTCGTCATGAGATCTTTAACTGACGATGAGGAACAAAGTGCCTCATATCCTGAAGACGAACTAATCTATGTAAGTCCAACTAACTCCGAAAAATGGCTTCACCCTGAGAAAAGGATAGCCAACCGGCCCAAAGGTAAGAAAGCCGAACCACATAGGTTAAACCAAAGACCACCTCCGAATAAGGCATTCTTAGGAAAACAAAATGATCTCAAACCGAATGCAGGAAAACTAGTTAGAACTATAACCGGGAAAGTTGTTCGACTTATTAAAGTCTGGATACCTAAGGGACTAATCGTTTGTGGACCCAAGTAAATGTGGGTACCAAATAGTTGTAAATATGTATATTTTGCAGGATATAAAGAAACAACTAGGAAACTCCGAGTGGTATCTAGATAGCGGTTGCTCCAGACACATGAATGGAAACAACATTCTTCTAACCGACATTAAAATAGAAACCGGTGCAGTGATTACCTTCGGTGACAACTCAAAAGGTAGAACTGTGGGCAAGGGTAAGATTGTCCATGGTAATTTAACAATTGATAATGTACTCTTAGTTGAAAACCTACATTTTAACCTGTTAAGCATTAGCTAGATGTATGATGCTGGATACACTGTAGAATTCCTTAAACATGCATGCTTAGTTAAAAATTCCCAAGGTATCATAATGCTAACCGGAAATAGGTTAGGAAATATATACAAGGTAGATTGGAAAAATAAAGTAGAATACCTTGTTTGCATGGAGGCTAAAACCGATCAAACCTGGCTGTGGCATAAAAGGTTAAACCACTTAAACCTTAAAACCTTAAAACCTTAAACTATATCCGCGGTAAAAAGCTAGTTGAAGGAATTCCTGATATAGTATTCAATAAGGATAAAGTCTATTCAGCATGCCAAATGGGTAAGCAAACTAAGTCAACCTTTAAAAGTAAAGGACACATTCAGTCTAACCGATGCTTAGATCTTATTCACATGGACCTATTTGGACCGATTAGGGTCGTCAACTTAGGAGGTATGCTTTATACCATGGTAGTTGTTGATGATTATTCTAGGTATACACGGGTAATATTCTTGGCATCCAAACGTGAAAGCGCATCAAATTTGATTACATTGCTTAAACGGTTACAAAATGAAAAATCAACACGCATCAATAGCATTAGGAGTGATAGAGGAGCCGAATTTACAAATAGTACTCTAAATGCATTTCTTGATGAATCCGGTATTAGACACGAGTTTTCTAGTGCTAGACTCCTCAACAGAACGGCCTGACCGAGAGAAGAAACCAAACTCTCAAGGAAGCCGCAAAGTCCATGATAGTCGATTCGGGTGTTGCCCAGAAATTCTGGGCTGAGGCTATTAATACTGCATGTCACACACAAAACCGGTCTCTAATTAACAAGTTCCACAACAAAACACCATATGAAGTATACTTTGATAGGATTCCTAACCTTAAGTATCTTAAAATTTTCGGTTGTAAATGTTACATTCACATAAATGGCAAAACTTACCTATCTGCCTTTGATGCAAAATCCGACATTAGGATCATGTTAGGTTACTCAGCAGTTAGTAAAGCTTATAGAGTGTACAATACTAGAACTTTAACCGTGGAGGAATCACTTCATGTCGTTTTCGATGAATCGGTTGAAAGCAACACTGCATCATCCTTTGATCTACACAACAGACTGGAAAACAACAATATCCATTTTGATAGTGAAGATGAGATTCCGGTTTTCAGACGGTTTGTCCATGACCAAATGGAGGATAATGAAACCCAGCCGGATTAAGCTGTCACACGGTAGGAAGCTGACACCTCGGTTCAAACTGAGGAAATCGGTCGGTCTGACATCCTTGTTCAGCCTACCGATATGTCTAACCTTTATCAAGTAAACGGTGATTTGGTAGACACTCCTGAACCGAATCTCAAAAGGAACACAAATCATCCTCCTGAGCTAATTATAGGTGATCCTTCAAAACCTGTTCGAACTAGGCGACAAATCCTGGAGGAATATTTCAATTCCGCTTTCATATCCCAGATTGAGCCGAAAAGAGTGGATGAAGCATTGTCAGATCCGGATTGGATCTTGGGAATGCAAGAAGAGTTAAATCAGTTTGAGATTAATAAAGTCTGGTACCTAGTCCTTAGACCGAAAGATCAATCGGTCATAAGAACAAGATGGGTATTTAGAAATAAACTCAATGAAGACGGTTTGGTCACAAGGAACAAAGCCAGATTAGTGGCACAAGGATACAAACAGGAAGAAGGAATTGATTTTGAAGAATCATTTGCCCCTGTAGCTAGGATTGAAGCCATTAGGATTTTTCTGGCCTTTGCTGGTTTCAAATATTTTATAGTTTTTCAAATGGATGTCAAAAGTGAATTTTTGAATGGTGAACTACGTGAGGAAGTATATGTTGAACAACCACCCGGTTTCAAAAATGCTGATCTGCCTAATCATGTATACCGATTAAACAAAGCATTGTACGGTTTAAAACAAGCTCCTAGAGCTTGGTATGATACGCTAACCGCATTTCTGTTAAAACATGATTTCACCATCGGTTAAGTGGACAAAACCCTATTTAAATTTGAGAAAAAGGAACACATCCTACTTGTTCAAATATATGTAGATGATATCATCTTCGGCTCAACCGATCTTAAGCTATGTGATAAATTCTCAACCTTGATGACTAACAAATTTGAGATGTGTATGATGGGAGAATTAAGCTTCTTCCTAGGTCTTCAGGTTAAGCAACTCGATGGAGGAACTTTCATCAGTCAACCTATATACACAAAGGAACTTCTAAAGAAATTTGGGATGGATACATGCTCCTCAGCCGCTACCCCAATGAGCTCATCAGTTAAATTGGACAAGGATGATGACGGCCAGACAGTAGACCTGACAGCTTACCGAGGAATCATCGGCTCTCTCCTATACTTGACAGCAAGTAGACCGGATATACTATTTGCGATCAGTGTGTGTGGAAGATTCCAGGCTAATCCAAAACAGTCTCACTACACAGTCGCAAAGCGAATCTTGAAATACCTAAAGGGAACCCCTGAAGTCGGTCTATGGTATCCAAAGGACTCATCTTTTAACCTCACAAGTTACTCAGATGCAGACTATGCAGATTGCAAAGTTGACAGAAAAAGTACCAGCGGAACATGTCAATTCCTAGGTGATCGGCTTGTTTCATGGCACAGCAAGAAACAGACATCGGTTGCCACGTCAACCGTAGAAGCTGAATATCTGGCAGCCGGAAGTTGCTGTTCACAACTTCTATGGATCCAACAATAACTGAAGGATTTCAGTATCACAGCCGAAGAGTCTCCGATATTCTGTGATAACACAAGTGCCATAGCAATCACATACAATACGGTCTTACACTCTAGAACCAAACACATCGACATAAGGCATCACTTCATCCGGGAACATGTCATGTTGAAGCATATCCGGCTGGAATACGTATCAACAGAACAACAAGTAGTCGATATCTTCACAAAGCCTCTGCAGGAAGCTAAGTTTTATCACTTCAGAAACATACTTGGTTTAACCGATATTAATCAGCTCATCTCTTAGAAATGTCTAAAAGGGAAAATCGGTTCGGACAGACAAAACCGGTAGTTCCTCCTAAATCGTCGGATTCTAAATTCACCAATGTACCTATTGAAGAACCGCTTTGTCTATCAATTACAGTAAACCGACCGGTTACTTAGTGCATACACCAATTAACCGCATCGGAACAAATAACTGAAAACTGACCGGTTTGGAAATAATGTACTCCGGATTATTTGGTCTCCGAACAAAAGTGGAATAATTATCTGTGTTTAGAGTTATCTGTTCTGAAAAGATACATTTTCAAAGCAAAATGGTCATACCTCAAAAGACGTGAAAATATGATATCTTTCACCGTCTAGGCCTATGACTCACATCCTAGGTTGTAGACATGCCTATTTCATGCAATATGTTTTATCCTATGGTCAATAGAATACATCAACTGTCACCCACTGGATAATACTATCATCCCTCTACTAATATATAACTTAGGCAAACATCAGACAAAATATTCACAAGTATCAACTTATCCTCTCACTAAGACAAAAATGTCTCAGTTTCTAAACATTTTCAAGTTTATTTCGATTCAGCTCAAAGTACAGAGCACTATGAAATCTTTGAAATGATTAAGTCACTTGAAGATACCGGTCTAAAATCCTCCTAGATGACAAACATGTCATCTTCCCCGAAACCGTCCCGGAGTTCTTTTATAACGCCAGGGTTTTCCGTGATACCCCTCATTTTGACACCCTCATTCAATCTAGGGTCGGAGGGACTGTGTTTGATTTTTCGGAGAGTGACTTTGCAAGATCCTTCGATCTTCCGAAGCATGGGATCACTGATCTGAACGTCCCGGCCGGACTGAAAGCCGAAATCTCCTTAAGCTTCTCTCGGCAAACCATCCGGTCAGTGACCACGGTGCTAGGTCATCATTGAGAGCTGAATACCAGCTTCTCAATGATATCATCGGTCGTGGCATCCTAGGTAAGGATGTGACCAACACCTACTGTGCTACAGCTTTCAATATGATGACCGCTATCACAACAGATACGCCGGTCAACTGGTCCAGGGTGTTATTCGATGTCCTAATCTGGATGATCAGTATTCGCCAAACCGGCCTTATCCCTCAGATCAACTGCCTACTCATGGAACTCGGGGTTCCACTATGTCCGGGCGAAGGACTGAATCAGGCACAGGTCATAACCAAGGAAGTTGCCGACTCATTTTATGAGCAGTTTGAGAAGGCATGTAAGAGGAAGAACCGACATCTCAACTCCTCCGGCAATTAAGTCATTCCTTCCTACAACCGGTCATTTTGCTGTACACACTGGTTGTATTATTATCCCACTCCATTATGATCAATTCGGTTTAGTCTATGTCGTTTTCGGCTTTAACTATGTCCCTTTCGGTTTCTTGTATTTCTCTTTCATTAATGAAAAGTAACTTTCAACTTCCAACTATATGGGAAATTACACAAACTTAGTTCCTTTCTAACTAGATTCTCCACCTCGAGCTCCGCAACCGGTCAAAAGTAACTCCTTCCCAAGGAGTTTTGGAAACATAAATATTCCCTTCATAAATAAGACAAAACTGAATTTCAGCATTAAATGCCCCTATTTTCCCTCTCAAATCTATATAAGGAACCCCATCTTATCAATTCACCATACCTCCAAACAAATCAAAATTTCTTAAACTGTCTCTCTCTTGGCAAAATCTGAAAGTATGTCGAACCGAACACTAAGAAACTATCTGAGCATTGATTTCGACTCAGTCCTTCAATTTGATGATCTGGAAACGAAGGAACTTCTCTTTGAATCCTTAATCGACACCGGCCTTCGTGATTTTCTCGAAGAATCCAGACCTATGCTCATTCCAGAAGTACTGTAATTCTTCAACAATGCATCCATGAGTGGCGATATCATTGTTTCCATGGTGAAAAGGCGCACCGTTTTTCTGAACGAAAGTGCATTCGCTCAAATGTTTAATCTTCCCACTGAAGGGTTTTCCGATTTCCCATCCCGGGTGGGCAGTGCAGCAATCGATTATTCGGAAATGTTCTCCGGAACCGAAGTACCGGTGGAGAACCACGGTCTGAAAACCCGCCTTGCCCATCACATCCAACTCCTTCACGAGATCGTCAACCGATCCATCATTTGCCAATCTCCGAACCAATACTACTCCAAGAAAGTCTTCGATATGATGACCTACATCGTCAGCCACACTCCCATAAATTGGTCATCGGTCATCTTCAATAACCTGAGGACTATGGTCGAGACAAAGAAAGGTCTCGGCTACGCCCCCCACATAAGCCGTCTCCTTCTGGCACATAGTCCAGATTTTGGACCGGGTACACCGGCGTACCTATCAGATGTTCTCAATGAGGAAGGGGTGGAGGACAAGCTCTCTAGAATAATTATTACATAAGTTATAATCCTGTATCTTGTGTATTTTAAACCGATCTGTATATCAGTCTATATTATGCTCTCTTTCATTGAATGATTATTTGAGTTTTTAAGATAGAAACCGAGTCAAAATCACATTATTAAAATATCTATCTAAATAACTAACCGGCTAAAAACGCTAACTACCTCGTTGACTAACCGGTCACTCCGCTGTTTATCATCGGTTAAATAACCGCTTCATAATCGGTTATAAGTACAAACCGTCTCATCGCCGGTTAACCGCATCAAAAGGCCGCTTAAATTTCCCGCCTCTCGTTTTCCGCCCAAATTATTTTGGAGGGAAAATTCCCGCCCAAAGTTGACATGACAGTTCGCGACGGTTGAACTTCCAACCCGCGACTATAAATAGAGTCCTTAGCCATTTTATTTCATTCTCACGCGAATCGGCTTTTTCTCTCTAGATTTCACATCTTCCAAAACCCTCAATCCCTCGATCGTTCTATTCTACCTACAATGGGTCGCGAATCTGTGCTCTTCACCCACATCGTCCAGGTCGACTTCGATGAAATTCGGGCGAATGGTTCGGCGGAGGCAAAACGGGTGTTAACCCAGATCTCCGAGTCCGGTCTCGAACATTTCTTGAACGGACCGTTTGTCTTATATCAAGAGGCGGTTACCGAGTTCTTTCAATCCGCCGTCCTCATCGAAGGGGCGACAACCGCAACTATAGGCGGACAACCATTCAAACTGACGAAGGAGTCGGTTGCTGAAGTACTACATCTACCAACCGAGGGGAGCGACTTCTCGGTGGTCATAGACGAGGAAACTTTCCAAGCGGCTTGCCGGGATCTTTCGGATACAGAGGTCTCTATCGCGGTATCCGGTAAGAAAACCTCACTTAAACCGGAATATAGACCGCTGTGCGAGATTTTCACCAAATGGGTTCAGCGCGAGGAGGCAACTATGATAGCCTCACCCGAATAAAAATTGAGATGATTGTCGGTTTAGTCAACGACACCAAAATCAACTGGGCAAAGGTGGTCTTCACAAACTTATGTGAGATGGTGGATCCGACATCCAAACGGTCATGGGGATACGCTGTTCCACTAGGCAAGCTGATGCGTCATTTCAACGCTAACACCGATCCCGGTGTTTTTCTTCCTCCTAGCAAAGTTATAAAATCCCATCAATTTCTTAAACCGGAGGACAAGCAAGGCAAAAAGAAGGCCTCCGGTTCTACAAACGGTCGAAAGAAGAGACAGGCTAGAAAGAAAACGGCTCTGGTCAAAGAAAAATCCGGAAGCAAGGCGGATAAGCAACCAACCGGATCGGCTAATCCGCAGTCCGACACCCTCAACACTGAAAATTCGGCATCCAGCTCGGGTCGAACCGCTTCACAACACACCGGAGAAAATCGGACTAGAAAAGGAAAAGAGCCGGTAGTCGAGGAACAATCGGCAAGAACTGATGATGAAGAAACCGGTCCAACTGGGCAAACAAATGCCTCGGACGAACACATCCGGCAAACGGTCGAGGACCTCGTCAACCGAATCATGAAAGAAATTCATGAGCAGGCTCACGCGACAACTGACGTCTACTATCACTGGGCCCTAAACCGGCAAGAAATATTCTACAACAACATGCTACTGGACCTCCCAACTGATCGAAAATTTGAAACATTGGTTGAGATGGAAGCAGAAGTGATCAACCTAACAAAGGTTCAGAGCGTCTTGACCGCTCTTCGACGAAGTAGGATGGTCGAATCGCATGCTTGGTTACTGGGGCTCACCGAACACATCCAACGTCTTCAAGGAAAGCATATCCCAGGGGCATCGGATTCTTAACTTGAACTCTTGGTGTTGGACATGCTAGCGGTCAAAGAACGAGAACTGACCGAGGAAATGGCTCGGTTGGAATCTGAACCCGAACATCAGGAGGCGTCGCATTTCTCCAAATCTCCACCTGAGGATGAAGGAGGTCCAAATCCGGCTGTAAATGAGCATTTCTCTCCTCCACCGGAACAGGAACACACAATCAATAACATCGATTTCAGGACGGGTACACCGCCCACCGATCAACGAGTCTCTCTTCAAACCGAGGATTCAGTACCGGTTGTAACAGAAGATAGTGTAAAGGACCTTATCGAAGAATTTGTCAATGCCGCCATTCGGCCGTGGCAAAAGAAGATCAAAGAAACCGCGACTAAATCCATCGAGATGATTGAGTCAACAAATAAAGAGCTACAAACCGCGGTCGGACGGATCACGTCCGTTGAAGACAATTACGGCATGACCGATCAGTTGTATAGTGGCTATACTAACAGAACTAAGGCATTGGAGGAGACAACTAAGAAGCTGGAGACCGACCTCGCTCTTACCAGCCAAAAGGTTGGTATGACGGAACAAACCCAATTAACAACCGATCAAAGGTTGAATAAGATTGATGAGGATCTAGCTCAATCCGGTGTCTAGGCCGGTTCTACACTTGAGAGGGTGGCGATGCTTGAGGAGAAGCATGCCAAAACCGAGGCTGATCTAAAGGCGGTCACCGAACAGCTGGCAGAAATGATAGCGGCAAAGCTGCCTGCCGATAAGGCACTTGAGGAGGCAAATGAGCTTGCGGCTCAAAAGATTCAAGATGCATTGGACGAGCAAACCCGACTTCAAAAGGAAACGGCGGAGGCAGATGCGAACCTGGCCGGACATCTGCAAACATTAGAAAACATTGCACCAACCGTGGCGATCCAGCAAAATGAAGATGCAGCTCGACTAATCGGCCAACAATCAGCATACAATGAGTTCGCCGAGGCTCACAAGAAGTCCAAAGCGGTTGCTTCCCCATCCGGTCCGGTTACAAGAAAGAGAAAGAATTCTTCCAAGAGGGCGTCCATCTCAAAGTTAATAGACAGAGTTACTGACACGGTTGTCGACCCTCCAAGCAACCCGACTTCACATGAAAATGAAGATCTCGAGGAAGAAGACGTACCGCTAAACAAAAGACCGCGAGGTCTTGACGTAGCTCCAATTAGATCGTTTGCTCCACCGGCTTCCCCGTTCACCGGCACATCAGGCGGTCAAGGATCTTCCTCCAGGCCTGTTCCAGTGGTCAAGGGAAAGGCAACTGATGAAATGCTGGACAAATACTTGTCGCCCAGGAAGAAGAAATAGAAGCCTTTTTTACTTATATTTCCTATGTTTACTTTAGTTTTATATATATCAAGTATCTTTACTTTAGTATATTCTTATATATATATATTAAGTATTTTTGGAAACCGGCCTACATTTGTATTCTTACATGGTTTTGAATATTTTAAATAAAATAATCAATAAGGGAGAAATTGATAAGATAAAATATAAAATTTTTCCAAAAATTTTTCTCAAAATTTTCCCAAAATTTTTCGAAAAATTCTTCTAAGTCAGTTTCCAAAAATCCGGCCAAATAAACTCTTAAAAACAACCGGCCTACATTTGCATTTTACATGGTTTTAAATATTTTAAATAAAATAATCAAAAAGGGAGAAATTGTTAGATAAAATTAGATCGATTGAATAAAACTTAACAAAAACAAATTTCTTGTGCAGAAACAGTTAAAGAATTCAACCGGTCAAGTTACTCAACCGGTCAAGTTACTCAACCGGTCAAGCAACCCAACCGACCAAAACCTGACCGAATAAGAAGATAAGACCGGTCAAATCAGAAGGCCAAAATCGTTGAACATTCGGTCAATCTAAAGTTATGGAAAAACCGGAAGTCATCCGGTTAACATAAACAACCGACCAGTACAAATAGATACTTCGAGTATCTGTTGAGGATGATACCGAAGGGACAGACTTTAGTATTGCCATATTCATACAAGTCTGAGGACAATCTGCAGGCTGTAGAAGATCGTCCGACAAGATCTTTCCACTCCATGATAAATTAGAGGCGCAATCCTCCAGGTGCAGGAAACTGTCCAACCGACAGTTTCCATACTAAGTAAAAGACAAACCTAGCCGGTTTGACCTAACATTGGAAGCCTAGACCTCCAGGTCTGAATCACTGAACCTCTGCTCAACCAATCAGATACAAGGAAATGAAATGTGACCGTTGGCACATTTCACCTATAAAAGAAGGAGCTGAAGAGGAATAAATGTGGCTACAAGTTCTGAGAGTTTCAACAACCGAAGTTACAAATTGTGTTTTATCTCTCTAAGATTTAGAGCTTGAGTGCTTATTTGAAGTGTGATTACAATTTCGGTTAAAATTGTACGGGTGTTATCGAGCAAAAAATAAGTCTCGATCGAATTGTGTTTGTGTATTCCTTAGTGAATATCCTTCTCGCGGTTTTGAGAGGAAGGGGTGACGTAGGAGTTTCATCTCCGAACATCCATAAAAACCTGCCTTGTTCTTTACTTTCTGCCAGTTTTATATTCTAACCGATCTGTACTAACCTATTCATACCGTTCTAACCGACTCAACATCACTTAAACCGACTTACCAAATCCCAAACCGACCCATTATACTCCAAACCGACCTTATCTAAATTCGGTTCTGTCATTCCAATGTGAGTGTTGTTTCAGTCTGAAACAAACACTTCCGCACTTGAACTCGGTTCAAGGGTTTGTGACAGCCTGTGTAGTATTGAAACCCGGTGTTAATCTCTAACCGGATTAAACACCAACCGTTGAGTGAAGGCGCTAACCGGTCAGACCCCAGTCCCCCAGCCGCGACCTAGATCCTAATAGAGAGAAATAGGTTAAAGATAAAATATGTTGAAGAAATGGAAATAGATTGAAGATATGGAAGATATATTGAAAGGATGAAAAGATGAAAGGATGAAGAGAGTGTAATGGAAGCGTGTGGGAGTAGAAAAGACATATATGTTTGGTTGAATTGATGGTGAAACGGGAAACGATGAGACTTAATTTAATAAGACTAGCAAATAGTCTTGTATTGAATATTTATTAATATTGTAAAAGTTATGTTTTATATAAAAATTCATATAGTTTAATGAACATTATAATGTTAATAGATTGTCTATAATTGTTAATGCGAAACTTATTGCTAATAGATTACTAATAGATGTTTATAAAATTATTAAATATTATTGTCATGTAATTTGCAATAATATTATATTATACAATTGCATAATTTTTTGTGAAAAAAATTATATATAATTTTTATTGTAAAACGAAATTTTTTAAAACTAATTAATATAAATGCAATGTATTTTGCAATAATATTATTTCATATTATTTCAGAACCGGTTACTAAGAGATAATAATTAATGCATAACTTAATGCTATTATATTATGAATATTTAAAAAACTATTTACAAAATTATTATATAAAATTGTAATATGATTTACAGTACTAAATTATAATTAAATTGTAATATCAATTACGAATAAATTATTTATTTGTATTAATGTAAAGTATATTATAAATTTCCTTATCAATATTATCTCAATTACTTGAGAATTTAATTTGCAATAATCACAGCCAAATTTATATAATATTGGTTATAATAGTTAATGAAAATATATATTAGTGATATTATTAGCATTATATTATTATGTGACTTCCTTACTACTAGTTTAGCTATAAGGATATATTAATATAAATTTAAAAAAATATTAAAATTTGTCATTTTTAATAATATATTTTATATTAAATATTTTTCGTATTATATTTTTTGTAAAAATATATTTTGCATTAAATATTTTCATATTATATTTTTTATTATAACGTGAATTGCAGTTGTTGAAAACATGCATTAAAAAAAGAAATGTTACAGCTAAAATGCGATTTGAAAGTTTTTTTTTTTTGTAATGAAAGAAAATTAAATATTTAATTTTGATTAGAGATAATGAAAATTTGTGACCAAGAACATGTTTAATGTTTCATATTAAAAATAACAATATCTCATAAAGAAATCAGTTCACACAAAAATTTAAAAGCAATTTTCAGTCATCTTGTTCTTCTTTTTGGTGAGTAGAAGGTGCATCTTTTTCTCTTCTTCTTAATTATTAGGAGGTGCATCTTGAGTAGGAAGTGTGTCTATCTCTTTCTTATCTTCAACTATGACCAAGCTCTGCAAAAATTTGGTTGTGTGTATCTATCAATTAAATATTTCAAAAAAAATAACAAATTATTCTTCGTAAAAATTAAAGTCAATTGATAGAGATAACTTGCCTTTAAAGAAGTCGAAATAAAAGGATAAGGAGCGGGAACAAAAGAGATGGGGTCGGGAGACAATGGAGGAGAGTCTGAGAGCAAATTATTTAGAAGTTGCTTATTACTCTCATCGAAACATTTCCAAGCTTTTTTAAGTGACCTAAATTGGATGCCTGTTCCAGGTTGATAATAGAACTGCAATGCATAGCATTTATTATAATATAATAAATAATTTCATTAAAATCTATTAATAACAAATTTGTTAAAATAAAAACTCTAAATATTGTAATTATAGACATATATTAGAGAAGAGAAATGATTAGGCGAGGGAATTTGGTAAGAGAATTTGGTGAGGGAATGACGTGGCATAATCTTATTTGATGAAAAAATCAAATAATTTCTCTCATTTCTCTCTTTCCTCCCACTTTTACATTTTCCAACCAATGAAGGTGATGCCACGTCATTCCCTCACCAAATTCCATCACCAAATTCCCTCACTCTATCACTCCTCATTAGAGAAATATACACTAACAAAAGATAAACATCATATTCTATTAAAAGAAGTTTGAGGAAAATATAAAAAAGAATATTAAATAACTTCAAATACTATTATTTAATTTGAATAAATGTACTTTTACTTTCCAACTATATGGATATAAATTATTGTTATGCATCAAAGAATTTATAAGAGCAAAAAGTACAAGTAAATAATCAACAACAACAAATAAATATTACAAAGCCACAAAATAAACTTAAATAAACAATAATAGTGCAGCCATTTAAATCAATAGTTTAATATATTTTTTAAATAAAAACTAACTTTGATCTAAAGTTTAATAGATAAATAAGTGATTATTTGATAATGGTTAATGTAATTTAATTTGATTGTATTGAGAATAAAGTTCATGGTTCTATATTAAAAAAGGAATAGTTATGAGAAAATATACTTACATGGTCGATTTTTGTAGAATATTTTTCATTTGTCCGGATCCTAGATTCCACTTTCCATCCAGGAGGTGCATGGTTGCCTTTGAGACTTCTTCTAGAACTTGACTCATTTTTTACTTCCATTTCTTTTAGGGATGGATGGATTGAGAAAGAGAGAATTCACTTGAATTAAATATTACAGCCAGGAGTTATGTAAATATTATTTCATATTATCAAATTACCAAAATCTAAATAAAGTTTTTATATTAGCTTTGGTAGGAGATTATGTAAATTTGATTTCATATTATCAAATTACCAAAATCTAAATAAAGTTTTACTTTTCTATAACATTTTTTTAATACAAAAATCTTTTTCTTAGAAAGGAAGAAAATGTTAGAATTTATAAGATTAAACTTATCTCAAATGAAAGTGTGCGTCATTATAACTCCAAAATTAACTAAACCAAACACGACCTAACAATAGTAATAATTTAAAAAATTAATTTGAAATTAAAATTCAAACTTATCTCAAATAGGATTGTGATTCATTTAACTAAACCAACTTGACCTAAAAATATTAATAATTTAAAATTTTCAAATTAAATTTTAAGTTATCTCCAATTATTATTATTATTATTATTATTATTATCTAACAAATTATTATATTTTTTAATATGTAGTTATTATGATTTATATTAAGGTAGTATACATTTAACACGTTGCAATTTTCTTTTGATGTCCAATTAGAAATACATCTTCCAAGAGAAAACAAAATTGAGACAAACATTAAAACAACACTTTTACATTTTATTATCAATGTTTAGTATTTTAGTGATATTCTGTTGATTCATACTAAATTTAAAATTATTTGTTCATAAATTTCCGTATATATATATATATGGTATACAACTAGTTCCTATAAAATTTTGTAAATAATTCATGTTAGAAGAATTATTATATGAGCTCTTCATTAAAGTTTTGCTTAAATTTTACGACGGTAGTTACACCCTCTTAATGTCTTAATTATGTTCTAGGTTTTTTTGTTTAGTTATTGTTTCCAATGATTTTTTTATTGGAAATTATTGTCAAATTGTGGATGCTATGTTTAGATGGGTTAGTAAGGATGCCATGACAAATCATAGAAAGTTTGGTTTGAGTTTTCCGTTTATTTTGTTAATAGTTGATCTGTTTTAATCTAGCTTTTGATAATGATTTCCTTTTCCAATTTATTAATTGATAGTAGTTTTTGAAGTATTTCATGTTACATGCCTTCACATGATGGTAATCAATGTGGTTTTTCTTTATAAGGATCTATTTCTTTCTATACAATATTAAATATTAAAATGAGTAATTGGAGCGTAGAGACACTCAATTTTTATACCTAAAATTAAAATAAATATGCCCATTTTAATATGATGATCATATTTGATTATTGGATCAAGAGAGAAAATATTAGAAATACTTTTTTGAATTGGCTCAAAACGACCCTTGAATAGCGGTCTAAACGCCAATTTCAAAAAATACTCGAGCTTCACATGTTTTCATACTTTTATAATGATCGGTATGAAAAATCATAAACTTAAATATAATATTGATGTTAGACAAAATATATCAAACAACTAGTTCGGGTTTGTTTATGCATCAAACGTCATGTTTTATAAAAAAAAATTAGAACTTGGGATACCTAATACGTTCAGGTTAATCGGTTCAAAATTCATGAATTTTGAGTATAATATTGTTATTTTCAATTTTGTACAAAATGTTTTCAAAAGTACAAGAATGTCAAAAACCGAGTTCAATCGGACGAGTCAAGAAGGAGTCAACGAAAGTCAACATGCTTGACCGTGGACCTTAAAAAAATTCAAAACGTGAATGCTGACATCAAGCTGACGCCAATCACAAATTATTTGGAAAAACTCCCAAATGCATGTGCTTGGCACGTTGGTGCGCTGAAGAAATTATACCAGGATCAATAATTTAAAAAATTCACACAAATCGCTATTATATGAAATTAATTAATCTTGGATGATTTGAAAATCTTGAAGAGTCCTCTACAAGATTCGTTTGTATCCAAAATTGAGTCGAAGTAAGATAATGTGAACAAGACAGGATCAAACCGGATATGCTTGTAGTATAAAATTCATAACTAAGGCTATAGAGCTTTGCATTTGAATTGTGACCTACGGTTGAAAAGCTAAGACACAGCCCGTCCGAATGGCACCGGTCATGTGTCTCCATTCGACTATTAAGGTGGTCAATTCGGCTCGATAACCCGTTGCAATATCACCCACTTCGGTCTTGGAGCAAACGAAAGCATGATGTGACTTTAAAAAATTATATCTTTGCACTCACTTTACCATTTCGTGCAAGTGAGCTATCGTTGAAAGATCATTGAATTGGCTTTCATTTGATAACAAGTAGCACTCATGGCTCAACCTACATTCTACGCTAAGTCACCCGTAAATCTGACGATTCTTTTTAAGACCCACGATGCTCCATTGAGAATTGCATGGACATGCAACTTGTCTCGGATTTCTTGGGCATTACAAAACATTTAGCCAAACTCAATATATTTCCCATGCACCCTACCCTAGCTCAGACTCAAAGATGTTCTAAGTCTAAAGTTATAGATGTTTAAAGTCTCAATTAATCCATGTTGGCTGAAACCAGAAACTCAAAAGAAGCTTGACTTTAAAAATATGTAACTTGGATCACACTCCATATTTGATCTGTTTCAAGTTGAAAAATGAGGTGGACGGGTTACCTACACACAGGGCTTGGACTCAGCCAAAATGAGCTTGAACTTAGTTTATGGTGACCCACTAAGTGAGTTGTTAGTTGAGCCATCTCTATAAATTAAGACCTAAATATACCTTTTCCTAATGAGTATATAAAGTCATTATCTCATTACATTGAGGCACGATTGATCATTTGTAAATTTTTACACTCATCCTTAGAGAGAGCGAGAGAGAGAAAGCTTGAGAGCAAAGTAATCAAATCAAGAATAAGTCCAAGGCGATTCTAGCGAGTGTTTATCTTCTCCGGCAAGTTTGATTTTAACTTTGATTCATCTTGTTCTTTTGCTTTCTTCAGGTAGGCCTCTCTATATTCTATGTTGTAATTCATTTGAGACGTCAGTTTTGTACACCGATGTCGACATTCAGTTTGATTCATAAATGTTTTGATTAATTTATAATTCATTTGTTTATATGGATTTTGTTTGTTGAATGCTTGTTTTACATTAACTGCTAGAGTCCTATGTATATTGAGTCTAGTTCTAGGAAGATTCTAGGTTTTGGCTAGCCACGTTTCTCATAATTCTTCTTCCCGGAATCATCATTGTTTGGTTAATAGAGGAAGAACTTCCGACAAGCTCTTCGGAACAGTTTCAGATCGCTTCCTTGTTGTAGGGAATGTGAATTTGAAGCTCTAGAAGGCGAGGAGGACTAATTTTCTATTCGTAGAGCCAATACTTCGACGAACTACGAGTTATAGAAGGTAATCGACGTTCAATTCTCAGATCTGTAGAGGAATCCTCCTTCGATTTCTTTGTTCTTCATTCTAGTGATCCTAAATGTCTCCCGAAGGTTTCTAGAAGGTGAGCGAGCCTCCGTAGCAACGAGGCGAGACGAAGTTCATCGGAAAAACAAGAAGTCCAAATCGGAAGAACAACGTCCGCCTCTATTCTTCAATGTTGGATTCTAGTAGTATTCAGACGAGAAAATTACCAACGTGAAGCGAACTGATTTTAGGCAACTTCCGAGTAGGTGAAGTCAGATGAAGAATCTCTAAAAAGCCATGGTATTGGGAATTGGCAAGGCGGAAGCAAACAATGAGGAAAAAAAAAGAATTCTTGTAACGAAGTCTTGTAGCCTTTTCTCTTTTGTTATTTCATATTCCTTTATGTTTCGAGGTGCATTCATTTTGGCCCTCGAACTTCTCAAACTTTTAAATATGTTTGGAAACTTTAATTTCGAATTAATTTTTAATTCTTAATTAAATTGTCCCTCTAACTATTTGTCTTGTGCAATTTTCACCCCAAACTTCTATATTCGGGTTATTTTCAACAAATCTGAATTACTTCCACCCTTGGACTATTTTTCACATCCAATTCGACTCTCGAAATTTATGTTTGTTCAATTTTGGATATAAAGTTTCAATTTCAATATTTTGGGAAATTTTTTAAGCCTTGTTTGGTTCCTTTTACACCAAACAACTTTGATTTTTAATTGGGGCTCGTTTGAAAATTTTCAAAAATTCAAGGATGATCAAAAATATTATTTTTAACAATAATAATATCTTTCCATATTTTTTGGGGCTCGTTTGAAAAACTGCTTATTTTGAAACGTTCATATCTTGATCTCCAAAGCCCGGAAAAATATGAAATTTTGGCAATAGGTTCACAAAATTATTTTTGACCTCCCTGAAAATTATCAAGATTTTCATAATACTTTTAGAAAAACACTCATTTTAGTGGAGTCATCTCGGGAGTCTTGTAACCCTGAAAAGTTCCGAATTCTAGTGTAAAGTGTTTCTAAAAATCCGTTCGACATGCACAAAATCTCTCGAGATTTTTCAGCATTTTGGGAAAATTCTTGATTTCGTTTGTTCCATACATCGTGGCTCCAATTCTCCTCTTTGATCCTTAATTAATCCACATCTCATACACTCATGAATTCCTTTGTACAAGGATTCATAGTTGAAATCAACAAACAAACTTCCAAAAAAATATGCAAAATGATGAGTTCACATGTATGCTTGGGGAAAGCATTCAAGGTTCTGTTATATCTTCTTTTGTCTAGGAAAACATAACGAGAGTTCATAGACATATCTAGACTAAACATAGGGCATCTTATTAAATAAGCTTAAGAAATGATAAATGGAAACCAAAAAAATTCTAATGGCTTGATGTCAACCTTTATCGAGATCTAATTAGAGCTAGAACTCTTCCTTCTTGATTAGATAAAAGATGAAGATATATACACAAGCAAAAGAATTTTGAACTCATAATGTAAACGTGTAACGTAAATTCACAAACAAATGACCAACTACATTCGAGTAGAGACTATCCCACATGATAGGCGCATAAGACATAGTTGTTACGACCCTTTTCTCATGCGTAACCAAGCACCGAACCCTTATTCTATGAATACTCTGATTTTTTCTTTAGTTTCTTATTGAAATAACTAAAGTGGTGACTGATAAATTCAACCGAATTATTATGTTTTTATACATACTAATCTGGAATCTGTACAGGCCAGTAAAGAAATGTCTATAATAGAACTCCACTTTGGTTCCTCATCTCAAACAAATAAGACAACATCGTATATGGACAGTCTTCTTATATATACTTTTTGTGAGATTCGAGTGGAAGGTAAGCCACGGGGTTTTATAGCATTGCTTCCATAGATTTTTTTTTCTAAAAGTGCACGGGTCGTTTTTACTATTCAAGTCCTTCATTTTATCCCCTCCATGGGCAAAGCATTCGAAAGGATGGGTGAGACATGTGACCGACTAATTTCGGATCGCACAAACGATCTTAAAAATGGAGTATTCGAATGGATAAATCTACTCTTATGAGCATATCATATCATGCTCTAAAACAAAAGACATTAGGAGAACCTTAAAATTGGTAGACGCATAAGAAAAAAACACACATATAAGAAAACATCTTAGACGTAGTGGCCAAGACAAAAGAAACGCGTACAGCACGCTTTTAAAATTTTATTGGGTATTCAATCATTGGAATAAATTTGTCAATTCTTCTGTGAAAGTTTCTCCAAAACACTTTTCTTTATTTTTTATGTTATATTTATTGAAAAATACGTTTAAAAGCTCCTCGTTTGGGATAACATTTTCTAATGAAACTTAGAACATGGATTTTCAAAAGTTAGATTGTAAGATGAAACTTTCAAGATTTATTTTGCAAACTTATTTTTACAATAATATTTGTTGTGACGAACTGTCTACTCATTATATTTTGTTAGTGCTTACAACTTATAAAAATAATTTATCTGAAAACATGAATATAACAACACTAAGTTGTATTTGAAAGATAATTTTGTAGGTGATTTATGATTAGGGTTAGGATTTAAGGTTTATAATTAGAGTTTAGGGTTTAAAGTTAATAATTAGGGTTTAGGGTTTTTCTTCTCCAATACCAAATAATAATGAAATTGAATCATTGTCAAAATCGGGGAGAAAAATCGATGCTCTAGGAGAAGATAGAAAACATGAGGTATCAAAGGATATATCCGATCACCTTTTCAACATTATCAAAAAAAAATCACCAATATTGACTTCTTTTCGGTTCAAAGTAGAGAGGAAGCTTAGTCTTGTCAATTAGATATTGAAAATTTTCCCATATCAAACTTAAAAGAGGAATGTCACAAAGTCTCCTAAAGACATTTTTAAATGTCATATCTAATATTAGTCCTTAAATTAAAAATAAAATAAAATAGAGATTTAAATATTTTTGCATGAGTACATGGTGCAAGAAAAATTAACATATTTATAATATATATATATATATATATATATATATATATATATATAATGCTTAATTTTAAAGTGTATAGATTCAGAATCGTACCTGTATTTGATAAAGCATGAGGCAAAATATAAAAAAATTGTCATTTTGTTGTCGTAAAGTTCAGTATGCAAAAAATATATATATATTTGAAAAAAATATGTCACGTCAATAAAAACACAAAAATTAACCATATTTAAAATAACTAAATAACTCGTCTAGTTAATTTAAAGTCAAAAATATTAATCAAATTAGTATAATCAAATTGACGGACTATTTCTTTCTCAATCGACAAACATTGCTAGCCCATTTAGTCTATCCTGTGAAATTATTGATCGAAGATAATTCTTGATTAACTTCAACTTTGAGAAACTTCTTTTTACTGATACAACTGTTACTAGTATGGTTAATAAAATCTTATAGGTAATGTAAGTATTTGGAAATAAACCCTTTAGTTTTGCCACACATTGTAGCATATCAATGGCTCTTTTTTCATTTGTTAAATAACATCTCACGACCAGTAACTCTGAATATAATTCATCACCATTAATGTTTGAACGTCCATACAAGACTTCATCAAGCTAGTTAAAGGCTCACGTTTTAACTTCTCCAAATTCAATAAAAACCCAACTATTTCTTGATATTGTTTAAAATGTTCAAACCGAACTTGAAGCAAAGATCGAGCTTGATCAATTATAAACAAAAAATATTCAACTCTAAAAGACTCTTCACCAGATTGTGTCACATCATCATTACCACTTTCATTAAATTTTTTTTTTCATCAAATGATACGTTTTTCTCGAAATTTAGGTTAAATCCTCATTTCACTTGCCATTTTTATAACTTCATTAATGACACTAGCAAATCCCTCTTCTCTAAACTCATTAAGAAATTGATCAAGTCTTTGTAAGAGGTTGATTGCAATATCAATATCCATATCTTCAGATTGGATAAACTTACTCACAATATATATTAATATTAAAAAAATTGGGTCGAGAGATGTGATTAATTTTGATATATATGTGAGAGTAAATATATATTTAGATTGACCCGCCCATAAATTTAAAATGGTTAAAAAAAAAATTAAAAATACTATATTTATGTTCAACTTGAAACCTAACAAAAAAACAAATACAACATTTTAACCAACTAAGCTAATAAAACTTTATAATTTAAATTCAACACAAAATTTGATAAACGCAAAACATTCTTAATAATATAAGTTCAACTTTTTAACTAACTAATATATATATATATATATGCTTAACTTCAAAATGTTCGGATTTTTGGGTCAACAATTGTGGTTAATTTTGATATATATGTGAGAGTAAATGGATACTTGGGTCGGATTATAGGTTGACCTGCCCATAAACTTAAAATGGTTAAAAATAAAATTAAAAATGATATATGTATGCTTTTTACTTGCAACCTAATAAAACAAGTACAACTCTTTAACCAACTAGGCTAATAAGACTTTATAATTTAAATTTAAAACCAAATTTGATGAACGCAAATTTTTTTTAACAATATCAGTTCAACTTTTTATCTAACTAATTATATATATAATAAAGCTTAATTTTAAAGTGTCTGGATTTCCGGATCGAGAGTTGTGGTTAATTTGGATATATATGTAAGAGTAAATGAGTACTTGGGTCGGATTGTAGGATGTCCGCCCATAAACTTAAAATGGTTAAAAATAAAAATAAAAATAATATTGGTATGTTTCAAACATACAACTTAATAAAACAAATATAACCCTTTAATCATTGACTAATAAAACTTTAAATTTTAAATTCAACACCAAATTTGATAAACGCGGAACATTCTTAACAATATAAGTTCAACTTTTTAACTAACTAATAATGATACTTAATTTCAAAGTGTTCTAATTACCAGCTCGAAAGTTGTGATTAATTTAGATATATAAGTCATAATAAAGGGATACTTGGGTCGAAATGAGGGTTGATCCGCTCATAAATTAAAATGGTTAAAAATAAAAGTAAAATTCTTATATGTATGTTTCAAACTTGAAACCTAACAAAAACTAGTACAACTCATTGAACCAACTAGGCTAATAAAACTTAAATTTTATATTCACTACTAAATTTGATGAATGCGGGACATTCTTAACCATATAGGTTTATCTTTTTAGTTAACTAATATATATATATACAATAATGCTTAATTTTAAATGTCCGGATTGCTAGGTCGAGAGTTGTGGTTAATTTGGATATATATGTGAGAGTAAATGGATACTTTGGTCAGATTATATGAGAACCCACCCAAAAACTTCAAACGGTTAAAAATTAAAAATTCTATAGCATGTTTCGAACTTGCAACCTAACAAAACAAATAGAACTGTTTAACCAACTAGACTAATAAGACTTTATATTTTAAATTCAACACCAAATTTTATAAACGTAGAACATTCTTAACAATAAAAGTTCAACTTTTTAACTAACTAATCTATATATATATAATGATGCTTAATTTCAAAGTGTGTAGATTGTTGGGTCGAGAGTTATGTTTAATTTTGATATATATGTGAGAATAAATTGATACTTGGGTCAGATTGTGGGTTGACCCGCCCATAAACTTAAAATGGTTGAAAATAAAATAAAAAATGATATATGTATGTTTCTTACTTACAACCTAACAAAATAAGTACAACCTTTTAACCAATTAGGGTAATAAGACTTTATATTTTAAAGTCAAAATTTTTTTTTGATGAATGCAATACATTTTTAACAATATAAGTTCAACTTTTTAACTAACTAACTAATCTCTCTCTATATATATATATATTTATATTTATATATATATATATTTATATATATATACATATATAGTAAATGGATACTTGGATCGGATTATAAGTTTACCCACCCATAAACTTATAACAGTTAAAAATAAAATTAAAAATTATATATGTATATTTCGAACTTACAACCTAACAATAACAAATACAACACTTTAATCAACTAAGCTAATAAAACTTTATATTTTAAATTCAACACCAAATTTGATGAAAACGGAACATTCTTAACAATATAAGTTCAACTTTTTAACTAATATATATATATATATATATATATATATATATATAATGATCCTTAATTTCAAAAGTTCTGAATTATCAGGTCAGGAGTTGTGATTAATTAGGATGGATATATAAATATATATATATATATGTGTGAGAGAGAGTAAATGAATACTTGGATCGGAATGTAAATTGACTCGCCCATAAACTTAAAACGGTTAAAAATAAAATTAAAAATGTTATACGTATGTTTCGAACTTGTAACTTAATAAAAAAGTACAATCCTTTAACGACTAGGTTAATAAGACTTTATATTGAAATTTTAACACCAAATTTGATAAACGTATAACATTATTAATAATATAAGTTCAAAATTTTAATTAACTAATATATATATATATAATACTTAATTTTAAAATATTCGGATAGCCGGGTGGAGAGTTGTGGTTAATTTGGATATATATGTGATAGTAAATATATATATTTGGGTCGAAATGTGTGTTGATCCGCTCATAAACTTAAACTGTTTAAAAATAAAAGTAAATTCTTATATGTATGTTTCGAAATTGAAACCTAACAAAACTAGTACAATTCGTTAACCAACTAAGCTAATAAAACTTTAAATTTTATATTCAACACAAGATTTGTTGAACGCGGGACATTCTTAAAAATATATGTTTAACTTTTTAATTAACTAATATATATATATATATATATATATGTGCTTAATTTCAAAGTGTCTAGATTGTCGGGTCGAGAGTTGTGGTTAATATTGATATATATGTGAGAGTAAATGGATATCTGAATCAGATTATGGGATGACTCGCCCATAAACTTAAAACATTTAAAAATAAAATTAAAAATGTTATATGTATGTTTCAAACTTGCAACCTAACAAAAACAAATACAATTGTTTAACCAACAAGGCTAATACGACTTTATATTTTAAATTTAACACCAAATTTTATAAACGCATAATATTCTTAACAATATAAGTTCAAATTTCTAATTAACTAATCTATATATAAATATATATATATATATATATATATATATATATATATATATATATATATATATATATATATATATATATATATATATATATATATATATATATATATAATGATGCTTAATCTCAAAGTGTCCGGATTGTTGGGTCGAGAGTTGTGTTTAATTTGAATATATATGTGAGAATAAATTAATACTTGGTCGGATTGTAGGTTAACCCGGCATAATTTAAAATGGTTGAAAATAAAATTAAAAATAATATATGTATGTCTCTTACATACAACCTAACAAAACAAGTACAACCATTTAACCAACTAGGATAATAAGAATTTATATTTTAAATTCAACAACAAATTTGATGAACGCGAGTTATTTTTAACAATATAAGTTCAACTTTTTAACTAACTAATATATATATATATATATATATATATATATATATATATATATATATATATATATATAATGATGCTTAATTTGAATGTGTTTGAATTGTCGGGTCGAGAGTTGTGGTTAATTTGGATATATATGTGAGAGTAAATGGATACTTTGGTCGGATTGTAGGTTTACCCGCCCATAAACTTAAAACAGTTAAAGATAAAATTAAAAATAGGCTAATAAAACTTTATATTATAAATTCAACACCAAATTTGATGATATAAGTGAAACTTTTTAACTAACTAATATATATATATATAATGATGCTTAATTTCAAAGTGGATTGTCGGGTTGAGAGTTGTGGTTAATTTATATATATATATATATATATATATATATATGAGAGTAAATTGATACTTGAGTCGGATTTTGAGTTTACATGCCTATAAATTTAAAACGGTTAAAATAAAATTTAAAATGTTATATGTAAGTTTTAAACCTGCAACTTAACAAAATAAGTATAACATTTTAACATGCAACAATTAATTCGAAAAATGATAAACTCAGCGAATGTGTAGCGAAAGTAAGTCTAGGAATCCGACGCGGCATATCATGTGAGTAAGAGAGAGAAAAATTAAAAATGTCCCGAAAAGTTACATTTCGGATCCCAAAAAATAATATTTTGGGTCCCGAAATGACATTTCAGGTCTCGAAATGTCAGTTTTTCAAATTCTAAACGTCGGATTCTTGGTCTTGTTTTCGCTGCCCCTACGATGTGTTTATCATTCCTCCAATTAATTCTTTACCTAATTATATTTTTAACCACTCATTTTCCCTTTTCTCCTTTCTAATTTATTTCTTTAACATTTTCGAATTACCAAAATCTAATGAAATATACAACAATTATTATTTTTCTCAATTTTTATATTGTTGGAGGCTCATGGTGACAACCTAAGAAGATTTTTGGTTTTCAAACTTTTTAAAATTACCAAAATCTACATAAATAGAAAACAATTACTTTTTTTACTTTAAATATTTATTTTGAATCTTATTTTCACTCCTTTTTCTCCTCTATTTCTATACTATTTAGTTTTTATCTGAAGTATATAAGAATAAAAATGAGTTAGTGATAATTTGTAACGTTTTAAAATAAAACTTGAACAATTATCTCAAATGAGATTGGGGTTAAACTGATGATATCAATATATTTAGACAAATTATTATATTTAAATTTTAAGAGTTTATATCAAAATTCAAATATACACTAACATTCATTATGTTGCAATTTTTTGTATGATGTCTAATTGGAAATATTTCTACTAGAGAAAGAACTAAAAAAACTTAGACAAACATATATATTTATTTGTTTGACTATTTTATTTTCAAATGATAGTTAATGTTTACAGAGTTGTCATGCTTGTAACTATTAATAATATAAATAAATGCATGTATGGTATTTCAATTATTAACTTATCCAACATATGATTTTATTGCTATAACTCATCCAATTAAACCTACCAGCCTCTTATATTCTATTGTCATTTAAAAAATCTTAAGTTTGAGTGAATATTATAGTTGTGAAGTAAGTCTTTACTTCGATATAAAAAACCACATCCATTAACTAAACATGATGTCATATAAAAAGTTTAAGTATTGTAATATTCAATATTTGAGATAAATAAATTAATTTAAGCACCGGCAATGATATACAAAGTGGATAATTCGTCGATACCAACATTAATGTAGATTGTAACTTAGCAAAACAAAGTATGAAAAATTGCTAAAAAGCATATCACGAAAAATTCGACCAAGTTAAAATTAGGTTAACTTACTTACAATTGGAAAACTAATCAAAAATTTCCACAATAAATTTAATATTGACAACATTGTCGCAAAAATAGCGTATAAAGTGTCGTTAATGAATCACCGAAATTTATTTATTTTTTTTAATATAGAAAGATAGCATGACCCCTACAATTATGACATTCACCACTAGTTAAGTCGTTTTAAATAAGAATCGAAATCCGTAATATTAATATTTTAAGACTACCCTTCACATTTGAGTTGGTTGAAGGGTTGAATCGCATCAATTATTTTCAATAAAATGTATGATTAAAGAAGAATTTGTTGCCAAAGTTACTTGTGTCGGAAACCTTGGTAAAAATAAGTGTTACAAATTTCCAATCCTCTTTGTATTGAAGTTATTAAAATAAAATTTCAAAAATGAAAATATGTTTTGAAGAAATGTCAATGGTAAGGTAAATCCTTGTAAAACTAATCAATATCATATTCATAAGGAATTTTCTTTATTTCAATAATATGTTATGGATCTTTTCCATATAGGATACTAATATAAAAGCAAAAAATTATCACAATAATGATCCAACAAAGTACACAGCCTAAAATACAATTCTACCAAAAGTAAATAAAAACAAATGTTTTCACATAAACTTGTGTTTAGGCGTGGTAAATTTCGGGTTTTGGGTATCAGGATATTGAGCTAGAGCAGACCCGGACCTGCCCCTAAAAATTGGATACCTAAATAATCTGAAATTATGGTTTCTTAACAGCGAATACCCAACATGATACAACATGATTTATTTACATGGCCAGATTGTTTTACAAACTTTTAATTATTTTATATAAATTTAGAATATTTGACTTGTTAAACATTCTTGTTAATCTGTTTAAATATTTTCATCGTTTAACATTTTCTTTTACCCACCTAATATTTTTTAATCCATTTAGAATAGTTTTTAATTAGTTAAACATAATCTTTACTTAATTTAACATTTATTTTACTAGTTATTTTTACGGGATTAACTATTCAACGGTTAAATATATTTTTGATATGTTTAATATATTTTATATTTATGACATTTTATTTCTAAGAAAAAATTCATGTGGTATACTATCATAAATTTGGTGATGTACATTTTGTCTCTTTTTATTTGAGAGACGCTACCTTATTTGCTCTATAAAAATTAAGAAAGAAAAATAACATAAATTCTTTTGAGTTCGGTAATTGATTAGCGTAAAAAATGGCTTTGATACTATAGTTCACGCGCCCATCTATAAAATATCTTTGTTAGGTTTATTGGACTAATATATATAAATAATATGTTTGTTTATTGAGAACCCAATTAATAAAGTGATCTACTTAAATATTTTAGTTATTGGGTTAAGTCATGTTTGGTTATTAGTATGGTACAATTTATTATGTGTGGAGACCGGATATTTATTTATTATTTATGACCTGGCGTCTTCCTCGTTGCTTGGTTCCCGACGTCGAAGTCTAGTAGAGATTCTCTAGAGGTCATCTTGGTAGAGATTCTCTCGAGGTCATCTTCTTAGAGTGTCCTCGGGAACTCTCTTTCGCCGTCGCCTAACACTCGTCTACAAGACGATATTTTTCGGTAATTCTACTTCATTGATTGGATTTGAGGTGTACTTCTTGAACAATACAACCTGCACTGACAATTGATAATAAACCAAACTATAAATTGTGGTAAATATTGTGTCTAGTCGATTACCCGTGGCGACCGATGAATTATATGGACGACAGAGGTGAAGGTTGAGTCATGCTAACCGAGATTCACACTGAGTTGAGAATTTGATCTTGGCTGTCAAGGTTTCCATTATTTAATGATAAGGAAAGCCTACTAATAACCACATTGTTTCAATTTGAGGATATTGAGTTCTTATATCAAAAAGACTATGATGAACTATTAGAAGCATTGAGTTCTCAATTCGACCAAATAATGAGAAGCTACTGAAATCAAAGTGTTCTCATATTGGTCATGTTAGATAAAATTAGACCGGTTAAATAGAACCTAACAAAAACAAACTTCCTGTGAAGGAACGGTTAAAGAATCCAACCAGTCAAATAATTCAACCGGTCAAACAACCCAACCGACCAAAAACCTAACCGAGCAGAAAGACAAGACCGGTCAGAAGAAAAGACCAAAACCGGAAGCCATTCGGTTAACCTAAACAACCGATCGGTGCAAATAGATACTTTGAGTTTCTGTTAAAGATGATACCAAAAGACAGATCCTAGAATTGCTATATTCATACAAGTCTGAGGACAATCTGCAGGCTGCAGAAGACCGTCTGACAAGATCTTTCCACTCCGGGATAAATCAGAGACGCAATCCTCCAGGTGCAGGTAACTGTCCAACCGACAGTTGTCATATTAAGTAAAAGACAAACCTAGCCGGTTTGACCTATACACTGGAAGCCTAGACCGCCAGGTCTGAATCACTGAACCTCTACTCAACCAATCAGATTCAAGATGATGAAATGTGACCGTTGGCACATTTCACCTATAAAAGAAGAAGCTCAAGAGGAATAAATGCAGTCCTAAAAAATGGTTTGAGCAACAAGTTACAAGAGTTACTAAGTTTCACCAACCACAAGCTCTAAGAGTTATTACAAGTTTATCTCTCTAAGGTAAAAAAAGCTCAAGTGTTTATTGAAGTAAGATTACAATTTCGGTTAAAATTGTACGGGTGTTATCGAGTAGAAAATAAGTCTTGATCGGATTGTGTTTGTGTATTCATTAGTGAATATCCTTCTCACGGTTTTGAGAGGAAGGGGTGACGTAGGAGTTTCATCTCCGAACATCCATAAAAACATGTCTTGTTATTTACTTTCTGTCGGCCTTACACTCTAACCGATTCTACCTAAACTGGCTTACTGAATCCCAAACCGACCCACCATACTCCAAACCGACCTTATCCAAATCTGGTTATGTCCATCCTGTGTGTTTGCTGCTTCAACCTAAAACAAACCACTTCTGCACTTGAACTCGGTTCAAGGGTTTGTGACAGTTTGTGTAGTATTGAAACCCCAGTACTAATTTCTAATTGGATTAAGCGCCAACCGTTAAGTGAAACGCGTTAACCGGCCAGACCCCGGTCTGCCAGCCCCGATCTAGATCCTAACAATTGGTATTAGAGTAGTTAGTTTCAATACTCAAGCAAGCATGTCTTTTGATAAGCCTCCAATGCTAGAAGGTGACGACTTCGCCAACTGGAAGGTACGCATGCACCTGCACCTAATTACCATGGATGACGAGATGCAGTTCATCCTGACTGAAGGACCGGTAAAGATTGATAAAGACAGAAAGGATTGGATAACTGATGATAGGAGAAGAAACAATCTAGACAATCATGCTAGAAACCATATCATCAACAGTTTGGACAGGAACACCTTTTGTAAGGTCAGAGATTGCAAAACCGCAAAGGAAATATGGGATATGGTGATTCAAATCCATGAGGGAAACGAAAGAACCAAGGAAAACAAGATAATGGTGGCTACCCAGAAGTTCGAAAACATTAAGATGAAACCGGGAGAAACAATGAGGGAGTACAGTGACCGGTTCACAGATGTGATAGATGAGCTATCAAGTCTTGGAAAGAAGTATGACAACAAGGAATTCATCATGAAAGCGTTAAGGTCTCTTCTAAGTGCATGGGATATAAAGAGGATGGTGATGAGGGAATCAAACTGTCTAAGCAGGATGAAGCTACACGATGTGTTCGAAGATCTTAAGGCATATGAGTTTGAAATGAGATCTAGGATTGAAGATGAAGTTTCCGCCTCAACTTCCACAAAAGCCTTGGTCACATCCATAGAACCGGTTGCTCCTGCAACGATCAGAACCGCTGAACAGTTTACCGAGGATGCCATGGCAATGCTTGCACAGATGTTTGGCAGATTCATGAAGAGAAGCCAACCGACAAACAACAACAATTATAACTACGGTGATAAATCTAATGTTAGATGTATAATTGCAATTGTTTGGGACATTTCAGGTGAGAATGCAGAAAACCAATACGGGACGACCGGAAACCGGATGATCAGAACCACCGAAATAACTATCCACAAACCGGTGAAGGAAGTGAAGTTCAGAAAGTGCTGATAGCCGATGATGGAGGAAGCTTATGAGCACACAGTGACAGCGATGATGAACTCACATGTCTCATGGCAAACGAGGAACATGTATTTGACTCTCCTTGTGAAGAATTTACTAAAGATTAGTTATTTAATGCACTAAATGATATGGTAGTAGAGTATAAGAACCTATTAACACTAATACCAACCCAACTAAACTTTAGAACCGACCCCATAGAACCAGCCATGTCCGAACCTAACACCAGTAGTGTTCAACCTAACGAAATCTTAGAAACCAAGGCAGCACCTGAACTATCCTCTGAGACCAAACAACTCAAGGAGTCAGTTCAAGAGCTGACCGAGGAGGAAGATGCCCGAACCCAGTATCGAATAGCCGCATGGAAAAGATCCAGTGAAATGGTGAACAGAATGTGTAATTATAATAGACATCCCAAGTGCATGTTTGGTCTTGGATACAAGAACAACAGATCCAGCAACCGAAACCATTCTGACAAAATGAGGCTCATAAAGGATAACCTTCCCTTTGTAAGTTTTGTCAAGAGCTCCTTAACCGACGATGAGGAACAAAGTGCCTCATATCCGGAAGACGAACTAATCTATGTAGGTCCAACTGATTCCGAAAAATGGCTTCATCCTGAGAAAAGGAAAGCCAATCGACCCAAAGGTAAGCAAGCCGATCCACGACCGCATAGGATAAACCAAAGACCACCTCCGAGTAAGGCACTCCTAGGAAAACAGAGAGACGCCAAATCGAGTGCAGGAAAACTAGTCAGAACCATAACCGGAAAAGCTGTCTAACTTATTAAAGTCTGGATACCTAAGGGACTAATCACTTGTGGACCCAAGTAAATGTGGGTACCAAATAGTTGTAAATATGTATATTTTGCAGGATATGAAGAAACGACTAGGAAACTCTGAATGGTACCTGGACAGTGGTTGTTCCAGACACATGACTGGAAACAAAAACCTTTTAACCGATATTAGAATAGAAACCGGTGCAATGATTGTCTTCGGTGATAACTCAAGAGGTAGAACTGTGGGCAAGGGTAAGATTGTCCATGGTAATTTAACAATTGATAATGTACTTTTAGTTGAAAACCTACACTTTAACTTGCTGAGCATTAGCCAAATGTGTGATGCTGGATACACTGTAGAATTTCTGAAACATGCATGCTTAGTTAAAAACTCCTAGGGTAACATACTACTAACCGAAATAGGTTAGGAAACATATACAAGGTAAACTGGAAAAATGAAGTAGAACATCCGGTTTGCATGGTAGCTAAAACCGATCAAACCTGGCTATGGCATAAAAGGCTAAATCATTTAAACCTGAAAACTTTAAACTATATCCGTGGTAAAAAGCTGGTTGAAGGAATTCCTGATATAGTATTCAATAAGGATAAGGTTTGTTCAGCATGTCAAATGGGTAAACAAACTAAGTCAACCTTTAAGAGTAAAGGACACATTCAGTCTAACCGATGCTTAGATCTCCTACACATAGATTTATTTGGACCGATTAGGGTCGTCAGCCTAGGTGGCATGTTTTACACTATGGTAGTTGTTGATGATTATTCTAGGTATACATGGGTAATATTTTTGGCATCCAAACGTGAAACTGCATCAAACTTAATTACATTGCTTAAACGTTTACAAAATGAAAAATCAACACGCATTAACAGCATTAAGAGTGATAGAGGAACCGAATTTACAAATAGTACTCTAAATGCATTTCTTGATGAATCCGGTATTAGACACGAGTTATCTAGTGCTAGGACTCCTCAACAGAACGGATTGGCCGAGAGAAGAATCCGAACTCTCAAGGAAGCTGCAAGGTCCATGATAGCCGATTCGGGCATTGCTCAAAAATTATGGGCTGAAGCTATCAGCACTGCATGTTACACGCAAAACCGGTCTTTGATCAACAAGTTTCACAATAAAACACCGTATGAAGTATACTTTGATAGGATTCCCAACATTAAGTATCTTAAAATTTTCGGTTATAAATGTTACATTCATATAAATGGCAAAAATTACCTATCTCCTTTTGATGCAAAATCCGATATTGGGATCATGTTAGGTTATTCAGCAGTTAGTAAAGCATATAGAGTGTATAACACTAGAACTTTAACCGTGGAGGAATCTCTTCATATTGTATTCGATGAATCGGTTGAAAGTAACACTGCATCATCCTTTGATCTACACAATAGATTGGAAAACAACAATATCCATTCTGATAGTGAATATGAGGTTCCGGTTTTCAGACGGTTTGTCCATGACCAAATGGATGATGATGAAACCCAGCCGGATCAAGCTGTCACACAGCAGGAAGCTGACACCTCGGTTCAAACTGAGGAAATCGGTCGGTCTGACATCATTGTTCAGCCTACCGATATGTCTAGCCTTGATCAAATAATGGTGATTTGGTAGACGCCCCTGAACCGAATCTCAAAAGGAACACAAATCATCCTCCTGAGCTAATTATAGGTGACCCTTCAAAACCCGTTCGAACTAGGCGACAAATTCTGGAGGAATACTTTAATTCCGCTTTTATATCCCAGATTGAGCCGAAAAAGGTGGATGAAGCATTGTCAGATCCGGATTGGATCTTGGGAATGCAAGAAGAGTTAAACCTGTTTGAGAGCAATAAAGTCTGGTACCTAGTCCCTAGACCGAAAGATGAACCGGTCATAGGAACAAGATGGGTATTCAGAAATAAACTCAATGAAGACGGTTTGGTCACGAGGAACAAAGCCAGATTAGTGGCACAATGATACAAACAGGAAGAAGGCATTGATTTTGAAGAATCATTTTCCCCTGTAGCTCGGATTGAAGCTATTAGGATCTTTCTAGCCTTTACTACTTTCAAAAACTTTAAGGTTTTTCAAATGGATGTCAAAAGTGCATTTTTAAATGGTGACCTACGTGAGGAAGTATATGTCGAACAACCACCCGGTTTTAAAAATGTTGACCTACCTAATCATGTATACCGCTTAAACAAAGCACTGTACAGTTTAAAACAAGCTCCTAGAGCTTGGTATGATACACTAACCACATTTCTGTTAAAACATGATTTCACCATCAGTTCGGTGGATAAAACACTATTTAAATTTGAGAAAAAGGAACACATCCTACTTGTTCAAATATATGTGGATGATATCATCTTCGGTTCCACCGATCCTAAGCTATGTGATAAATTCTCAACCTTGATGACTAACAAATTTGAAATGAGTATGATGGGAGAATTAAGCTTCTTCCTAGGCCTTCAGGTTAAGCAACTCGAGGAAGGAACTTTCATAAGTCAACCCAAATACATAAAGGAACTTCTAAAGAAATTTGGGATGGACACATGCTCCTCCGCGGCTACTCCAATGAGTTCATCAATCAAATTGGACAAGGATGATGACGGTCAGGCAGTAGACCTGACGGCCTACCGAGGAATCATCGGTTCTCTCCTTTACTTGACAGCAAGTAGACTGGATATACTGTTTGCGGTTGGAGTATGTGGAAGATTCCAAGCTAATCCAAAACAATCTCACTACACAGCCGCAAAGCGAATCTTGAAATATCTAAAAGGAACCCCTGAAGTCGGTCTGTGATATCCAAATGATTCATCTTTCAACCTCACAAGCTACTCGGATGCAGATTATGCAGGTTGTAAAGTGGACAGAAAGAGTACCAGCGGAACATATCAATTCCTAGGTGATCGGCTTGTTTCATGGCACAACAAGAAACAGACATCGGTTGCCACGTCAACCGCGGAAGCTGAATATCTAGCAGCCGGAAGTTGCTGTTCACAACTCCTGTGGATCCAACAACAACTGAAGTATTTCGGTATCACAGTCGAAGAGTCTCCGATATTCTGTGATAACACAAGTGCCATAGCAATCACATACAATCCGATTGTACATTCAAGAACCAAGCACATCGATATAAGACGCCACTTCATCCGAGAACATGTTGCTAAAGCATATCTGGCTGGAATACGTATCAACAGAACAACAAGTAGTCGACATCTTCACAAAGCCCCTGTAGGAAGCTAAGTTTTCTCACTTCAAAAACATACTCGGTTTAACCGATATTAATCAGCTCATCTCTTAAAATGTCTAAAAGGAAAATCGGTTCGAACAGACAAAATCGGTAGTTCTTCCTAAACTGTCGAAAACCGAATTCACCAAGGTACCTATTGAAGAACCCTTTGTCTATCAGTTACAGTTAATCGACCGGTTACTTAGTGCATGCACCAATTAACCGCATCGGAACAAATAACTGAAAAACCAACCGGTTTGGAAATAGTATACTCCGGATTATTTGGCTTCTGAACATAAATGGAATAATTATCTGTGTTTAGATTTATCTGTTCTGAAAAGATACCTTTTCAAAGCAAAATGGTCATACCTCAAAAGACGTGAAAATATGGTAGCTTTCACCGTCCAGGCCTATGACTCACATCCTAGGTTGTAGACATGCTTATTTCATGCAATATGTTTTATCCTATGGTTAATAGATCCGATCACCTGCTATACACTGGATAATACATTCATCCCTCCACTAATATATAAGTTAGGCAAACATCAGACAAAATACTCACAAGCATCAACTTATCCTCTCACTAAGACAAATATGTCTCAGTTTCCAAACATTCTTCAAGTTGATTTCGATTCAGCTCAAAGTACAGAGCATTATGAAATCTTCAAAATGCTCAAGTCGCTTGAAGACACCGGTATAAAATATTTTTTATATGACAAACATGTCATCTTTCCCTAAACCGTCCTGGAGTTCTTCTATAACGCCAGAGTTTTCCGAGGTACCCCTCACTTTGACACCCTCATTCAATCTAGGGTCGGAGGGACCGTGTTTGATTTTTCGGAGAGTGACTTCGCCAGATGCTTCGATCTTCCAAAACAAGGGCTCACCGACTTAAACGTTCCGGTCGAACTAAAGGCCGAAATTTCCCTAAGCTTCTCTCGGTCAAACCGTCCGGTCAGTGACCACGGTGCTAGGTCATCATTGAGAGCTGAATACCAGCTTCTCAATGATATCATCGGTCGGGGCATCCTAGGAAAGGATGTGACCAACACCTACTGTGCTACAGCTTTCAATATGATGACCGCTATCACAACGGATACGCCGGTCAACTAGTCCAGGGTGTTGTTCGATGTCCTGATCTGGATGATCAGCATTCGCCAAACCGGACTCATTCCCCAAATCAACTGCCTACTCATGGAACTCGGGGTTCCACTCTGTCCGGGTGAAGAACTGAATCAGGCCTAGGTCATCACCAAGGAAGTTGCCGACTCGTTCTATGAGCAGTTCGAGAAGGCCTGGAAAAGGAAGAACCGACACCTCAACTCCTCCGGCAATTAAGTCACTCCTTTCTACAACCGGTCATTTTGCTGTACGTACCGGTTGTATTGTCATCCTACTCCATTATGATCTTTTTCGGTTAATTTATGTGTTTCTTTCGGTTTGTTGTAACTTCAATCTCATTAATGAAAAGTAACTTTCAAATTCCAACTACATGGAAAATTACACAAACTAGTTACTTTCTAACTAGATTCTCCACATCGAGCTCCGCAACCGGTCAAAAGTAACTCCTTCCCAAGGAGTTTTGGAAACATAAATATTCCCAACACTAATAAGACAAAACGAAATATCAACATTAAATGCCCCTATTCTCCCTCCAATCTCAAATCTATATAAGGAACCTCATTCATCCATTGAGCATACCTCCAAACCACTTTTAATTTCTTAAACTCTTTCTCTCTCTTAGACATGAAAGAATGTCTAACCGTACTCTAAGAAATTATCTATGCATCGATTTCAACTCCGTCCTCAAGATTGAGGATATTGAAGTAAAGGAACTCCTCTTTGAATCCCTCATCGACACCGGCCTTAGTGTTTTTCTCGGAGAAGTCGGACTCGTCTTCATTCTAGAGGTAATGGAATTCTACAATAATGCTATCATATCTGGCGATGCCATTATCTCCATGGTGAAAAATCACCACCTTGTTCTTTGCGAAAGCGAATTCTCCCGGATGTTCAGACTGCCCACTGAAGGATTCTCTAATTTCCCGTCCCGGGTGGGGAGTGCTGCAGCTGAATATGCCGAAATGTTCTCTGGAACCGAAGTGTCGGTTGAGAACAACCGCCTAAAAACCCGCCGCGCCCGTCACATCCAACTCCTTCACGAGATCGTCAACCGATCTATAATCTGACAATCTCCGAACCAACATTATTCTAAGAAATTCTTCGACATGATGACCTACATCATCAACAATACCCCCATCAACTGGTCATCGGTCATCTTCAATAACCTGAAGACAATGGTCGAGACAAAGAGTTTCGGATATGCCCCTCACATTAGCCGATTCCTTCGTACACACCACACAAATCTTGGACCGGGTACCCCGGTGTGCTTCTCAAGTGTTCTCCACAAGGAAATGGTGACGGACAGACTCTCTAAAATGATTGTTACATAAGTCTATTACTTTATGTACTGTAAACCGATCGTGTATCGGTATCTGTTATGTCCTTCTTTTTAATCAAATGATTTAAATCAATGAGTTCAAAATTCGGTAAAATCAAATTCGGTTCAGAATCGCAAAATTAAAAATCGGTCTAAAAGTTCAACCGGTTAACCGTAATCCGAGTCATCTCCGGTTAAATAACCGTCTCATGAATAGAACGGTTACATTAAATAACCGCTTCATCGCCGGTTAAATAACCGCATCAAAAGCCCGCTCAAACTTCCCGCCTATCGTTTGCCGCCCAAAGCCTTTTGGAGGAAAAATTCCCGCCCAAACTTGACGTGACAGTTTGCGGCGGTTGAAATTCCAACCCGCGACTATAAATATGGTCCTTAACCATTTTATTTCATTCTTACGCGAAACGGCTTTCTCTCTCTAGCTTTCGAACCTCTCAAACCTCTCAATCTCTCGATCTCTCGGATCTTCAACCTACAATGGGTCGTGAAACTGTGCTTTTCACTCACATCGTCTAGGTCGACTTCGATGAAATTCGGGCAAATGGATCGGCGGAAGCAAAACGGGTATTAACCCAACTCTCTGAGTCCGGTCTTGAACACTTCTTGAACGGACCGTTCGTCTTGTATCAAGAGGCGGTCACCGAGTTCTTTCAGACCGCCGCACTCACCGAAGGGACGATAACCGCAACTGTAGGCGGAAAACCGTTCAAACTCACCAAGGAGTCAGTTGTTGATGTACTACATCTACCAACCGAGGGGAGCGACTTCTCGGTGGTCACATACGAGGTGACATTCCAAGCAGTTTGCCGAGATGTTTCGGATACGGTGGTACCAATAGCAGTATCTGGTAAGAAAACCTCACTTAAACCGAAATTTAGACTGCTGTGCGAGATTCTGTCTAAGTCGGTTCAAGCGCGGGGAGGCAACTATGATAGCCTCACCCGAATGAAGATTGATATGATTGCCGGTTTAGTCAACGGCACCAAAATTAACTGGGCAAAAGTGATCTTCTCCAACTTATGTGAGATGGTGGATCCGACATCCAAACGGTCATGGGGATACGCCGTTCCACTCGGCAAACTAATGCGTCATTTCAACGCTGACACTGGCCCCGGTGTTTTTCTTCCGCCCAGCAAAATCGTAAAATCTCATCAATTCATTAGACCGGAGGAGAAACAGGGCAAAAAGAAGGTCTCTGGTTCTACAAGCGACCGAAAGAAGAGACAAGCTAGAAAGAAAACGGCTTCGGCCAAAGATAAATCTGGAAGCAATATGGATCAGCAACCGACTAGATCGGCTAATCCACAGTCCGACACCCTCCATACCGAAAATTCGGCATCTAGCTCTAGTCGGACTCTTTCACATCACACCGAGGAGAATCGGACTAGTAAAGGGAAAGAGCCAGTGGTCGAAGAACAGTCGTCCAGAATCAATAATGACGAATCCGGTCCGACTGGGCATCCGGAAATCGGGGATGAACACATTCGGAAAATGGGTGAGGACCTCGTCAAACAAATCATGAATGAAATTCACATTCAGGCTCACGCTGCAAGCAACGTCTACTTTCAATGGGCCCTGAACCGGCAAGAAATTTTCTATACCAACATGCTACCGGAGCATCCTGCTGACCGGAGATACGAAGCATTGGTTGAGATGGAAGTGGAAGTCATCAACCTTACAAAGGCTCAGAGCGTCTTAACCGCTCTTCGAAGAGGTAAAATGGTCGAACCGCATGCCCGGTTACTAGGGCTCACCGAACATATTCAACTTCTGCGTGAAAGACATATCCCAGGGACGGCGGAATCTCAGTTCGAGCTCTTAGTGTTGGATATGCTAGCGGTCAAGGAACGGGAACTGACCGACGAGTTGGCACAGTTGGAGGCGGAACATGAGCACCAAGAAGTGTCAACCTTCTCCAGATCTAATCCGGAGGATGAGGGCGGTCAGAATCCTGAGGGCGGTCCGAATCCTGAGGAGGGTCCATATCCGGCCGAAGACGAGCATATCTCTCCTCAACCGGAAGCTATACTCAACGACACCGACCTCGGGACGGGTACACAGCCCGCTGATCAGCGAGTATCTCTTCAAACCGACAATGAATCTGTACCGGCTGTCACGGAAGAAAGGGTCAAGGATCTAATCGAGGAATTTGTCAATGTCGCCATCAGGCCATGGCAAAAGAAGATAAAAGAAACTGCGACAAAATCCATCGAAATGATCGAGTCCACCGATAAACGGCTGGAAGCCGCGGTTGGACGAATTACGTCCATTGAGGACAAATACGGTCTTACCGATCTTCTGTTCAGCGACACAACCGACAGAACTGAGGTACTAGAGACCGTGAGTAAGAAGTTGGAAACCGATCTCGCTCATACAAGCCAAATGGTCGGTTTGATAGACCTACATCTTATAACATCCGACCAATCGCTGAAAAAGATTGAAGGGGATCTGTCCCAATCTGGTGTCCAGGCCGGATCCACACTTGAGAGAGTGGCATTGCTTGAGGAGAAGCATGCCAAGTCCGAGGCCGATCTAAAAGCGGTCACCGAACAGCTGGCGGAGATGGTAGCGGCGAAGCTGGCAGCCGACAAAGCACTTGAGGAAGCAAATGTGCTTGCGGCTCGGCAGATTCAAGATGCCTTGGACGAGCAAGCCCGGCTTCAAAAGGAAACGGCAGAGGCGGATGCGAACCTGGCCGGACATATGCAAACAATAGAAAACATTGCACTGGCCATAGCGGTTTAGCAAAATGAAGATGCGGCTCGACTAATCGGCCAACAGTCAGCATACAATGAGTTCGTCGAGGCTCATAAGAAGTCCAAAGCTGTTGCTTCCCCTTCCGGACCAACTACAAGAAAAAGAAAGGCTCCTACCAAGAGGGCGGCAATTTCAAAGCTATTGGACAGCGTTGCTGACACAGTTGTCGATCCCCGAATCAACCCGGTTTCGTAAGACAACGACGAACTCGAAGATGGATTTGTACCGCTGGTCAAAAGACCGCGAGGCCTCGATGTACCCCCACTAAGATCGGTTGCTCCACCGGCCACACCTTTCACCGGCACTTCAGGCGGTAAAGGATCCTCCTCCAGACCTGGCGTCGATCCTAGCAATCCGGGCGAGGGAACGGTGAATGCAGAAATGCTTTCCAAATACCTGCCCAAGAAAAAGAGATAGAAGCTTTTATTTAATTCTTGCCTATGTTTAACTTAGTATAATTTTATATATATATATATCAAGTATTTTTGGAAACCGGCCTACATTTGCATTCTTACAAGGTTTTGAATATTTTAAATAAAATAATCAAAAAGGGAGAAATTGATAAGATACAAATATAAATTTTTTAATTTTTCTCAAAAAAATTTCCAAAATTTTTCGAAAAATTCTTCTAAGTCAATTTCCAAAAATCCGGCCAAATAAACTTTTAAAACAACCGGCCTACATTTTAAATCCTTACATGGTTTTGAATATTTTAAATAAAATAATCCAAAAGGGAGAAATTGTTAGATAAAATTAGACCAGTTAAATAGAACCTAACAAAAACAAACTTCCTGTGCAGGAACGGTTAAAGAATCCAACTGGTCAAATAATTCAACCGGTCAAACAACCCAACCGACCAAAAACCTAACCGAGCAGAAAGACAAGACCGGTCAGTAGAAAAGACCAAAACCGGAAGCCATCTAGTTAACCTAAATAACCGATCGGTGCAAATAGATACTTTGAGTATTTGTTAAAGATGATACCAAAAGACAGATCCTAGTATTGCTATATTCATACAAGTCTGAGGACAATCTGCAGGCTGCAGAAGACCGTCCGACAAGATCTTTCCACTCCGGGATAAATCAGAGACGCAATCCTCCAGGTGCAAGTAACTATCCAACCGACAGTTGCCATATTAAGTAAAAGACAAACCTAGCCGGTTTGACCTATACACTGGAAGCCTAGACTGTCAGGTCTGAATCACTGAACCTTTGCTCAACCAATCAGATTCAAGGTGATGAAATATGACCATTGGCACATTTCACCTATAAAAGAAGAAGCTCAAGAGGAATAAATACAGTCCTAAAAAAGGGTTCGAGCAACAAGTTACAAGAGTTACTAAGTTCCACCAACCACAAGCTCTAAGAGTTATTACAAGTTTATCTCTCTAAGGTCAAAAAGAGCTCAAGTGTTTATTTGTAGTAAGATTACAATTTCGGTTAAAATTGTACGGGTGTTATCGAGCAGAAAATAAGTCTCGATCGGATTGTCTTTGTGTATTCATTAGTGAATATCATTCTCGCGGTTTCGAGAGGAAGGGGTGGCGTAGGAGTTTCATCTCCGAACATCCATAAAAACCTGTCTTGTTATTTACTTTCTGCCGGCCTTACACTCTAACCGATTCTACCTAAACTGACTTACTGAATCCCAAACCGACCCACCATACTCCAAACCGACCTTATCCAAATCCGGTTCTGTCCATCCTGTGTGTGTGCTGCTTTAACCTGAAACAAATCACTTTTGCACTTGAACTCGGTTCAAGGGTTTGTGACAGTTTGTGTACTATTGAAACCCCGGTTCTAATTTCTAACCGGATTAAGCGTCAATCGTTAAGTGAAACGCGTTAACCGGCCAGACCCCGGTCCGCCAGCCCCGATGTAGATCCTAACAGGTCAGATGATGAAAGACTACTTGGAACAATGAGTTCTCATATCGATTGGATGATGAGGAATTGCTGGAAAACATTGAGTTCTCATATCGATGCAATGATGAGAGACTGCTAGAATTATTGAGTTTTCATATCAATGCGGTGATGAGGAATCACTAGAATATTGAGTTCTCATATCAATGCGATGATGAGGAACTTCTAGAATTATTGAGTTCTGAAATCGACGTGATAATGAGAGACTACTGGAATCATTAAGTTCTCATATTGATGTGATGATGAGAGACTGATGGAAATATTGAATTCTCATGTCAACGTGATGATAAGAGACTATTAAAAAAACATTGAGATCTCATATCGATGTGGTGATGAGGAACTACTTAAGACACCTTGAGTTCTCATATCGACACGATGATGGGAGACTAATGGAAAACAATGAGCTCTCATATCGATGCGATAATGGGAGATTATCGGGGACAATGAGTTCTCATATAGAACATATGATGAAGAATTTCTGGAAACAATGAGTTCTCATATCGATAGATGATGAGAGAGTACTGTAGACAACTTGTGTTCTCATATCGATGCGATGATGAGAGACTATTGAGAAACATTGAGTTCTCATGTCGATGCGTTGATGAGAAACTACTGGAATCACTAAGTTCTCAAATTGATGCGATGTTGAGTAACTGTTGGAAACATTGAGTTCTCATATTGATCGTTGATGAGAGACTGCTATAGACATTTTGAGTTCTTATATCGATGCGATAATGAGAGACTACTGGGAAACATTGAGTTCTCATATCGATCTGATGATGAGAAACTACTCGAAGCACTAAGTTCTCATATCTATGTGTGTTATGAGAAACTTTCGGAAACAATGAGATCTAATATTGATCGATGATAAAACACTACTAAAGACAACCTGAGTTCTCACATCGATGCGATGATGAAAGACTACTGAGAAATATTGAGTTCTCGTATCAATGAGATGATGATAGACTGTTGGAAAACATTGAGTTCTCATATCGATGAGATGATGTGAGACTGCTAGAAAACAATGAGTTCTTTTATCGAAGATTGATGAGAAACTATCGGAAATAATGAGTTTGTAATTCGATTTACAAGTTCAAATTGAAATTTTTATATTTCAGTTTGATCAATCTTATATAATATCTGATTGTTCAATTTTTCAATTGAAAAACGATCATAAGATCATTTATAAGCTTTCAATCGAAACAAATCTGAATCAATCGATCCAAATCAAAATTCGCAAATTAGATTTGGAAAATTTTCAAAATTGGGTTTATGTTCTTGTGTTATAACTCAATAACAACAACCCAAAAATCCTCCTAATACGTTTCTAAGGATGTTAGAAACATATTTAAGCCAATTACAAGCAATCTCGATCATGTTTAATCAAAAACTAAATTTTCATAAAAAAGAATTTCAGTTCTTTAATTGTTCAAAGTGAAAAACTAATGTTCATATTTTGGTTTCATTCAATCATATGAAGTATAAAGAAACTATTGGCAAGCTCCTTACGCTTCATTAAACCTTATAAAACAAAAACACGTTCTTACTTCAAAATTATTTGATTTGAATGGAACATCATCCCTATCGAATGATGCATCGGGATAATGTTATAAATGATCATTAGGACCACGTGAAGTTGGGATTAGGGCCCTAGTCGAAATCATCAAACATGTAGTTTGATGTTCTTGATGACCGACTAAGGGCGACCTGGGTTCGATTTCCGACCGAGAAATCAAACCTTCCCCTACACCCAACCGAGAATTTCTAACCCCGGTCGAGGAAATCTAGCCTAGGACCGAGAGCTCATCGCACCCCAACTGAGGAATTTCGCACCCAACCGAGAACTCCTAATCTAGGATTGAGAGCTCCTCGATTGAGGATAATTAGCCTAGGACTAAGAGCTCCCTCACACCCGACCAAAGAATCTCGAACCCGATCGAGGAATCCTAACCCAAGACCGGGAGCTCCCCGCACCTCGACCACGGACACTTCGCACCCGACTGAGAATACGTATTCCAAGACTAAGAGCCTCCCGCACCTTGATCGAGAGTTTCTCACACCCGACCGAGAGGTTCGACCCAAACCGATTTTAGCCCAAGACCGAGGGATCAACAACCTGGACCAAAAGGACCGGTATTTGGGTATGTTTGGTTGGAATTTTAATTTTAAAAGTTATTTTCTTAATTTGGAATCCCAAACAATTTTTAGAAATTTGAAAAAATTTGAAAATAATTTGAAAATATGTTTAGAGTATTTTCATAAAAAATATATTTTGATAAGGGTTTGTTTGGTATTTATTTTTAAATTATAATAACTTAAACTAATAATTTTCAGGTACTTTCCTCAACAACTATTTACGTGTTTATAGGTACCAGCATTTAAATATTATTTTATAATTTTAAATGCAAGAAAAACATGTGCATGTTTATGACATATGAAAAATAATTTATTAAATAAAACTTAATAAAATTATTTTTTTTCAAAACCCAAGATTTTATAAAATATATATTGTTTTTAGGTTCGAAGGATATAATTTTAAAGCTATTTTCGAGTATCACCAAACAGATAAATTAAAAAATCTGTAGTCAAATATATGTTTGTATACGTACACTTAATATTTTGTTGATTTTAAAATTAAAAAAAAATTAATTTACAACTCTTTTATAAATAAATAATATTTTTATATAATTATTTTTAACTAATTTAAAATAGGAAAATTTTAATTTGATTATTTCATATTTAAAAAGATTATTTTAAAATGACCACAAAGAATTAATTATTATAATTAATTTTAAAATATCGTACATATTTTTATAAATCTTTTAAAATAATGTTTTATTAAAAAAGATTTCTCGATACACAAATTGAGTTTAAAATATATACTTTTCCGGGACATGGGTTATATATATATATATATATAATTTTAAAATATACATTATTTTTATATAAAAGAATTATATACATATGAAAAAAATTTAAATTTTTTAATTATTTTTCTTTTAAAAATTTTATTCTTTATTACTTATTATAAAATATATTATTTATTAGACAATGTTTACTCGCGCATTATTTCAGATCACATTTAAAATAATTAGACGACTTTTACTTACGCATTATTTCAGACCAAGACCAGGTCTAAAGTAATTAGACGACATTTAGCATTATTTTAGACCATGTCTAAAGTAATTAGACAACGTTCGAATAAACATACTTATTTTGTACCTCTACAACCGCAAATAATCCAATTTATTTTTATTAAAACCAAATCATTAAAACTATGTTATACATATACTCTTAAATTAATTAATTATTTCTTTTTTAATTAATTATTTCTTTTCTTTATTTAATTTAATTCAACATAATTATTAAGTGCATATGAAATTGAATGAGAAGAAATTCAAATTTGGGTTGAATAAAAAATTAATAACTTTTATATTTATTTTTTTAATTATATATATATATTTATTAAATATAATATATATTTTTGTTAATTTCATTTATTTATTCTCCCTAATATTTTTTATTTTAAAAATTCATAAATAAATGAATTAATTATTAATGTAAAATTATATATTTAAAAATTAATAAATTAAAAAAAAAGAGAAATAATTAGTTAAAGTAAAAAAAAAAATTAATTTTTATATTTAATTTGTATTCTTTTATATATATATATATATATATATATATATATATATATATATATATATATATATATATATATATATATATATATATATATATATATATATTTAAAACATTTATATTTATATATTTTGTTAATTCATTTATTTATCCTTTATATTATTATTTAAAAAATATATAAATAAAGTTGAAGTAAAATATATTAATATATATTTTAAAATAAATAAATAAAAAATAATTAATGAAGAGAAAAGTACGCTTATTGAGAAAGTTCTAATCAACCTTTTTCTTTCATTTTTTTTTTCTTATCATTAATCTATATTTAAAAAATAAAAAAGTAATGTTAGATTAATTAATTAATTAATTAAATAAATAAATAAATAAATAAATAAAATAAGTAAGATCTCGTGCTTGGAAAGAAATCATCTAGATTATGAATTTAAATCTTATTAAATGTTTTATATATTTAAAATTTAAAATTTTGTTAACTAGATTATGAATTCAAATCTTATTAAATGTATTTTACATTTAAAATTTATATATATATATATATTTTTTTTTACTTTATTGAGAACAAATATTTTAATATTACAGTTAATAAATTAAATAATTTTATAATTAAAATATAACTGACAAATATATTATTTTATAGGATAAAAATATATTATTTTATCTCAGATTATTTGAAATATATATATTTAAAGAAAAAGTGATTATTTTAAATTATTTAAATATTTGTTTATATTCAAGTTTTTTATAAAAAGTAAAAGCCCTATAACCAAGTGAATTAAAGTTGAATTAAAGTTATGAAATTTATCCTTGTGCCGTGGATTTTGTTTAAGTTGACTGATAGAACAAACCGCGTCAGGATACACTTACGTAGGAAATTCAGTTGATCAAAATTGTTTAACAAAGAAGAATTTGTTCGATTTCCTAAGTCAATTTCAGTTTTTCTCCAAAACCCAGATTTTCTTTTCTTGCCCATAATCTGCTTGAATTAGCTTCATCGGAATCTGTAAAAGGGTGAGAGAAACCAGAGTACGACGATGAAGAAGATGAAGATGGAGATTCCATCATCAGTAGCGGCTATGTCCATTGTCTGCTTCCTCTTTACTGCAACTTTTCATTTCTCTCTATCGGCATCCGAATCGGTCAACGCGTCCATCTTCATCCCCGGCTCATCTTTAGTTTTTCCTATCCAGGGAGATATTTCTCGTAATGGGTATTTCTCTAATCGTTCGAATTATTTGGTTAATTAGATTTCAATGGGTTCTAAGATTAATTTTACCTTGTTTCAAATGCAGCTTTTATAGCACTATGCTATATTTTGGAAATCCTCCTAAACCTTTCATACTTGACATAGATACAGGAAGTGACCTTACTTGGGTTCAATGTGCAGCTTCATCTCATGCAAGGTTACTCAAAGTATGTTTGTCTTTATTTGAAAACACTTGTTCAGATTTCTATAGTCTTGCTTTCAGATTTCTGATTCTGTTTTTGCCATGTTTGTGCAGGCTCCTAATAAGCCATACATTCCAAATAAAAATGTTGTGTTTTGTAAAGACCCTTTATGTCCGTTTGTTCATCAATATTCAAGCAACGTTTGTAAGTCTCCAAGTGATCAATGTGACTATGAGGTTCAATATGCAGATTATGGTTCTTCTCTTGGTGTGATTGTCAAAGATGTTGTTCCTCTCAGATTCAGCAATGGCTCCAGTCAGAAACCATTATTGGCATTTGGGTGTGTATTCTTTCTCTTTTTTTATTGTATAATAATAGAATTGGATGGACTAACCACTTTGGGTAGCTCATAGTCATAGGCTTGGACTAAGGGGTTTACTATCAATGTGGCTTGATTAAAGTGGGAGGTCTTGGTTTTAATGATTTTATCGATGTGATTTGATGGATGAAGTAATTGATAATGAGATTTTAGTTTAGTTACATTTAATCTTAATAAATCACATCAAACAAGACCAGAAAAAACATAACCATGACTTCTTTTTTGCCTCTACAAGACCAAAAGCAAGTCTTTTCAAACGAAAATGAACAAAAACTAGCTAAGACAAGTGTTAGTGGTTTAAGAAAAACCAACCACTCCTTGTACAAAGATTAACCCAAGAAGGGACCGTGTCCTATACTTGTATTGTGCTGTTGTTTTTCTTTTAATGTCTTAAATTTTTTTATATACTAATAGATAGTTATGAAACAGTTTCTTTTGCTGTTCAATCATCCAATTTGCTTTTGGATTTATTTCTTTATGTCTTTTTGTTATTAAGTCATCTTTTGGACTCATTGTATGCCATTTCAGGTGCGGATATGACCAAGAATTTGCAGGCCCTTTCTCTCCTCCTTATGTTGATGGTGTTCTTGGACTTGGGCATGGAAAAGCAAGCATAGTATCTCAGCTAAGCAAAATGGGCATGATAAAGAATGTAATCGCCCATTGTTTGCCATCCCAAGGAAACGGGTATCTTTTCCTTGGAGATGGTCTCGTCCCCAAAGGACTTGTATGGACAAAGATTTCTCCCAATTCTATGTGAGTATAAAGAGGAAAAACATTTGAATTCTACTACATTAACAGAATTTTCAGTCTTCTAACTACAAATCGCAGGAACCATTATGTTGTAGGCCCAATGGACCTCCTAAAAGGAAAAACGGTTGGTGCAAGCGGTCTTCAAATTGTTTTTGATAGTGGGAGTACTTACACTTACTTCAGTCCAAAAGCATATCAATCGACTCTTTCTCTGGTAAGAAGATGATACTATGGGTAGAGAAATTTCTTTGTTTTTATTTTTAATATATATGACTAATGATGACACTTTTGGTTGGTTGCTAGATAACAAAGGACTTAGTAGGAAAACAGTTAAGTTCGGTTAAGGATAGCTCCCTCCCGGTTTGTTGGAAAGGTGTGAAACCATTTAAATCGGTTAATGAAGTGAAATCCCATTTCAGTCCTCTTGTATTGAGCCTTGTATCTAACCGAACAATTGCGTTCGTTTTACCACCTGAAGGGTATATTCTTGTCAATGTAAGTAAAGCTTTATAAATTCTCTGCAAGAGTGAAATTACTGAGGTATTTTTTGAAAATGAACAAAGATCTATTTCTTGCAGTCTATTGGAAATGTATGCTTGGGGATTCTCAATAGCATTGATTCAAAATTGGGAAATGTTAATATAATTGGAGGTAAAATTTACTACAAGGCTAATGGATTATTTTTTTATTTTATTTTTACTTAATTCAATTTTCTATGCATTCACAGACATATCTTTGCAAGATAAACTGGTGGTCTATGACAATGAGAGACAGATGATTGGATGGACTCCTACCAACTGTAATAAGCCTCACAAGCCTTAACAGGCTTGAACCTATATAAAGAAAATTATTGTTCTATAAAATTGTATTAGAATTCAGAGTGTTCAAACAATTATACCAATAATGACTGTGAATTGGTTTGTTGTTTATGAATAATCTGGCTTTTTCTAGGAAATGCGTTGATTGGAATGAAATTTTTGGTATAGAAACAACTCAATTGAAAGGTTTTGGGTATGTTTGGTTGAAGGTATAAAGGGGTACTACACTATTGGTATAGTATAAACTATACCAATAGTGTTTTAATATGGTGTTCTTTTACCTTTTTACTGTTGGTATAAATTATACCCCTAGATAATTTATACCTCATATCTGGTATAAAATAGTAACTAGTCCCCCTTAGGTACAACACTATTCATTATAGTTTAATTTTTAATTATTAATATTATATATAACCTATTATTGTATAATATATTAAATATTTTATTTAGTTTTAATATTATTATTATTATATATAATCATTTTTAATATATATATTTTTTAAAATAGTCAATATTTTAATTAAAAAATATTTATTTATTTTTATAACGATAATTTTATTAATTATTATTTTCTATATTTACTTATATTATAAATAATATTTTTATTTTAGTTTATTTTATTAAAATTATTAATAATATTTAAATTAAATAAACATAATTTATTGTTTATATTATAATTAATTGTTTATATTTTAAATAAATTACATAATTATTAAATAATCACAAAACAATAATTTATAATAATAAACAATATTGTTTATAATATAAATAATTAAATAAAATAATAATATTAATAATAGTTTTAAATTAATATTTATTATTTATACAACTTATACTACATTCTTATACCAAACACAAAATTATAAACCATATACAACTTATACCATTTTTTATAATTCTTACCAAACATCAATAACCTATACAACTTATACTACCCTATATTATTTATACCTCGTTACAATTTATACCTCTATATAACTTATACCCTATATAATTTGTACCACCTACCAAACGCTACCTTATTTATAACATTTTATAATATTAAAGATATTTTCATATTTAACCTAAATAAAACATTTATTTTCATCTAATAATATTTAAAAAAAAAACAATTTAGATTAAAAAATTGTTAATTGGAATTATATTTGTTCCAAAAATGAACCTTGTTCACCATAACTTTTTTTTACCCATTACCCACAGTCATGACACCTTCAATCTCAATATTATTAGTATAAATGGAGCTTTGATAATTTTTTTAAACATGATAGCACTAGGGATGACACTTTCATCCTAATTTTCTATCAAAAAGTCTTTTTAGACATTCCTTTGTTGACTGAAAAAAATAATGTCAGTACAAATATCATTCATTTTCTTCACTAAGAAAATAAATAATTCAATCATTTTTATTCAATTAGTATCATTATTTCATTATGCTAACTCAAGTATAAAGAGTTGGTGTCTAAAACATAAAAATCACGAGTTCTATACTCATTTAAAACATCTTAAGTGAAGCTAAAGTAGATTTAACTTAAAAAAATATCACTAACAACATCAACCTCTGCATGCAACTCTCACGGCCAATTTATTTAGCTTTTTTTTTTATCAAGTAAATATGGTAGGAACATAAAGTTTAAACTATTATTTTAATTAATGCATTTTAAAAAAATCAAGCCAAACACCATTACTGGACTCTACAAATTTAACTTAGTCTATTATCATTTTTGAAATGTTATTCTTAATTATTAGTTAAATCAAATAGAAAAATAAAACCCTAACTTTAGATTGAATGATAGAAAAGAAAAGATGGTATTATTATTTTCAAGGAATAGTTTGAATCATTAATCTCAAGGCATTAATAATAAGAAAGACAAATTGAAATCCTATTTAATCTGATCTCTTTGATTTCTTCCTATAATGGATGATGTTTAGACTCAAGAAGTATAATGAGAAATTGTTGAGTTTGATTTGTTGGTTTCTAAATTTCTAGTAGGAACTCTATCTTGGATGTTGAGTTATTTAAAGTGTACTTTAATATCAACCTACCAGCGAAACACACAAAGCGGAAAGAGCTATAATATTTGATGAGAATAGAGGCAATTTGATTGTTAGTGGAGATATATATATATTAAAACATCTTACTCATATATTATAAATACTGTTTAAACAGTTAGATGTATTAACATTGATATTATTAGCGGAAGCTATATAATACTGGTCAGGTTTAACATATAATTCATATATACATGCTTCTCAATACAGTCAAGAGAAGCTACAACAAGATAAGTTAACTCTATCACCTCTATCATTATTTTATATTAGTCTTATATACATTCTCCATTAAACAGACAAATAAAAATACAAATATTGGGTTTTGGACTCATATTTTATTAGAGTTTATATATTGTAACGAGCTTTAAACCTTTATTGTTCTTAGGAGTAATAGTTTAGTCTTTGAGCTTTGGAGGTACTCCTATAAATAGAGACATTGTAACATAGGGTAACTTAGACCATTATTTCATGAAAAATCAATAGAATGAACGACTCCCCGAGAATGTAGGCATTGTTGGCCGAACCTCGTTATATCTTGTGTTCTTTATTATTCTTTATCGTTTTATCATGTGTTTAGATTAAATCTTTTCTCAATAAGTGGTATCTCAATAAACGTGGTATTCGTCCAAGATGGAAATTGTTGGATTTTGGGCTCATATTTTATTAGAGTTTATATATTATAATGGGCTTTAAGACTTTATTGAGCTTATTAGTAGTAGTTTAGTCTTTTGGTTTTTGATGTACTCTTATAAATAGAGACATTGTAATATAAGGTTACTTGGACCATTATTTCATGAAAAATTAATAGAATGGACGACTCTCCGAGGATGTAGGTATTGTTGACCAAACCTCGTTATATCTTATATTCTTTATTATTCTTAACCACTCACTTTATCTTTATTTTAATGTAAAAGATAAGCCCATGTATTCCTATTTTTTTTTGTAGAATACATAAAATAATTCAAATTATTCAAATTATAACATTAATGGTGAACATATTAATTGTTGTATATATGATATGGTACCATGGTTGATTATTGTTGCTACATTTGAAATAAAATCAATGAAGATAAAAGATTTGAGAAAATAAATTAGGTGTAAATTTATTAATATGGATAATTATAGATAAATTCATCTAAACTTATTCAAATATATATGTATATATATATATAATGTTTAATTTGAATTTACTTGGTTTGTCGGGTCGAGAGCTGTACTTAATATATATATATATATATAAAAAAGTAAATGTATACTTGGGTTGAATCGTGGGTTGACCCGCCCATAAACTTGAAACGGTTAAAAATAAAATAAAAAATGCTATATGTATGTTTTAAATTTGCAACTTAACATAACAAGTAAAATTCTTTAACCAAGTGTGATTGTGATGTGCTTTGTCAAGAGATAATATGCCGGTAACAAATAAGAGTGGTTATAAAATATGAATTAAATATTTGATTGATCAAAGTGTGAGGTCACGAGGTTAAATGTTGATTGAGATTGTTGGTTTGTTTTCATAGGGATAAGAGACATGTGATTAGAATGTGCTTTATTGAGGAATAAGAGGTTGGTAATAAAAGATCTTGAGATCACAAGATTTGATGTCGATTAGGTACTGTTGAAATTGTCATGATGTTTGACATCACGATGATGGCTAAAACAATTTTAGTATCTTAATAGTATTTTAAAATTTTTATTGATTATTAGTTGGTCCTAAACTCTTTAAGACCGAAATTAACTTAAAAAAGAGGTATTAATGTTACAAGTTATAATTATGTTAATTTAGAGACAAAGAAATGTAGTTTGATTTTAAAAAAGTAATTATTGTATATAAAAATTAATTATTATTTTAAGGACTAATCTATATATATAATAGAGTAATGATATATAGCAAAAATTTAGTTTCATGAATGTTATCAAGAATAATGTGTCAGAATTTGAGTGAAATTGAAAAATGAAAATTCTCTCTCCTCAAATGGTTAATTAAAAATGATGTTTGTTTCATGCACACACTTCATATAGACATTCACTCTTTCTCCTAGTCAAATATACATTTACTATCACCTAATCAAATAAAACATGCTCTCTCTCATTATTTTATTCTCTTGTAGTCAGTGTCGTTCTTGAGATTTTTTAGACCTTAGGCGAAAGCACAAAATTGGGCCCTATGCATAAACTTCACTTGTGTTTCACCGTTGATCTTCAATAACCTTCCAATATCTACAAAGATGCAACATAAATTGTCAACGAAAGTTACTTCTTCTTGCATTTTTAGATGCGAAATCATTGATAATTGTATCGTAATCAATATATTCCAAAAAATATTTTTCAATACATAAAATAGCAAGTCCATTCAATCTATCTTGAGACATCGAAGATCTTATATAATTTTTCAATAATTTTAACTTAAAAAAACTTCTTTCAGCAGAAGCTACCGTAATAGGCAATGTTAGTAAAATTTGATATACAATAGAGACATTAGGATAGCAATCTATTGACATTACAAAATTAAGAATTTCAGCAGCGAGCATATCCAAACTAGGTAAAACAACTTGTAGTATTTTTAGTTCAGAAAATAAATCACTCAAATTAACATCACACGTACCTTCATGAGAAAATACATTACAAAATGTGCTACACTTTTCTTTTAATTTGCTTTCATTCAATGCCTTCAACTTTCCAGAATTCATAAGGAACCCAAATAAGTCATTAAACTCATTCAATTGTTGAAACCTATGTTTTAGGATGCAATAGACATATCAACCAATACTAAAAAATAGTTGATCCTAAAAGATTCTTTTGGCGATTGTTGTTCAACATTAGAAGTATTATCATCAAAATATTTTCTAGGGATCTTCTTAGCATGTTTAGTCGAAAAAACAGGATCTATGTCCATTTCACATGCAATATCATTTGCAATAATTAAACTAGAGACAAACCCATCTATTCGAAACTTCTCAAAAAATGCATTTAAGCTTTCCAATTGATTAATGGCAGAATCAATACACATAGATGAGGACTGCATGTTCTTACTAACCATATTTATCGCAAACAAGATTTCATACCAAATAACCATACCAAGTATAAATTCAAAACTTTCAATCATTGATGCCAAACTTTCAGATTCACTCTTTGATTTAGCATCAACACAAATATTATACAAGCAAAGCTTTCCTTACCTGAGGAGCTTGAAATCTGAGTGCTTTAACACGAGCCTCCCATCGAGTGTTAGATATGTTCACACACCTCACTAGTAGAGTTATTTGTTCCTGATGACTAGTATCAGGAGTGCAATCAAGAATAACAGAAAAATATTTGGTCTCTTTAACATTCTTTATAATAGAATTTTGTACACTATTAGCCAACATAATGATCAATTCATTCTGAATTTTATGACTAAGATAATGATAATGTATTTCATTGTTCATAGCACCTCAAGGCTCAACCCAGTGAAACAGAGCCACCGTCGAAATTATTTTGTTGTCGGTTTCGTTGTCGGTTTCGTTGTGAGTTTCGTTATCGGTTTCTTTGTCGATGTAGGATACAGAGACTGAGAGAAACAGACAGTGAGACAGACAGTAGGGTTTTCAATTTTTTGTTCTGATAGTGTTAGTTTATTTTTCTATTTGGGCTATAGAGCCATGGGCCAAAAAATCTAACATAATAAAAAAAATTAAAGAATAAGAAACTAAAAATCCCTACTAATACCTAGCATATATAAAAAAAAAATGGGCCCCTTTTTGGTCCTAGGCCCTAGGCCGTGGCCTAGGCTGCCTACCCCTCCCGGCCGGGCCTGCTTGTTGTAAAATAATTTTTTCATGGTCTTCTCGAAAATGCTCTGTCTCATAATTCTATTATCTCATAACAAACACTAGTAAAAAAAGGACCTTTACCGACGGTTTTTCCCGAAGGTTTTATAAAACTCTCCTAAATACTCCCGAGAGGAACAAATCATTCGGTATTAAAAATAGATTCCGAGGGGGTGTATAACATTTGGGTTTAATAATTATTACCGAAAGTTCTTTGTAGAACTTTCGGTTTTAACCTTCCCAAAAAAATAAAAAAAAAATCTAAGTGTTGGATGTGGGTTAATTGCGAAGGTTTTTTCAAAAACCTTCGGTTTTGAAATCCCGAGGATTTTTAATTGCGAAGGTTATTCATAGAACCTTCGGTTTTACCTTTTTTGAATTTCTCTTTTCCGAAGGTTTTACAAAGAACCTTCGGTTTTGCTCAATTAAAAAAAATTCTAAATTTGGTAATGGTTATTTCCGAAGGTTTTTTAATAAACCTTCGGCATCTACCTCTATAAATACAAACCCTAACCCTTCTCTTTTTCATTCCACTCATCTCTCCTTTCTCTCTCTTCCGCGCCGCAGCCGCCTGCCTCGAGCTCCTCCACCCCGGTTCTTCTCCTCTCTCGTTCAGGTAATTTGTTTCATTTGGTTTTTTTTTGTTTATTATGAGATTTAGATTTCTTAAGTTTATATATATATATATATATATATATTATCTAGATTTATGCCAGTTTACGTTATTTTGTTTGATTAATATATATATACATATATCTGAAATGCATTTAGGATATGGGTGATTTATCATAGAAGAGACTTCGGCGTACACCGGAGAAACTACATCCGTGTTACCAGAATCTGATAACACAATCAGAAATTGCGGTACGTGAGGAGGAGGTAAGACAGATGACGCTGGAAATAGAACAAATCCGATTAAGGGATGCGGAAAGAGGCCGTATGCTCAGTTAAATTAAATTGGACAGGGCCGAAATGGCCCAGAGATTAGAGAATCTTGAACAGGAACTTGTAGTGTTGAGTAGTCGACTGAATCAACCACCCCCTCCTCCCACCCCATCTAATAATTTCTAGATTTATTATGTGTTTATTAGTTTTTCCGTACGAACTATGACAATATATTTATGTGTTTTGTTTAATATTCATGAATTATTATTATGTTTGGTTTGGTTTTAATAGGTTGTTAATGAATTATTTTACTATTGTTTACTTTTCATTGTATTTTTTTATAAAAAACAGCATGGCCAAAACCGAAGGTTCATTTGATAACCTTCGGTTTTGACCCTCGTTTAAAAAAATCTAAAAATTTCTAAGGGTAAAAACCGAAGGTTTATTTGAAAACCTTCGGTTTTGGCCCCTGTTTAAAAAAATCTAAAAAATTTCTCAGTATGGTGTAGGGTAAAAACCGAAGGTTTTCAAATAAACCTTCGGTTTTACCCTTCCCCGTACTTAGAAAATTTAAAGATTTTTTTAAACAGGGGTCAAAACCAAAGGTTTTCAAATAAACATTCGGTTTTTATCCCTGTTTAAAAAAATCTAAAAAATTTCTAAGTATGGGGAAGGGTAAAAACCGAAGGTTTATTTCAAAACCTTCGGTTTTGACCCCTGTTAAAAAAAATCTAAAAAATTTCTAAGCATGGGGAAGGGTAAAAACCGAAGGTTTATTTGAAAACCTTCGGTTTTTACCCCTGTTAAAAAAAATCTAAAAAATTTCTAAGTATGGGGAAAGGTAAAAACCGAAGGTTTATTTGAAAACCTTCGGTTTTGACCCCTGTTTAAAAAAATGGGGAAGGGTAAAAACCGAAGGTTTATTTGAAAACCTTCGGTTTTGACCCCTGTTTAAAAAAATCTAAAAAATTTCTAAGTATGGGGAAGGGTGAAAACCGAAGGTTTATTTGAAAACCTTCGGTTTTGACCCCTATTTAAAAAAATCTAAATAATTTCTAAGTATGGGGAAGGGTAAAAACCGAAGGTTTATTTGAAAACCTTCGGTTTTGACCCCTTTTTAAAAAAATCTAAATAGTTTCTAAGTATGGGGAAGGGTGAAAACCGAAGGTTTATTTGAAAACCTTCGGTTTTGACCCCTTTTAAAAAAAATCTAAATAATTTCTAAGTATGGGGAAGGGTAAAAATCGAAGGTTTATTTGAAAACCTTCGGTTTTGACCCCTTTTAAAAAAATCTAAATAATTTCTAAGTATGGGGAAGGGTAAAAACCGAAGGTTTATTTGAAAACCTTCGGTTTTAACAATTCCCAAAAACATTCTGATCAAGGTCAGGACAGAGAGGTTTATTCAAAACATTCGGTGATACTCTTCAAAACCGAAAGTTATACTATTAACTTTCGGTGTTTCCACATCATAATTTGGAAAATTAATTGGTTTTCTACCTTCCAATCTAGACTCTTAACTAATATTATCAAGTGTGTGTTGTTTTTAAAAAATTAAGATTATGTTTAATGTTAAAATGTTTATGATTGTGTTTGATTATATAAAGAAGTGCGTATAGATGTTTGTGTTTGATGATCACATGAATGTGTATAAAGTTTGATAATATGAATTGTGTAATGTTTTAAAATTACCAAATGTGTTAAATTAATGTTGTTCAATGTCATTAGAAGATTAAAAACACATTAATTCAACAATTTTGTGAAATTGTAATTCCGAAGGTTAATGCTATAACTTTCGGAAATAGCTATCAAAACCGAAAGTTATACCATTAACCTTCGGAATTGCCATTTCATAATTTGTAATATTCATGGGCTTTTTACTTTACAATCTAGACTCATAACTAATATGATCAAGTGTGTTGTATTTTAAAAAATTTAGATGGTGTTTAATGTTAAAATGTTTATGATTGTGTTTAATTATATAGAAAGATTATATGAATGTTTATAATGTTTGATTATCCTATCAATGTGTGTAATGTTTGATCATATAACTTTTGTGTAATATTTGAAGGATGTCAAATTTGTTAAATTAATGTTATTGAAGGTCATTAGATGATTAAAAACTAATTAGTTTAACAATTTATGAAATGGTAATTCCGAAGGTTATTGTTATAACCTTCGGAAATAGTTATCAAAACCGAAAGTTATATATAAAACTTTCGGTTTAGCTAATTAAATAAAATTGTAAATATTTCAAAACCGAGAGATTTAGACACATCTCTCGGAATTTAATTTATCAAAACCGAGAGACATGTCAAAATCTCTCGGAAATATGAATAATAAAAACCGAGAGTTATATGATTAACTCTCGGAATTGATTAAATGATCAAAACCGAAAGTTAATCATATAACTTTCGGTATTGACCCTTTATTAAAATTAAAAAACGCTTTCTTTTCTCCCTTTCCTCTTTCTTTCCCCGTTTCTCCTTCCGCCTCTCGATCGACTTCTCTCTGCCTCCGCAAACGACGCCGCTGCCCAGACGAAAGCCACACCGCCGCCGATTGAAGTTCCGCCGGCCGCTGATGCTTGGATTTGGTCCGATTGAAGTCCCTCCGCTCCAGATTGAAGGTTGCCGTCTCGGTTTTCAAGTTCAGGCGCCTCCTGCTGTCGCCCTACAGCCGCCTCCTGCTGCCGCCCTACAAAGGTTAGTTTATTTTTTAGGTTTAAGTTATATTAGTTTAATTTTAGGTTATATTTGTTTCATTTTAGGTTATATTAGTTTGATTTTGGTTAGTTTAGGTTATGTTAGTTTAAGTTTAGTTTGATTGATGATTTTGTAGTTTGATTTTAGGTTATATTTGTTGTATTATGTTGAAAATATGGTTGATTTTGGTTAGTTTATGTTATATTAGTTTAATTTTAGTTTGATTGATGAATTTGTAGTTTGATTTTAGGTTTTTTGTTTGATATTAGGTTATTTGTTTGATTTTAAGTTATTTGTTTGATTTTAGGTTATATTTGTTTGATTGGGTTGAAAATATGGTTGATTTTGGTTAGTTTAGGTGATATTAGTTTGATTTTAGTTTGATTCATGATTTTGTTGTTTGATTTTAGGTTTTTTGTTTGATATTAGGTTATTTGTTTAATTAGGTTGAAAATATGGTTGGTTTGGGTTAGTTTAGGTTTTTTAATTTGATATATGTATGATTGGGATTTAGTTTTTGGATTAATTATGTTGAATTGTTACATTATGTTTATATTATTGTTAGATTGATTAGTTTAGATTATGTATTGGATTATGTTATTGGATTTGTTTTTTGGAATTGGTTGTTGGATTTGGTTTAGGTTATATTGAGTTTGGTTGTATGATTTAGTTAGATAATGTTAGATTATGTTGAAAATATGTTTGATTTTGGTTAGTTTAGGTTTTGGATTGATTTTGTTGGATTAATGTTATTGGATTGATTTGGTATATGTTTATGTTTGATTTTGTTGGATTCATGTTATTGGATTGATTTGGTATATGTTTATGTTTGATTTTGTTGGATTCATGTTAGATTTGGTTTATTATTGTTTGATTAAAAGGTATATGTGTTTATATTTATTGATTTTGTTGGATTTGGTTTTTGATTAATACTTTATTGTTTGATTAATAGGGTTTATTATTGTTCGATCTACCCACAGCCGCTCTTCTTCGTCGCTCTTTTTGTGCAAGGTTAGTTATTGTTGGTTTATTATATGGTTAGGTTAGTTTAATGTTATATTTATGTTAGATTTTCATGTTAGATTTAAGTTTGATTTATGTTTGATTTGATTTATGTTAGCTTAGGTTTGATTTATGTTAGATTATGTTAGATTAGGTTTGAAATGTGTATGAATGAAATAATGTTGAATTAGATTTGTTTTGAATTATATTTGATTTTAGGTTAGATTAGGTTTGAAATGTGTATGAATAAAATTATGTTGGATTAAAATTGATTGATTTGAAATGTGTATGAATGAAATAATGTTAGATTATATGTATGTTAGATTTAAGTTTGATTTATGTTAGGTTTTATTATAGTTTGTTTAGGTTGAATTTTAGTTAGAAAATGTTAGATTTAGTTAGAAAATGTTAGATTTATGTTGAATTTCGTTTGAATAATGATAGATTAGGTAGCGATTATGTTACAATTACGTAAGCCTAATTAATTTAGACAAATTTAAGTAAATAATAATGCGGGTTGTTTTCCATTTTACTAGAAATATGGAAGTACCCGATAAAAGCTGGATGACCTTACGTCGAGATCATCCAGATTACGAGGAAGGCGTTGACAAATTCCTCGAGTATGCTCTTAGGAATACATCCCGACAAACCGTGAAATGTCCCTGCGTGAAATGCTTGAACACGCCGTTTATGGAAATAGACGAAGTGAAGACTCACCTGATCATTTATGGAATAAATGTTCATTATGAGTATTGGTATTTTCATGGAGAAAAGAGACGTACTACTCAAGTGGTTAATGAAGATGTCGATGAAGATGCCGATGACTTCGATGATGATGACGACGATGATCAGTCGGAGGATGCCGTGCCGGAATTCAACGATACAGTTAATGAAGAGGTCAATGAAGAACGTTATATGCACGAATTTCTAAACGATATGTTCCCCAATGTTAATGACGTCCCGAGCAGCGATGAACTAGTCGAAGATGCGCATAGATTTTATAAATTGCTTGATGATTGCAAACGGCCATTGTATGAAGGTGCTAGAATAACGAAATCATCGGCACTACTGAAACTACTTCACATAAAAAATGTATGTCAATGGACGAATTCTTCGTTCGATATGTTGCTGTGTCTGCTTAAAGACTACATATTACCGATTGACGCTCAATTGCCAAACTCATACTACGAAAGTAAAAAATTCATTACTGATATCGGCCTTAAATATGACAAGATAGACGCATGTAAGAACAACTGTATGCTATTTTGGAAGTACTACATAAATGAAGATTTTTGCAGAGTTTGCGGTCTTTCAAGATGGAAAGTCGACCAAACAAGTGGGACAGTTCGGGAGAAGCAAAACGGGAAATTCATTCCAAAAAAGGTGTTGAGATATTTCTCTTTAATACCAAGACTGCAAAGACTATACATGTCCTCAAAAACGGCTCCAATGATGAGATGGCATAAAGAAGGAAGAGTTGATAGTGATACATGCAAGAGAAAATTGTAAGTGAATTGAATATGCCTAGTTTTTTATTAGAGAAATTATATTTTATTTGAATTGTGCAGGTTGAGATGGAGGAGGTTGTTAGTAACGAACCGGGAATATCAGATTTTGAATTGACGGAGAGGGTGTTCGGACAACAAAAACACGGGGTAGTATTCGGAATGGGATCAGGCGTCCGACCCACACACTTTCGTGAGGATCGTCGAAGTGGAAACAGTTCACAGCGAAACAATGAGCGATTGTTAGAAGAGAATCAAATAATGAAGCTCAAGCTGGAGGAACTGGAGAAGAAGGATGAAGAAAGAAGGCGCAAAATGGAAGAAATGGAAGCGGAAAAGGAAGAAATGGTGACAAGAATGGAGAGGGAGAAGTTAGAGATGAATGAGAGAATGGAGAGGGAGAAATTAGAGATGAACGCAAGAATGGAGAGAATCGAATTGTTTATGAGGCAACAACCACCTCCTCCCCCCACAAGCTAAGGTTGTTTCGATTATGAACATATTTTCATTAGTAGCTGAATTTATAACAGATTGTTCGGAATATTAGTTTGGTTTCGAATTTTGTAATGTTAATGATCAATTAATGTGATCGTTTAATGTATGTATGTTGCATTTCTTTTATCATTGATATATTGGTTTGGCTGAACAGGTTTTGGTTGCGAGCAAAATAATCTGCACGTTTTTAAAAATTTACGGAAAAAAACCGAAAGTAATATTGAAATCTCTCGATTTTTCTTCAAATGGAAAAACCGAGAGATATTAGAAAACTCTCGGTTTTTACCCAAAGAGAAAACCGAGAGTTAAATGACAAACCTTTAGTTTTTACCCAAAAGAGGAAAACCGAGAGTTATATGAAAACTTTCGGTTTTCCTCTTCGGGTAAAAACCGAGAGTTTTCATATAACTCTCAGTTTTCTCAATTTGACTAAAAATCGAGAGTTATTACAAAACTCTCGGTTTTCTCCTTTTGAAGAAAACCGAGAGTTATTAGAAAACTCTCGGTTTTTCCACAAAGAGAAAAACTGAGAGTTATTTCTAAAACCCTCGGTTTTTCCACAAAGAGAAAAACCGAAAGTTATTTGTAAAACTCTCGGTTTTTCCACAAAGAGAAAAACCGAAAGTTATTTCTAAAACCCTCGGTTTTTCCACAAAGAGAAAAACCGAAAGTTATTTGTAAAACCCTCGGTTTTTTCACAAAGAGAAAAATCGAAAGTTTTCATATAACTCTCAATTTTTCTCTTTGTGGAAAAACCGAGAGAGTCAATACCGAAGGATGACGAGAGTAACTAAAACCTTCGGTAAGGTGTCTTTACCGAAAGTTATAGGGTCAAAACCGAGAGTTTTTACTCTCGGTTTTGACCCCTTTTTCGCCAGTGAAAAGTAAAATAAAATAATTCTTAATTATTTTTTGTTTTTCAGATCTTCTCTTTTATAATTACAAAAGAGTGTTGGATCGCTTACAAGAAATTTCAATATTAAACCTTATGTCAGCATAGTCAGTGTTGTTCTGAATTCTTTAATAAGAACTAAGCAATTTGAATTTCTTTGAATCTATTCGACGAGGTTTCAATTATAGATTTACAGCCCGATCCCTTTATGCTAACTGTAATAATCAAAAGCTTATGTGAATTGCAAGGCTTAGAGAGGGCTAAAGAAATGGTTATGGTTAAGGTATAGATGAATCAATAGTAAGTGAGTAGAATATTATAGCATGTAATATCCTCATTCATGGTATTGCAAAGGCAAGAGAACCTTAGATGCTATCGAGATCAAGAACAATTTGGGTAGAAATAGACTAAATTTAAAACATTATATTAAGACATATTGCACATTGATATTTGGCTTATACAAAATTTAAAAATTGATCGAAGAGTTAATAGTTGAGATGTTAAAACTAGATTTTTTTTTTTGGGAGGGGGGAACGGCTTAGTGCCATTTTATTAAAAAACCCCAAAGAGAAAAAATGTGTTTCAAGAAGCAAAGCTAGACAGATCTTAGATTTGTTAAAAATACCAAATGAGTTTCAAACAACTAAATTGCAGAGCAAATAGAACAACAAATAATTGAATTACAAACAAGTCATCAAACAAGAACTATTTGAATCTTTATTTTCTTGTCATGATTTTATATGGAATATTTCATCTTTGACTGAGCTTCCAACTTTCTTTATTAATCGGAATTCTCATTCATGTATGTATGAGAGCATTGTCAACAGAAACAGTATCATTCCAAACTTTTTTTTCTGTTCTCATATTCATGCTAAAAATATTTGTATTTTTTTCTCTCCAGGTATTGTAGACCAGGGCTTCAAAGAAGCATTTGAAAACATTCGTGTAAAAGTTATCGCCCTTAGCCTTTTTCTATATAAGCTCTATGATTTCGTTCCATGTACCTGAAAATTTAGTGATATTCATTTTTGAGCAAAATTGATCCACAACTTGGATACAAATGTGCACTACCCAAACAAGTGGTCAATGTTATCCTCTTTTACCGCGCAGATTGGGCAATTGACGTCTAGAATATTCATATACTTCTTAAATTTGTCTCTGTTGCCAATATTTTTCTGAATGTCAACTAAAGAATGAATTTATTTCGAGGTATAACTTTTGAAGACCAGACTACTTTATGTCAATCGACCACCATTTCCTTTGTTCTAATGATCTCACATGCTTTTCCTACCATGAACTTTTCGTTCATAACAATATCTCACCTCTTTGTATTAGTGTTTCCGTTGAATTTTATATTATTGATTAGATTCAGAATTCTGACTCTTTATGAAATACTATTAAAAATAGAACTGCATTTTTCTTTTTAAATATCTATAATTGAGTACAAGAGACAATTTCTTCTAATTCTGACTTTGATAGATTGAAATTCCTCCCGAAGAATTATGAGATTATTCTTTAGCTATGGATCGTGCCAGAATAATATTACTCTTTCATTACCGATTATGAACTTCATCATCTAATATGCCTCTCCTCTAGTTCTTAATATTTTCTTCAAAACTATGTCATTTCATTTTTAATTTGGCATGACATTTCTTAAAATAGATTTCATTTGTAAGATTGAGGATTATTTTACAATTTATATAATTATATATTATAAATATACAATAACTTATTTAAAAATTATTTTGTCATATATTTAAATAAATATATATTAATCTCATTTAATTATTTGTCACCCTTTTATATTAATATATTTTTCTCTTTGCATATTTTTAATTAATCTTTAATTATTTTTTATTTATGTTACTATTTATTTTTTACACATTGATTAGATACATCATTATTTTAATTTTTATAATTTAATTTTTTTTAAAATATTATTTGTTTTTTTTAATAATATTTTTAATAAATAATTATATATAAATAAAAATTTATTTGTATTAATTATTTTATAATATATAATTATATTAAATTTTAAAAAATATTTCACATCCCTCTCTAACTAAAATGTCTAAATAATTTATTAAAAAATAATAATTTTTTATACATTCTCTCTATATTTATTATTTATATAATTAATTAAAAAAATATTCATTATATCTTGATTTGTTATTCATTAGCAATGGTTAAATATATATAAATTTATAAATTTATAAATTAAATTCAACAATCACAAGAGGTCCAATAGTTAAAATATTCAAATTTCAAACTCAAGCCCAAACTCAAGCCCAATGTTCAAGTCCCAACTTATGCGAATTTTAGAGTGAGTATTATAAAAATTAAAATGACAATAATGGTGATATATTTGAGTGTGAATGAAGGGAATTAATGTGTGGATGCGAATTTGAGGGTGATGAATCATTTAAGGATAAGAGATGATTATATATGTGAGAGTTTGAATTAGAGGGATGAACAACGATGATTGATGAAATTGGGTACGAATTTGAGGGAAATTGTGGTTTGAATCAAGAGTGATGTAGGGATTGATGAAATTGTGGTTTGAATTGTGAGAGTGATGTTAATAATAAAACTTTGAAGAATAAAATAATTACCGTGTTTGTAAGTTTATACTTGCGTTTTTTTAGATTGATGCTTTATCTTTAATGTCTAGAGTTATATAGAGAAGATGTGGTGGGGTCTTCATGAGCATAATATTTTTTGTTATTATAGAACACCATAAGGTAAGATTGAGTTGGTTTTAAAAAAAAGTTAAATTCAGTCATATTTAATTGGTTATTCTCAATAAACACTATCTGCCAAATTATAATTTAGTGTCAACTTTTTATCAAAAAGAAGTAACAAAGGTCATATTTGTAAGTGTTGAATATAACTATTGGCAAATGGGTGTGTTATGTTGTTTCTACAAACATACAAAAAGAATCAATAGCACAACTCCTTATATGGAAATATATATGTGTTTCTATTATACACTCATGTCACTTATGGATATATAATCGTTGAAATTTACATTTGTCTCTTGTATATATAAAGTGTTGAATATAACTAATTTCAAATGGTGTGGTATGATGTTTTTGAGTTTGTACTTGCATTTTTTTTTTAATTTATAGTTTATCTTTAATGTCTAGAGTTAGAGAGAAAAGATGTAAAGTCTTCATTAGCATGATCTTTTTGGTTATTATGGAACACCACAAGGTAGGATTGAGTTGATTTTTTTTATAAGTTCTCAATCAATATTATTCGTTGAATTATAATCAAATGTCAATTTTTTTTATTAAAAAGAGCGCAGCACATCATATATTTAAGTATTGAATATAACTATTGAAAAATAGTACGTTATGTTATTTCTAAAAAAATATATAGAAGAAAATTGTAATGCAATTCCTCTGTATGAGAAGATTTTTTTTTCTACTGCACACTCATGCGATTTATAAATCTAATAATAGTTGAAGATTACATTTGTCTCTTGTATACATAAAATATTGAATATAACTAATAAATATTGCGTTTTTGATAATTTTACTAATTTAAAGAAGAAATGTGCAGGCTAATCTATTTATATGAGTATAAAAAATTTTGCAGCACTAGTTACTATAAACTCCTTCCTATTTCGATTTCATCATCCAAGCCAGCCGTCATTTAAAATTGTGTAGTTGGAGAAGACATTTTTAATTAATTACTAATAAATATAATTTTATTTAAAAGAAATCAATATTCCTTACAATTGAAAAGATGTATTACCAACCCAAGAGAGAAAATTCATTGCATTTCAATATTCATTATTATTATTATTATTTGCTAGAAAGATCCCTTGTTGACTATGATGATGTGTGGGCCGTATATAGTTTATCGATTTATCACTAGTCCACATAAAATCTAATATCTAATAAGTAAAGTTCTAATTACATAAAATCTTATAAGTAAAGTTCTAATTATTTGATTTTATATTAGATAAAAGGTTATTCAATTCAATTTGGCTAGGTTTTGTTTGTACGGATTTTTTCTTATTTTCTTACGTGATTAATTAAATTGTTTCACTTTTAATCTTTTATTATTATTAAATTAATTAAGTTAGCTCTATTCACTTTTTATTGGTTTTGTTTTGTGAAATTGTTTTATGCTTATTTTCTTTTATAAAGATGTGTGACATTTAGACAATCTTGCTTGTTAATAAATTGATTGCTATTTATGATTACACAATTAAGTAAATAAATGCATGCCAATTTTATATAACATTCTCTAATTATAATTCATTTATCAAACATCAAATCATCACTTATGAATGCTTATTATGACATATTTTTCCTTAAGAAATTATTGGTAAAATTTAAAAAAATAATAGTTAGGAAAAGCAATTAGCCTAACGTATTCATTGTAGTACAATTATGTTGTTTCAGTATTTGTTAGTCCATAACACTGACATGTATATTATTAATTATCAATTCCCATGATGGGTTTGCTGTTTTTTTTTTCTAATAATTTAGATATAAATAATGGATGATTAGTATAATTTTGAGAAAGTTCAAATATTTATTTTTTAGTTTTGGTTTGAAAAATTTACAGAATATTAATATATAAATAAATTATTAAAAGAGAAATATTAAGGAAGAGGATTTGAGAGAAGAAATTACTCATCATCTGATTGCTGAAAAATTAATAATTTTATCTTTTTTTTTTCTTTTTTATCTTTAGTCTTTACTCTTCTCTTTTCTCTTTTCTCTTTTCTCTTTACTCTTTACTCTTTACTCTTTACTCTGACACACAAAAATATATATTTTAATATTTTTAATTAATGAATTAAGACGAAAAATAAGTGAAATATTTAAATAACCACTTTGCTTAATTTAAAATTTAAAAAATACATTTATGTATATCTTTTGTTTTCACCCAAAAGATTAGACTTCTCACAATTATATTTTGCTTTTTTATTTTTTCACTCATACATTTGATATTTAAATTTTAAGATGATGAGATTAAAAAAAATTAAGATTAATTAAACTTTTAAGATTTTAGGAGTTCATACAATTTTTTATTTTATAAATTATCCGGATATAAAGACTCAAGACTAAAAAATTATGTATGAATCTACAATTTTATAAACTTTAGAAATAAAGTTAATTTATATATATAAATTCAAACAAAAATTAGTATTTATTAAATAAATAAACTCATATAATTGATTATTTAGTTATAATTTTTTTTAGTGCCATTTGTTTATTTTTATTTTTTCAAATAATTTTATATTTAATTATATATAATAATAATAATTTATAGCTAATATATTTTAAAATAACTTCTACTATTTTAAGTAAATTATAAATTTTATTTATGAATAATGAACATAAATGAGGCATTATATTATATATTATAAATAATCATCAAATAATATATAGTTTTTTATCTTGTTTTTTTTAAGTATTTGTACTCTTTTAGAAGTTGAATTTGAGTAAAATAAATTATTATTTTTAAATATTTTATTAAAGTATTAGTTTAAAAAAATATTTTAAATTTTTTTATATATATATTAATAAATTTAATAATATTTATTTGTTTAATTTATCTCTAGATTGTTAATAATGCTATAAAACCCACTTTATAAGCATATTAATAATAAATTATATTCGATTCTTACTAATAACATTGAATTAAACTATCTGATTAAAAAAAATAAAATTTATATTAATCATTCTAACAAATAATATTGATTTAAAAAAAAGGAAACAAACAAGGCAGGCATCTGAATTTGAAAATAATTGAAAAGAAATTGTCGCGTATTGTATTTAATAGATGATTTGTCGGGTTTCATGAATATTTTAACCTAATTGATTTGAGATGAATGAATTTAGAAAAAATAACAGAATTATCAATGACACTGTACCACAGTAACTAGAAATGGAAAACGAGAAAGAAAGGAAAAGAAACACACAGATTCATACACACACTGTCTGTCTCTCTCTCTCTCCCTCTCTCTTTCTCTCCATTAATGGATTTCTCCATCAAGACAACGAGGTATAAAATCTCCATTGATTCATTCCCATTTCTTCTTTTGAGATTTTCTTGGGGTATAATGATTTGTACTAGGAAAATGACACTAGCGTTATTAGATTCTTCTTCTTCTTCTACTGCTTCGTCCGATCCGATCTTGTCACTGCTCTTAATTTCTTATTGTCCGTTACCCATCGCACATTAAATCTCTCGTTTTTTATTATTATTATGCCTATTGGCTTCCATTTCAATTCTCTCTCATATATGCATTCATCATCATTTTCATGAAATTATTCTCAAGGATCTGCTTTTATCTTCATTGTTTTCCAGTGGGTTCTGATTATTAATTTGAATTTTGAGCTACCAACACTCGAGGAGCTATAGGGGCTTAATTGAACCCACTTGCTTAGCTCAGAAGATTGGAAAAGGAGAGTTTCATGCATCTATGCCATTAGGTAATTTTCTAGTCTGAATCACTCACTACTTCTAATCTGGAGTTGGGCTTCGGCATGAATTAATTACTTACTAGTAGTAATTTTCTTTTCTGATTTGGGAAATGGTGTGGATTTTATAGAATCTCGCAAGGGGGAGAAACTCAATGTTCAATTTTTATATTTACAACTCAATTTCTGATTCAGAAAAATATTATGCAGGAATTCGAGGTTCAACACCGAAAAGGGGTCTTGGTTGAAATGTCGAATTCTCTGTCTCCTGCATCAAGAGAAGTGCTAAGGAGCTTATCAACTTCTCTAGAAAAAATGTATACTTTTATCATTGAATAAAAATGCACTACTTAGTCCTGACTAATGGTCCTTTTTCTAATCTACAGGGAACCAAATGAGACAATAGGAACGGTTGATCCAGAAAGTACAATTGGCTCAGTTGCTCGATTTATTGAGCAACTACAAACCAACACTTCTTCACCACAGGAGAAAGAACTTATCACCGTACGACTTCTAGGTATTCTGAAAGCAAGGAAAGAGGCGCGTGCTCTTATTGGTTCACATGCCCAAGCAATGCCGCTGTTTATAGCTATTCTCAGAAATGGAACTTCTGGAGCAAAAGTGAATGTTGCTTCAACATTGAGTCTTCTGTGCAAACATGAAGATTTAAGGCTGAGGGTCCTATTAGGTGGATGCATCCCGCCATTGCTTTCAGTTTTAAAGTCAGAGTCCACTGAAGTGAGAAAGGCGGCGGCAGAAGCAATATTTGATGTCTCATCTGGTGGACTATCTGATGATCACGTTGGAATGAAAATATTTCTTACAGAAGGTGTAGTTCCGACTCTATGGGAGCAGCTTAATCCCCGACACAAGCAGGACAAAGTAGTACAAGGTTTTATTACTGGTGCTCTGAGAAACTTGTGTCGAGACAAAGATGGATACTGGAGAACAACCCTTGAAACAGGAGGAGTAGATATTATTACGGGCTTACTTTCTAATGGAAATCCTGCTGCCCAATCAAATGCAGCTTCTCTTTTGGCTCGACTTATGTTAGCATTCAGTGACAGCATTCCCAAAGTAATAGATTCTGGAGCTGTCAAAGTCTTGCTTCAGCTGGTTGGTCGAGGGAATGATATTTCTGTTCGTGCCAGTGCTGCTGATGCTTTAGAGGCCCTGTGTTCTAAGTCTACCGAGGCTAAGCAATCCATTATCAATGCAGATGGTGTAACTATTCTCATTGGTGCCTTAGTAGCTCCTTCTAAAGAGTGTATGCAAGGAAAGGGTGGTCGTGATCTTCAGGTGCATGCAACACAAGCTTTAGCTAACATATACGGCGGTATGCCTGCTTTAATACTACATCTTGGAGAACTTTCCCAATCCTCACGCTTGACTGCTCCTGTGGCTGATATAATAGGAGCACTTGCTTACTCTCTTATGGTCTTTGAGGAGAAGCCTTCTAGCGAAGAAGAACCATTTAATGCAACACAAGTAGAAAATATCCTTGTAATGCTACTAAAGCCTCGTGATAATAAGCTGGTTCAGGATCGTGTACTTGAAGCAATGGCTAGTCTTTATGGAAATCAATATCTCTCGGGAAAAATTAAGCAGGCTGATTCCAAAAAGGTTCTTATTGGACTAATAACTATGGCTGCCTCTGACGTCCAAGAGCAACTCATTTTTTCCTTAATAAATGTATGTTCCGGTAGAAAGGGTATCTGGGAGGCAATTGGAAAGAGAGAAGGAATCCAGTTACTCATATCATTGCTTGGCTTATCTAGTGAACAGCATCAAGAGCATACAGTTGAACTATTGGCAATCTTGACTGATGAAGTTGATGATAGTAAATGGGCTATCACAGCTGCAGGGGGAATCCCACCACTTGTACAGTTATTGGAGATGGGTTCCCAGAAGGCAAGGGAGGATGCATCCCATGTGCTTTGGAATTTGTGCGCTTACAGTGAGGATATTCGGGCCTGCGTTGAGAGCGCTGAAGCTGTGCCATCGTTTCTGTGGGTTCTTAAAAATGGTGGACTAAAAGGACAGGAAGCTTCGGCCAAGGCATTGACTAAACTTATCCAAACTGCTGATCCTCCTACGATCAATCAGCTTATTGCTCTGCTCTTAGGAGACTCTCCAAGCTCAAAAGCCCATATAATTACAGTGTTGGGCCATGTCCTTACAAAAGCATCTCAAAGTGATCTTGTGCAGCAGGGAGCTATAGCTAATAAAGGGTTAAGGTCACTTTTCCAGGTCCTCCACTCATCTAATGAAGAGACCCAGGAATATGCAGCATCTATGCTTGCTGATTTATTTGAAAATCGACAAGACATCTGTGATAATCTTGCAACAGACGAAGTTGTGAATCCCTGCATTAAGCTTTTGACCAGCAAAACTCAAGTTATTGCAACACAATCAGCTAGAGTATTAGGGGCTTTATCCCATGCTAAGTCATCTAAATATATAGCAGCAGGTGATGTGAAGCCTCTGATTAAACTGGCAAAGACATCTTTCATGGATGCTGCAGAGACTGCTGTTGCAGCACTGGCCAACCTTCTTTCAGATCCTGAAATTGCTGCTGAAGCTCTAGAAGAAGATATAGTTTCTGCTTTGACAAGAGTACTAGGAGACGGGACTTCACAGGGTAAAAGAAATGCTTCACGTGCAATCCATCAGCTACTCAGACATTTCCCTTTAAGTGACGTACTCAAAAGTAGCTCACAATGTCGATTTGTGGTTCTCTCTGTAGTCGATTCATTAAATGAGATGGACATAGAGGGGATTCATGCTGCTGATGCTGCTGATGCTTTAGAAGTTGTTGCACTACTTGCAAGGACAAAGCAAAGTTCAGAATTCACTTATCCACCATGGTCTGCCCTTGCAGAAGTCCCTTCAAGCTTAGAACCTATTGTCCGCTGTCTATCTCAGGGGACTCCTCTAGTACAAGATATGTCAATAGAAATTCTGTCTAGGCTTTGTGGGGATCAACCAGTTATATTGGGTGACCTGTTGATTGCAAATCCAAGATCTGTTGTTGGACTAGCTAACAGAATAATCAACTCGGTTAGCTTAGAAGTGAAAGTCGGAGGGGCTGCTTTGCTCATTTGTGCTACTAAAGAACACAAGATACAGTCAATGGATGCCCTCAATGTTTCGGGCTACCTGAAACCCTTGTTGTACACGTTAGTGGGAATGATGAAGCGAGATTCCAGCTGCGGCTCTCTAGAAATTGAAGTTAGTACTCCTAGGGGATATTCTGAGAGGACAGCTTTCCAGGAAGGAGACCCGTTTGACATTCCTGATCCGGGAACTGTCTTGGGAGTCACTGTTGCTTTGTGGTTGTTATCAATTATTTCTTCTTTTCATTCAAAATATAAGCAAACCGTCATGGAAGCTGGAGGACTAGAGGCCCTTTCTGACAAACTTTTGAATTATACTTCCGATCCACAGGTTGGAGTGATTTACTAAAATGGTTAATGGTTCCTTATTTGAATTTTTCTGGTTGTGTTTCATGTTATTTATTTATTCCTTTAGTAAGCGTGGTGAACGTAAAAGCTACAGATCCCCATTGCAGTTAGATTTATGGATCTGGAACTATCTTGTGCTTCAAAAATTGTTTGAACATGTGTGACACCAACTATCAAGAGTTTTTGTTTGCATTATTTAGCAGGCCTCATCTTTGTTCCTGCCTGGATCATGGTTATACTAATCTCTTATCCACCAGTCAGTGTTACCTGGCTGGAGGTACCTTTGTGGTGAAAACCTTCAATTTCATTTTACTGTTAAAAACTATGTTGTCTTTGGAAAAAATAGGGCATTGGATCTCTCTCTCTCTCCCTCTCTTTCTATTTGCTGGGCTAGGTCTTTAGGTAACTTCAGATATTTATTTGAGTCATTTCTATTCCATGCATATCTTAGATCTTCAAATTGCAGCAATGAGTAGAGGTCCCGATCCAAGTAACTTCCAGGGCCAATGGTGCCTGAAATAAGTTTTGGGGTATTCCAACAGTGACTTATGTTTTAAGTCAAGTACACTGATTGTGTCTTAAGCTACAGGTGGTTATGTGGCCTGCCAATAGTTTGCAACATTTTCCAGCTACAGCATGGGATTCCCTACAACCTGTAACAATGAGGATTCTGGGGAAACCAAATTTCTGTGATTGGGGATCATCTTTGACATGCATGCCATTATTTTGTATTCATAACTAGTTGTATTGAAGGAAGTGACTCAATCTTGTTGTTTTTTGGACCGGATTTTTTCCCTGGAAGGGGCTAGTGCAGCATCCTCAATCTGCTCCTTTCATATTCCCTTACCTGGTTGATCTTCTTGTGTGCTACAAATACTGCTGATAGACCTTTACTTTTGCTGTTATCTTTCCTTATTTATCTAAATATTTCATGTTGTGTGTTATGTTAGAAACCATGTACTTCATATTCATATGAAGTAGCCATCTATTTCCTCATGCTAACAAAAGTTTCTTTCTTTTCCAGTAGCTAACTAAAAGTACGTCTGTGGTTGCAGGCTGAATTTGAGGATAATGAGGGTATATGGATAAGTGCCCTTCTCTTAGCTGTATTGTTTCAAAATGCTAGTGTTGTTTCTTCACCTACAACAATGCACATCATACCTTCACTTGCACTCTTGCTGAAATCAGATGAAGTGATCGATAGATTTTTTGCTGCTCAGGCGATGGCTAGTCTTGCATGCACAGGGAACAAGGGAATAAATCTTGCAATTGCAAATTCAGGTGCAGTTGCTGGCTTAATAAGCCAAGTTGGTCAGACAGAATCAGATATGCCGAACCTTATAGCTTTATCAGATGAATTTTCTCTGTTAAGGAACCCAGATCAGGTAGTCTTGGACTGCCTCTTCGAAATTGAAGATGTTAGAGTTGGCTCCGCTGCCCGCAAGAGTGTCCCTTTGTTTGTTGATCTTCTTAGACCCATACCAGATAGACCAGGAGCCCCTCTAATTGCTGTTCGATTTTTGTCTCAGATTGCAGAGGGTAGTGATACGAACAAACTCATGATGGCTGAAGCTGGAGCTCTTGATGCTCTAAACAAATACTTATCTCTGAGCCCTCAAGATTTGATTGAGACTGCCATTTCTGAATTATTAAGAATACTGTTTAGCAATCATGATTTACTTTGGTATGAAGCATCAATGAGTTCCTTGAATCAGCTCATAGCTGTTCTTCGTTTGGGTTCTAGAAATGCAAGATTAAGTGCTGCTAGGGCTCTGCATGAACTTTTCGAGGCCGACTATATAAGAGATTCTGACATAGCCAAGCAGTCTGTTCAGCCTTTAGTGGACATGCTAGAGGCAGCATCAGAAAGTGAGCAACATATTGCTCTAATTGCTTTGGTTAAGCTAAATTCAGGGGAACCTGCAAAAACAGCTCTATTCACTGACGTGAACGGTAATCCCCTCGAGTCTCTAAATAACATACTGTCTTCCGAATCTTCCATGGAACTGAAAACACATGCTGCGCAGCTCTGTTTTGTACTGTTTAGTGAATCAAAATTCAGGTCAATGCCAACCGCGTCAAAATGCATACATCCCCTTATAGCACTAATGCAATCAGATGTTGAATCTGCAGTAGAATCAAGTACCCGTGCTTTAGAGAAACTGTTGGACGATGAAAAACAAGTGGAGATTGCAGCAGCTTATGATGTTGTAGGTCTTCTAGTTAGTCTAGTTTCTGGGTCAAATATTCAGCTCATCGAGGCTAGTATTTGTACTCTCATTAAGTTGGGGAAAGATCGGACCCCTCGAAAGATGGAAATGTTTAAAGCCGGAGTTATAGATCACTGTCTGGTATTACTTCCTTCCGCACCTAGTGCATTATGCTGCTCGATTACTGAACTCTTCCGTATATTGACAAATAGTAGTGCCATTGCAAAGAGCTCAACTGCTGTCAAGATTGTCGAACCTCTCTTTCTGGTATTGCATCGACCAGATATTAGTCTGTGGGCACAGCATAGTGCTTTGCAAGCTCTTGTAAATATTTTTGAGAAACCCCAAAGCTTAGCTGCACTAAAGCTCACCCCTAGCGAAGTCATCGAGCCTCTTATTGTATTTCTGGAGTCCCCTTCTCAAGCTATCCAACAGCTTGGCACAGAATTATTATCTCATCTTCTTGCACAAGAACATTTCAAGGAAGATATAACAACGAAACATGCTGTTGTACCACTCGTTCAGCTAGCTGGAATCGGAATATTGAACTTGCAGCAAACAGCGATAAAAGCTCTGGAAAGCATTTCCTTAAGTTGGCCGAAAGCGGTTGCTGATGCCGGTGGTATATTTGAACTTGCTAAAGTTATTATTCAGGATGATCCTCAACCTCCCCTTGCATTATGGGAATCAACTGCAGTTGTGCTTTCCAATGTTCTATGTTTCAATTCCGACTATTATTTTAAAGTTCCTCTTGTTGTTCTAGTGAAGATGCTCCATTCAACGAAGAAGAGTACTATAATGGTGGCTCTAAATGCGTTGATTGTACAGGAATCAACTGACTCAGCAGCTGCTGAACTATTGGCTGAAGCGGGTGCAGTTGATGCCTTATTGGACCTTTTAAGATCTCATCAGTGTGAAGAAGCTGCTGGAAAACTACTTGAATCCTTATTTAACAATGTGAGAGTAAGAGAGTTGAAAATCTCCAAGTATGCAATAGCACCTCTAGCACAGTATCTGTTAGATCCACAAACAATATCACCACCGGGAAAGCTCCTTGCAGCTCTTGCTCTTGGCGACCTCTCCCAACATGAAGGGCTTGCCAGAGCCAGTGATTCTGTTTCTGCATGCCGGGCACTTATAAGCTTGCTTGAAGATCAACCGACTGAAGAAATGAAAATGGTGGCTATTTGTGCTTTGCAGAACTTTGTGATGAATAGTAGAGCAAACAGGCGGTCTGTGGCTGAGGCCGGAGGGATATTAGTATTGCAGGAACTGCTGCTTTCTCCTAATTCTGAGATTGCTGGGCAAGTTGCTTTGCTGGTAAAATTTTTGTTCACTACTCACACCCTCCAGGAATATATATCCAATGAACTCATCAGATCTTTGACAGGTAAGGTCATTTCCGAGCTTGTCTTATATAACGAAAAATAGCATTTCCATAATGGATTGGGGGTGGACTTTCACTTAAACAAAAAAGTTCTTGAATATTCTTGACCTAAAGTCACAATTTGATGGTTACTACTTATTTCTCTCTTAACATTGAAAAGTCTTGCAATTTTTTAGATTTACAGGTACCTGTTAGGGTTGTAAATAGTATAATAGGGTTAGGGTGTTATTAAAAATATATTAGATGGCATAATTGTAAATATTAGCTATTATACAATAGATATAAATAGTTAGATCTCTTGTAATGGAGAAAATATGTTGAATGAAGAGCAATATCTTCTTAGTTTCCTCTCTATTCTTATCTAAGACACAATCCTTCACTACGACACTAGGAAAATGGTTCTGACCAAGACACCAAGTCATCTTTTGGAAAGAATAGTTGCCTCTTCCAACCCCCACTCTTTGCATAAGAGACAATTTTGATAATGGTTGATAAATCTTCCCCAACTTCTACTTTTAATAATACAACACCCTCTAATCACACTTAACTTGCCAATGAATTTTGTCTCGAGTCTAGAAACACTTTCATTGACCAAACAAGTTTCCACCACCTCACATCCGCATTCTTCCTTTTTTTAAATGATCTGGGTATGAAGACTTGAACTCATAACCTTGTGTACATGAGTTCTTGTGCTCTACCATTGAGCTAATGAGTCTTGGTACATCCTCATTCATCCTTGTAAGAACATCCCTAGCTTTAAAAGTGGAGAACTTATTTTATGTTTCAATGCTCCTAATTCTCATCTTGTATCATTTTAATTCATGCTTTGCATGTAACACTGGTATCAAAGCATTTGTCCTTGCCCTTGTGAGTTTGCATCATCTTCACCATTTTACTTTCTTTCATTATAGGCTAGAAGACAATAATTAATGATAAAAACAACTACCTAGATAAACTTAAATGCAATTTTGTTGGGAAGACATACAACTTAAATGTTTCTTGGAAATGCAAGGGAGTTGTTTGGAATAGGCCTAGTTTGATAATTTCCACATCTTTCAACCTGTGTGTTCTATATATGTGTGATAATAGCCTATTTTGGTATAGAATTTTGTCAACTCAATCAAAATACAATCAACCTACATTTGGTATATAAGTCTCTAACTGAAAACTGATCCATAAAAGTTTTGGATCACAATCCAGAAATTTGCAATTTGACTCTATCACACTTCTCCTACCACTGTTGCTCAGAAAATAAAGTTCTTTCTCTTTTGCATCTTTCTTCAGGGGCCTTAGAGAAAGAAATGTGGTCTACAGCGACAGTCAATGAAGAAGTATTGAGAACCATACATGTTATATTCAACAACTTTCCAAGGCTACATGCATCAGAGGCAGCTACTCTGTGCATTCCTCATCTGGTAGCAGCTCTTAAATCTGGAAGTGAACCAGCTCAGGATTCTGTATTGAACACATTATGTTTGTTACAACAGTCTTGGTCTACCATGTCCATTGATGTTTCAAAGTCGCAAAGCATGATCGCAGCTGAAGCCATTCCGATCCTGCAAATGCTGATGAAAACATGTCCTCCAAGTTTCCATGAGAGAGCAGACAGCCTGTTGCACTGTTTACCAGGTTGTTTGACTGTCACTATAAAACGTGCGAAAAACCTCAAACATGTCATGGGCGGTACAAATGCTTTCTGTCGACTTACTATTGGCACTGGTCCTCCAAGACAAACCAAGGTAATGGAGTAATATTTTGAGCAGACAGTTTTTTGGTTGAGACTAATTTGTGGCTTACATTCCTTGGTTCTAATTCATTTGCATAAAGAAATATCCATGCAGACTTAAAGAAGAGAGTTTAGGCTAGTACATTAATTTCTTATTACACTTCGGCCTTGTTTGATCCGGGGTTATTTGAATAACCTGGTTGTTATTTTCAAATAACTCAGTTGAGGTAGGTCGTAAAGTATCAGGTTATTTAGGGTAGTTTGAGTAAGAAGACATTAGGGGTATATATATATATATATTTATATTTATATTTAAATAAAAGGGTGTTTTTGTTGATAATTTGATTTATGTGATTGATGAATAGATAGTCGGTTATTTGAATATAATCCCAAATAAAATAACTCACATCAAACAAGCTCGATTCTTGTTGTGTTCTTAAATTTTAATGCTTAAATGTAGAACTGTAGTAGTTAATCGTTAATGAACTGCTTGGTTAAAAGTATTGAGTTTTTTTTTTTTTTTTTTACATTTTAACTAATTTTTAATATATATATATATTAAAAAAGCTTTAAATGTCGCATCATAATTTTATTTGTTGTTCAATTATAACATTAAATGTCTCATCATTATTTGTTGTTCAATAAAAACTTTAAATGTCTCCAGCCTATTTGGAAACACTTTCTGTTTTGTGCCTGATTCTGCGGAAGAGAAACCGTCGATACTTTTTAATTTGTGTATTTCTATGTTCTTTTATTTTAGATCATGATTCAAATTATATTATATTTTTTGCTTTATTTGCTATAATTATATTTTTTGGATTATGAACCAGATTATTTTATAGATTTATGATTTTTTTTCAAACATAACAAATATTTGGATAATTTTGATGTGTATAAAATAGTTCACTCTTATATTATTATTATACATTAGCTTTCATCTAAAGTTGAATTCCACTTTCTACTAGGTAGTGAGCAGCACCACCTCTCCCGAGTGGAAGGAAGGGTTTACATGGGCATTTGATGTACCACCCAAAGGACAAAAACTTCATATAGAATGCAAAAGCAGAAGTACTTTTGGAAGGGTAAGCCAATTAAGTTACTATAAATGGTTACATTTCCTTTTTACTTAGTTAAGTTGGGGAAGAGTAGTTGAAATCCTTCTTCATTTGCAATGCATCAATTACATCTTGGAAAGAGCCTTTACTCTAAGTTCTCATTAAAACACCAGATTTAAGTGTGTTGTGCTAGCTTACTTTAGGGATTAGTGGAGGTGTACAAAAGTAGGGGTTCCTTAACTTCCCCTTTTTTTTTTTTTTTCTAGATCATGTTTTATTTTCTAGAAAGTATAACTTTTCATTAGTTTGCCAAATTGTGAAAAATACAAGAGAGTTGATACAAACTTATGACATCCATTGTCACAAGTCAATTAAAAAGACCAAGAAAAAAGAAAACATAGCATTTCTCATCTACGCCGTCGCGATGGCTCATTGCTCTTTATCTGAGAAGCCAAAATTAAGGTCAATTAAAGCTCTCCTTGTAGCCACGAGACCAAGCCTAGCTCCCTTCCGCACATCATAGTTAACCTGATTATGAATCCGATATGTCTTATTTTCAAGCTTAGATTTATCAATCTTCTTTTGTTTCTTTGAGTCATTTTTTTTATAAATTCCTCACACAAGTCACAGATATTAAGCTCATCCTCATTTATAATTTTGTCCCACCACTCCATGAGAAGTGATCTTACACTTACGAACTGCATTTCATTCTTCATGTTTATTTTTTCTAGAGTATTTTAAATTGATGGTTTGTTAATGTCGGATGAATATTTTTTCAGACTACACTTGGTAGAGTGACGATTCAAATCGACAAAGTTGTGAGTGAAGGAGTATACAGTGGACTTTTCAGCCTTAGCCACGAAAGCAACAAAGATAGTTCCCGAACACTCGAGATTGAGATCACTTGGTCAAACATGTTGTCAGATGATGAAAGTGTGTGATTTTTTTATAAGATGCTTCCAACAAGTTTAATCGATGGGGTCTATCGGTTATCACTCATTCAATGAATCTCTATTAACCGAAGAACTTATTCTATCTCAACCTGGGCGGTTACAAGCGATGAAGATGTTTTATATATACAATGCCTTTCGAGTCTATAAATTGTGTAAGGTTTTCAAATAATTTAGCAAGTGAGAAGAAGCAAAAGTAGTAAATGGGATGTACAGATGAGTCTTTTTATTAGCTGCTAGTTATAAAAGAAGAAGCAGCAGTAGTAGCACTATATAATCAAAGGATAATGAGATGGATATTTTTCTTCTTTTTTTTTAAAATTAATTTAGTAAAGTGCTCTGCCTATTTTAATCAAAGGCATGTTGAGCACTTTATGCATCATATATATTGTATTACCCTAAAAGAACTATAATATTTCAAATTCAATAGAAACAGATAATGTAACTTCTTGGTAAAGGTGTACATATATTCCTCATTATCTTTTTTTTTATCTTGACATATAAGCTGGATTGAACATCCATAAAAGACATTATTATTATTACACATGAAGGATTATAAATCAACTTTCTTTTAAATTTTTGGTAGTGATTTAATATATATTAATATTAATAAAACAATATTTATTCCATGCTAACCAACTAAAGTAGATACAACTCCATTTAGAATTTAATTAATGAAAGACATCTTGATTTATAGTGCGTTCAAACTTTAAAATGAAAAAAAAATTAACATTTAAAATTATGTCAATAATATTGAAAATTTATCATCGGTATACGGGCCCTCTTTTCTGAGGATCATACCTATAAATTCTCCTTTCGGAAGTTCTTATATTTCTTTCTTTCCACCACTATATGACGAGGGAAATTGGTTTTTAAGTCTTTCATAATATTGTTACTAAAGCTCTCAGTTAATCAATTTGACCCAAAAGTCAGCGATATTTGTTGGTGTATCAAATTATAAATGAAAAAAGTTCTACATAAATGTTTAGATGCTCTTCGCAAGATCATAATGAAAATGAATATGATAAATAGATTTTTCACTCTTCAAACAAATGTTGCACCTACTAGTTAGATGATTTTTAAAAAAATAAAACCTTGTATGTTTAATAACAAGGTATATAAAGCAGTCTTCCTGACAGTAGAACATAGATTATTTTTAAAAAGTGGTTGCATCCAGTTTTTAAATGGCTAATGATTAATCCATTAAGAATTATTTAAATGTGTGATCGATTTTTTTAAAAAACATTTTTTTTGATCGACGAGTTTAAAATATCTGGGACACACTTTTAAAAATTTATTTTGAAAACGTGAGGAAAATTAATTTTAAGGTTTGAAAATTTTAAGTTTATAAAATGAGGTTTTGTAGACAACTTTATATCTTACTTTTCCGTCGAATCTGGGAGAGATTGAAAGTTTTTTAGTGGGAGGTATGTCATAGGTCTACTTTAACTTTTCAATATTAATTAACCTCACGACTAGAGAGTCGCCACCTAATTTCAAAAATTAGGAAATTAAGAGAGTGAGTTCGGCGTTTGGTTACGTGTGAGAAAAAGTTTTTTAGACGCTATGTCCCACAACGCCCTTAAGGTCTCTACTAATTAATTTTAGCCTTTCTTTTAAAAATCCTTACGTTTTACATTTTTAGATTTAAAAAAAAAATGCTAACCTAGGATCACATAAACCACAAACTTACATAAAATAATAAAGCCAACCAAACAAAACAAAACAAAATCAAAAAAAATATTATGACAAATAAAGCAAAAGACTGTGGTTAGCCTCCACGATCCTATACCTGATTTTAGCCAAGATGCAAACCCAGGTCGGTCAGAATTTGCACCCTCTGTCGGTCCTCGATCCTCGGGTGCGACCAGCGTTGGTCCATGATCAGTAAAAGCATCCTCGGTCCTTGGGTGCGGCTAAAGTCGGTCCATGATCAGCAATAACGGTCCTCGGTCCTTGGGTTCGGCCAACGTCGGTTGCTAGGTGCAGCAAGTGTCAGTCTTCAATCAGCGGCAACAAACAACAGCAGTCCTCGGTCGTCGGGTGCAGCAAACGTCGGTCTTCTACCAATAACAGCAATCCTCGATCGCCAAGTGCAGTAAGCATCGGTTTTTGGTCAGCAATAGTAAACAAAAACGGTCCTCGGTCGCTAAGTGCAACAAGCGTCGGTCCTCGATCGCCATGTGCAGTCAGCATCGGTCCTTGGCCAGCAGTAGCTCCTCCTTTCGGTCTTAAAAGTCCAGTAGGTCCTTCTTGGGTGCAAATTACAGCCCAAAGGAACCGGGTGCGAGAAAATTTTAACTCGGGACTAACTTTTCTCGGTCAGAAAAGAGGTTTGGGTCAAGTTTAAGGGTCCTGAGCGTCAAGAAAACCAGCACGGGCGTAGAGCCAGGCTAGTTTTCTCGGTCTTGTGTGCACAAAAGCATCCAGAAGCGTTGGAAGCGTCGGGAAGGCGTCGAACTTTGCGTGTAGAGAAGCTCCTCGGTCGGGTGGCATCCAAGTACGCTCCAGGGTATAGTTTTATCGTTCGGATGCTCTTCCAATGCATCCTAGGGCTAGTTTTTCTAGTCCTAAGTGTTCAAATCGGTAAAAACTATACTAGTTTCCTTGTGTTAGACCTGCTTTTAGTTTATAGCAAATTGGTGATCCAAATGGATCCCAAATTAAAAAAAAACTAACTAGATTATTAACGTATTAATAATAAAAAAAAAGTAAATCCTAAATCTAACATCATATAAACAATAAATCAACTCAAAACAGATTCTTCTTCTTTTTTTATAGCTTTATGAGTTTTTTTAAAAGTGGCCAATTCAAGGGGCCGGTTTTTGTTTTTTTGTTTTACATTATTTACATTATGTACAATTAGGAATAAAAATAAATCAAACCAAAACATAATTTTATTATAAAATCATGTAACTATTTAACTTCATGTTATAGACAAATAAAAAAGGAATAAAAAGAAAACAAAAGGATTGAAGGTAGTTTACAAAAGGGGCTGCTCCTTAGATCTTTGCAAGAGGAATAAAACTCTAAGCAAGAGACTTGGAACACAATAAACCTAGTTGGTTCTCTTGCATAGGTTTTGAAAAGTGGGCAGATTATTTTTCAAGAGATAGAAAGGGCAGCCTAGGAGCACTAGAGAGTGAAAAAGAAGGTCTAGGGCACTTGAGAGTGAAAAAGAAGGTTTTATTCAAGGTGTCAAGAGGGGATATTTATAGATAAAACTATGAAACCCTAGAACCAAAGGCCCACTTAACACCCTTAATGTTGGAAAGAGATTTCCATTTTAAACATGTACAAATGTTTAAAAAAAATGGAGCAATCTCCACGACATGTCACAAAATATCAAGTGATATTCAATGGGATTTAAGCTTTAATTTATAAATGATGTAATACTTGGTCAAAATGTCAGATCTTGGGCATGGGTCGTTCCATAGGTCGGGTCACCGGTCAGATCCGTTAATTGGATCATTTCCTTGGCCTTACTTCGGGTTGACTTGCCTTTGATTTGGATCTTCTTGACCCCATTCACAAATCTAATCCGGATCTTGCATGTGAATCTTGGATTGACCCCTTTGAAGAGTCACACATCTCCCTTTCATCCTACAAAAAAAATTGTTTTAAAAAAAAAGCAATTTTATTTCAATTATTCCTATTTATAAGGAATAATTCTAATTAATAAAAAAATGCTAACTAACTAATTCAAAATAAATTGCAAAACCTAATCTAACAACTAATCTAACAATTTAAAACAACTATTTTAAAAATAACGAAATTTTTATTTTTAAATTAAAAAAATGTTAATATATATTTTGTATGTTTTTTTATAAACATCCAAGGTATTTAAATGAAACATTGAATATTCAAAGTATAATAACTTTCCTAAGTGTTGTAACTTAGAAAAATTACTCTTAACTTATTAAGAATTCAAAATCAACTATATCTAAAAACTCAATTGTTCTAAAAATATTTGTATTTAAAATAAATCGTGTTATGAGTTCGTGAATGAATTCGAGAAATTTGTATAGGCTCAGATTTATCAAAAGCATAAACTATAAAATTGGGGGGCTGAAAAATGAGTGTCTACAAAATGAATGTTTTCCATAAAGATTTAGAAAAGGTTGGATACATTCTCAGATAGAAATGTATCAAAACTGTGATGACATATAAATGAATTAGCGAAAATATGTGTTAGATATATTTTAAATGACACAAGTTTATCCGACTGTAAACTAGCTCAAGTCATTACGACTAATGGGACAAACCTAAATAATTATAATAGCCCTGTTTTTACGTATCTTAAAAAGTTTAGAAGGCCTATAGGAAGATATTAGTTTTAGTGTACACGAAATAAGTTAGTTTATGCAAAAACCTCTAAATGATCATTGTTAGATATTTGGAAGACACGACTTCTTTAGGGGTTATTTTATCCTTGTAAATCTAATTTATTGCTTGAGAGTGTTTTATATGCAGACTGGACAACTTGTACAGATACACGCAGTTCAGTTACTGGTTATTGTGTTAAAATTGGAGAGTCACTTGTGTCATGGAAAATGAAAAAACAGATGATTGTATCCCGTTCTTCAGCGGAAGCAAAATATTGTAGTATGAAGACAATTGTTTGTGAACTAAAGTAGATCTGTTATTTGCTCAAATACCTTCACCCAAAGATAGGTATTCATTTATTGTATCGAAATCTGTACTTGAAGATGATTTCCTTTTATAGAGCCTTGAATTATTGTTGAGAAATCTTCAACAACATTTATAAAGGAGCGAGTAATTAAAGGGGAAAAGTCTTTGATTCTGAGTCCACCGTCAACAACGTCGAGCTTCGTTGTGTCCCATCTCAATCACTTAGTGAGTGATTCTAAAACAATTAGAGCCGCTCCAAATGAAATTTCTAATGTCTGTGTCCATTTTTTGGTCGTCGAGGTAAGGATAAGAAATAATGATATAGCGAATATTAGGATTGTAGCGAGAGACTTCTTGATTATGACTAATATGTCGCCTTTAGAGATAAATTTGATCTTCTAAAGAGCTAGCCTAGCTCTCATTTTCTCAATGATAAGATTTCAAATCTCTTTACAACTGAATTTGGCATTAAGAGAGAAGTTGAGATATTTCGATGGGAGAGAACTGATTTTAAACCCCATGATGTCGGTCAATGACTGAGTGTTAAGAACATTACCAATAAAAAATAACTCAGATTTTTCTCTATTAATCTTCAACCCTAAGAATGCCTAAAAAAGAATAAGATTATTTTTATGAGAGAATGAAAGTTTTTCGTTGTAAATTTAGTAAGATAAAGGGTGACATCGACAAAAAAGTAAGTGAGATATGTAGTTGGATATTTTCGTCATTCCCATATTAACTCACGTGAAAATACTAGAATTTATAGCTCTCTCAAACAACTTTGACAATCCTTCCATTACCATCTTGAAAAAGAGGGTGATAAATGATCCCCTTATTCAAGCCCCTCGAGCTCTTGAAAAACTCATACATCGTGCCATTGGTAAGTGTAACCCCTGAGAAGATCCCTTTGGTCCCGTCTTAGCACATGCGGATGACATGTGGAAATACGGGGGATCCGGGGTGGCTCGATGTTAGATGCATTTCAACATTGGTTTGCATGTCAGACATCCTTTTAAAATAAAATATTATTTTTTAAAGATTTTGACAGTACTTGTGAGATTTTGAAATTAACTATGTAAAAATAATTAATTTTATTTAAATTTTAATAATCTGAGAATTTGTTATAATCAAATGATGAGTTGACTTCAAATCCAGTTTAAATTAATTAAACATGATTAATTTAAGAAAATAGTATTATTTGAAAACAGAGTAGACAAATGATTTTAGAAAAATCAGTAAAAGGTACGTGTATAAACGTACTTTATACTATAGTTTCCATAAGGGGTTCATTATTTGGTTATGCTCGGGAAATGACTTTCACGCTATCTCCTCTGCGCTCATTGAAAACAGTTTTATTTTTTTTATAAAAGTCTGGCTATCAGAAGATTTATTTATAACATTTATTTTCTTTAATTAGCAGTCCGGAGGTCCTAAACAAGGATAAATTTAGATTACTTAAATAATTATACAAAATTATTTAAAAGTGCGTACCTGCGACTGCGGTTATTTAAGATTGAGTACAAGACCTAAAAAATATAAAAAAGTATTAGCATAAAAATTCCAAACGGAGCCTTAGTTAAAATATTTGTTTGGGAGTATCCAAAAATTATTTAAAAAACATTTTCTGACCTTTGGGAATTATTTGAAAATGGATTGAGATTCCAAAATTACAAAAATAATTTTTGATTTTGAAAAGGGGAACCAAACAGGCCTTAAGAATAGAGTCTTAGGCCTTGGGTCCGTTTTTACTAGTTTGAGACCGGATGGGCTCGGTCTAGACCGAGGGTACTCCAGATTGGGACTTGGGACACTCGGTTAGAGGACTGAAGTGTTCGGTCCTGGAGTTTGGGAGGCTAGGTCGTGGGTCTTGGGAGTCTCAGTCCTAAGCGAACTCCTCAGTCGGATTTCTTGATCCTTACACAAGAAAACCGATCTCAGGACTCGGTCCCAACTCAATAACATCGGTTCTAGGTTTCGGTCCTAGATAAATTTTCTCAGTCCTTGATCTGTGTCAGGACCGTGAATTCTCAGTCCTCGGACCTACAAGAGTCAGTCCAAGAGGACCGAGTGTTCTTCATTGGTATGAAGATTAGAAGTTTGTATCTTTTCATATAGATCATGAAAATATGATCTGTAAGTTTCGAACAACTCATACAGATGTAGAGATCATAACCACTAATCCTAAACCAAATCGATCGAACTCTACAATGATTGATTTTTCAAAATGGTGTTTAGGGCAAAATGTGGGAACTTTTGATTTAGGACATCTCATGGCCTAATTCTTGTTCCAACGGCTTTAAAATGATGCTTACAATCGAACATGACCAAAACAAGAACATTAAGCAAGCTTTGTAACAACTTTCAAAAACTGATATTTAAATTTTTTTATTTCAAAATTTTCAATTCGATCAAACATGATCAAGATGTATGTTTTATGATTTAAAAATCATCATAACATGTTCACAAACATGTTAGGCAGCTATTTGAATCAAAATTCAAGCTTAAAAGCTTAAGAACATAGATTTCAAATTTTTCAGATTTTTAAATTAATTTTGGGTTTTTTATTGAGGTTGATTTTATGAAATCTCTTTTGACGGAAAGCTTGGATATCATCTACGGATGGATTTCGACTATAGAAATAATAAAATTGAGCCCTAAATAAGATCAACCCGATCAAACTTTGAAAAATTCAATTTTTAATCAAAATTTGAATTACAGATGATCTGGAAGCTTACTTGTGATTGGAGAACACTCCAATGATCATAAGGAAGCTTTACAAAGCTTTGGATTGAAGCTTAGATGCCGGAACAATTTCTTCAAAAGACAGTCGCCGGAGCTCTTTTGAAATCTTTGAATTGGTAATGATAATTGGATTATGTTTTATGGTCTGGAAGAAGAATACCTATGGAGTATTTATACTCAAGCTAGATCGGTTATTAAAGTCAGATTCATATTGAATTTGGCTTCTGAAACTCTTCTTCTTCGTTTCTGTTTTGTCCTCGCTAGCCTAGTTCTAGGATAGATTTTAACTTCGTTATGTCCATCGCTAGACATTCCATCTGGCGTTCGGGCATCTAAGCTAACGGGGTTAACGTCTCGTTAGCTAATCTGGTGTGGACCGGGGCATGCTTTTCCTTGGTTACAACAGGATGTGTGAGTTTTTCCTGGGCGTTGGATTTTCATCTGATGGATACAAATCCTGCTACAACTGATTCCTTTATTTTTGGACACACTTGATTATCAGTTTTTATTTTTAATAAAAGGATTATTTGAAATCGTTATAACCATTTTCTTTCATTTTTCTTTACCAAACTAATACACAAAAATGTTTATGACAACATAATAAGAATTATGTTCATTTATTTTATTTTTGGATATTTTTAGGCATTTTGATATACTTATTTAATTATTTTAAGCCATTAACTATAAATAATTTATGTTTAAAATTACAATTAAATTATTTCAATCCCTTTTTTAGTTTAATTTGGGTAAAATAAATACAATATTTTCATCCCAAATTATTTTTAGTTTTTAATTAGTTTTTGTAATTAGGGTTTAATTATCACAATAATAAATCTTAATTTACTCTTAACCTCTCCTTTTGATTATTTTGAATTAAATAATTCAAAATATTATTATAATATTATTATAAATTAATAAATTGGGGATTGTCAAATTTTCATGCTTACAGTAAGAGTTGAAAATTTTGGTCCAATAACATAAATATTGATCCATCTCCTCCATTTCACTCCAAAACTCATCTTCTCAAAGAGATTTTTGATGCAATTTTTTCTTTCCATACCTCTTTCCAAGGAAATCGGGATGGAGTCAATGGGATGCACACATGGTAAATGAAGTTAGTCTTAAAATCGGAAGAACCGATCATAGAAAACTTGTTGTCGGTCTTTAGGTGAATCGAAACATGGGTAAGTGCATCCACGAAAAGAGTTTGTCTCCACTTCTCTTCGATGGAGAGTCGTCTACTTAAGGTGATTATTCAAATTATTTTATTAAATATGAGACGAAAATAGTCTACCACTTTAGCCTCCTTACTAGAGATATCAAAAAAGTCTCGAAAAGAGTTTGACAATTTTCCGCTAGGGTGTCACAGATCATTCTAAAATTTAAGTTTCATTTTTGTATATTAATATAAGTTTAGGGACTATTGTAATTTTATCCCTATATAAAAGAGAAGTCTATTAATGAATTAATATCGTGATTATTATTCACAATCTTCAAGAACCTCTTTAATTATTTGATTTTAAACTCTAACTCAAAGAATCACAAATGATTTTATGTTATCAAAGTAAGAAAACATTGAAGATCAAGAAGTTGAAGATAAAGAAGAAACGTTCAATAATAGTTTTTCATCATCGATTGATTATTGACTAACCGATCAAAGAATGACCAACAATAAGTGATATGTTAATGATTTATCGACGATTTGGAACTCGAACAACACATGAGCTATAATTTGTACCAAGATATTCAATGTTGTACATTACATCAGATGGATCAACAGTATTAGGTTAGTTCTTGAAGAAAAACCGAAATTAGAATTTGTTGATGGCACACTTCTTATTCCAAAAGATGCTAAAGATTTTGATAGTTGAAGAAAGATGGATTCTTTGGTAAGATCTTGGATCCTAAATAGAGTACTGGATGAAATTAAGGCAAACTATTATTCCACAACAATAAAAGATATATGGATAGACATTAAAAAAAGATACCAAGAGAGCAATGTACCACAATAATTTTAGTTGCAAAGGACTATAATCAACCTGAAACAAGGTAGACTTAGAGAAATATTTTTATAAACTGAAATGTTATGGGATGAGTTGTTAGTACTATAACTATTGCTTTCTTATGACTGTGATCCAAGAATAACCTTTTATTGTAGAATGAATAAATTAGTGATACAACTTGACATACCCAATAAACTTACTCAATTTTCTATGGGATTAAACGAATATTATAATAATGCTAGACAACAAATATTACTCATAGATCCTAAACCTGACATAAATAGGGCATATACAATGTTGTAGAGTATAGAAAGATATGTGTTTCATTAATGATTAGAGTGAATATTTTGTTATTACAATGAAAGATTACATAAATGGAAAAATATAGCATAAAGTAGAAGAAGTATATAATGTAATCATTGTTGAGTTGTAAAGCCTACACTTGTAATAAACTTTACATAGTTGTTGCTTGAGGTCATAAAACTAGAACGTTATACATGACTTAAACATGTAGAGATACAGTTGATGTTGTTGTTGATGACTTGAAAATAGTGAATTATGGCATTGTAGGTTAAGCCATATGAGTAAAAAAGACATGAAAATTCTTTTGAAGAATAGTTAAATTCCAGTACTGAAATTTGTTGAATATCAGTTATGCGAAAATTACATTCTTGGAAAAAAGAAACGTGTGAATTTCTTAAATATTGAGAAGGAGCTCAAAAAAGAAAGGCTAGAGTTAGTACACATTAATGTTTGGGGGCATGCACATGTTTCTTCTATTAGAGGATCACACTATCCCATGAAGTTTATAGATGATTCAAAAAAAAATGTATGAGTTTACTTTATGAAGAACTCTGATGAATTTGTTGTTTTTAAGAAGTGGAAGCCTTTGGTTGAAAAAAAAAATAGAAGGTTAAGTGATCCAACAACAGAGGCGAGTATATCAATTTCTATTTCAGAGAGTATTGTGCTAAGAATGAGATCGATAGGTAAAGACTATTCCCTAAGCACGTCAAGAAAATTGAGTAGCTAAACAAATGAACCAAACATTAAACGAGTGTTCCTAGATCATTAGATTGTACGTTGAACTGTTTAAAACCTTCTAGACAGAAGATATCTATACTACTGCCTACTTATAAATAGAGTACCCTTTGTTCCCCTTGAATTCAGAATTCTTAAAGAAGTTTAGAGCAATAAAAATGTAAACCTTTTTATTTAAAGTATTTGGTTGTTTATCATATGTTCATATTAATGAATATGATATAAACAAGTTTGATCCAAAGTATAATAAGTGTTTTTAATTAGTTATGGTAATATCGAGTTTGGTTATCGTTTATGGGATAATCAAAATCGGAAAATCATTTGTAGCAGAAATATCAACTTCATTAAACAAGTTCTTTATAAAGAAAGTGTTGGAAAGACTTCAGATGGTGATTCCAAAATTGAAGAGTCTACTACAATTGATTTGAGAGATTTGTTAGTTGAATATATACTGAATGTCAAAGAAGACCAAGGTATTGTTGAAGAAGAAATTGTTGAGAACGTGGCCCTAGAGACAAATTAACAAACAATGGTTATATAGTTGAAAAGATCGTCAAGAAACCAAAAATCAGTCGAGAGGTGGTCCCATATCTGAACTACATCTTGTTGATAAATAGAGGAAAACCTGAATGCTACAAAGAAGCAATACAATCAGATGAATCGGTTAAGCGAGAGTTTATGATGAAAGATAAGATGAACTTTTTGATGTCAAATCAGACTTGGAGCTCACCGAGCTTCCAAAGAGAAAGAAAACACTTCACAACAAGTAGATATTCATGATTAAAGAACATGATAAAAATATGAGGTACAATGCAATGTTGGTTATGAAAATATTTTTAATAGAAGAAAGGTATTGACTACAACGAAATCTTCTCTCTAGTGGTCAAATTGATATCAATTAGAACTATTTTGAGTTTGGTTGTGAAAGAAGACCTTAATCTTCAACAAATTGATTTCAAAACTTTTTTTACGGTGAATTAGATGAAGAGATTTAAATGCGACAACCACAAGATTTTAAAGTAAAATGAAAATTTGAAGTTGTGTGTAAGCTTCAATAAAGTCAACATGGTTTGAAATAGGCTTCGATGTAATGGTACAAGCAATTTGATAGTTTCATTAAAAGTAATAATAAATTTATGAGGTGTGAAGATGATCGTTGATGTTATATCAAGAGATTTGACAAATCATACATTATTATACTTCTCAACGTTGATGATATATTGATTGTTGGAGAAAACTTGTATCAAATTAACAAGTTAAATAAAGAGTTGTCTAAAAGTTTAAAATGAAGGATTTGGGTGCTGCAAAACAAATCCTTAGGATGAGGATCTTTAGAGATAAAGAAGTTCTCAAACTTTCACAAGAATAATATCTCAAAAATTTATTACCATGTTCAACTTGTATGATACAAAACCAGTTATAACCCCCTTAGTCACTCACTTTAGACTATCCAAAGATCAATCGCCTACACCAGAGAATAGAAAACATTATATGGTCATTATTCTGTATGCCTATACTATTTGGTTGTATTTTGTATACGATGGTTTGTACACGACCAGACATAGCACATTTAGTGAGAGTTGTTAGTACATTTATGAGCAACCCATGTAGACAATATTGAGAGTAGTAAAGTGGACAGTACAATACTTAGGAGGAAACATGAGTCTCACTTTATGTTTTCAAAAGTCTAACATGAGTTTGGAAGAATATATGTGATGTTGATAATGGTGGGTGGTGGTTGAAAGTAGGAAGAGTACAACATTGTACATATATACTGTGGGAGATACTAGAATCAGTTAGGTTTTAAAACTATAGAAGATTGTTGATCTTTTTAATTGTGGGGCATCATATGTTTTTGTGACAAAATCTACTAAGTAAATGATATAGTTGCAACCCTTTTGTGAGAATTGGGTCAAGACTACGAGAGAAGTATGTTGCGATGTGATAGTTAAAGTGAAATTTATTTGACAAAGAATCCGGTTTATCATAAAAGGATAAATCATATACAGTTTCATTATCATTTCATCCGATTAGTTTTAGAAGATATAGTGTTAGCACTTGAGAAGATTCTCAGGAGTGAAAATCCAGTTGATATGCTGACGAAAGTTGTGACAAACGAGAAAATGAAGTTATGCATAATTTTAGTTGGCCTTCTTTTTTATGACATTAGATGGAGAGACGCTACCGATTGAGAGATGATAAAGTTAGTCTCCAAATGGGAGATTGTTGAGTTCTGGAGCCTATATACTTGTAATAAACTCTACATAAATTAATTAAATTAGGTATTATTACCTTAATGTTTACCTTATAAATATATTTTTGTTAAGGGGTTTAAAGGGTAAGAAATAATTTTAGAGTGATAAAGAGTGTGAGATAAAACTTTATATTCCCTCTTCTTTATAGTGAAATCTGGTGTCGGTTGAAATGGATGTAGCTCTTTAGAGTGAACCATTATAATTTTGTGTCTTCTTATGGGTTATTTTGGCATTATTAAGATCGTTTTAAGTTGGATTTCGACACCCGAATCCTAACAATAACAAGACATGTAAAGCTTTAAAATGAGGTTATTCTTTATATTACAAGAATTTCCCAATAGGATGTCATGTATGGTTGCTTTAAAACCATATGTTATCCTGAATAGTGGAAAAATAATTGTGATCTAAAAGTGAAAAATTTTATTACTTCAACCTATATTATAAATTCTGTAAATACACCATTTATATATCATCCTCCACAAAGTTCTATAGTTTAAAATTACAGTTATTGTCAAAAAAAGTAATGGATGGGCAAAAAGAAATATTATGAAGGTATATATCATTTTCTGAAAACATTACGAATGCATGTAGTTTTAATGTCCATAATAGTTATAAGAAAAATCTCTATGAATATTAGATAGTGGTATTAATTTTTATATTTGTTCAAACCCAAATATTATGACTGAAATTAAGAAAATGTTTTTATCCGATGACACATTTAAACATGTTAAACTAATAAGAAATGATAAGCTTTCTAAAAAGTTAAAATTGTATGACATAATGCTCATTACACAACATTTACATATAATCTAATTTCAATGTCTAAACTTGCAATAAAAATTAGTTGTCAGTTAACTTCTTTGGGTTGTTTATTGTAGAATGTTAGGATAACTCTATCATAGAGAAATGAAATTTTAGTATAAACATATACTTACTTATATCAATTCAGTAATATGACATTTAATTCATGTAATAATTACATGTTGTACATAAAATGTTAGGGCGTTCTTCTGAAACACCATTACAACATGAATTTGATTTGATGTTACAATATTGAATGTATTTGGTCCTTCAATTGTAAATGTAGAGCCACCTTCCAATCCATCCACTAGTTCAATCCAATTCTCTTTCTAATTATATTTCTCTAACAATTCAATAATCACACAATGACATTTGCCCTTCATTTATGGCAATATTTTCATTTCTCTTCATAGTAGAAGTAGTTTTTTATTCTCATCATACATTTTTTTAATCTAAATTAGCTTTTCTTGGAATATCATTTCTACTATATTTTATTGGCATGTACTGTTAGAGCTGCTTGAAGTATTCATCGTCATTTGTTATACGTTCCACTATTATTTCTTTGATTTACAAACGAGAAGCCTTGAAAGTCATCAATAATTGACTTTCCTTATTTGCTAAATAACCTTGTCGCACTAATGGGTCACAAATAATATCATGTAATTTTTTATTAGTTTGTTTTACAGTTTAGCCAATCTCATCGCCTCAATTAAGGAATGAGGTTTTTTATCCCGGTTGGATTGACTATTTCTTCTTTTAATTTTTAAGTATCCCTCAATCAAATACTCTTTTGTAAGATGTGGCAGTTTATATATAATATTGAGATACTTCTCATCGAACTTCATAATTGTTGTCGTCTATTTCAAATCCATTCATTTTTCTAGTGGATCATCCAATTTGTTTGGACCAAACTCCTTCAAGACTAGCTCCTTCAGCTCGTTTCATATCATAGCGCTCGTTTCATATCATAGCTCTCCATAGAAGTCAGTGGTGTAAGTATGAACTAAACCAGCAACGCGTTCGATCGGTTAGATCAACACATGCATAAACTGCAATTCTTCTTTTGTTTGGTCTATTTGAATAAACACATCAACTCTGTAAATCCATTCATCTATTTTTTAACGTTAAATTTTGGAAAATCCATCTTTGATAGCCTAGTTGGATGTTGATACATTTGTTCTCATTGTTCAAATGTTGATACATTTGTTCTCATTGTTCAAATGTTGATACATTTGTTCTCATTGTTCAAACTCACCATTATGAGATTCTCGATATCTAACATATTCTCCACTACTATAATCACACTGATTATCACCTCATAAGTTTGGACCTTCATTTCGCGGTTCATAATTGTTACTTCCAATTACTGGAATTAATCTATTTATAGCGTCATTCATTGAATCTATAATAGTTTACATTCTTACAAATCGAGCCTCTTGATCTATCAATCGTTCATCATGCGTCTGACTGTGGCTATGGATTTAATTCAACTCTATGTCGATACTTGTTTCCACCATATTGTCAAAATATCTCTTTGATACCAATTATATAGCTTGAATTAGAATTTAACTGGTAACCTAGTTAGAGAATGAAAGATACCTTGATTTATAGTAGAGAGTATAATGGAATGAAGGTTGAAAATTTGATTCACAATTTCAAACATGAAATTGAGAATATTAGGTGAGTAAGGTAAAAGATAAACGATTAAGGAAGAAGAAGATAATGAAAGAAAGCTAACCTTGAAAATTTTCAATAAAATTTCTAGTGCCTACAAATCATTTTTCTCTATCTTATATTGTAATCGTCTGGTACTCGTCTACTCGAGGCGTCATCAGAAGCTCATCTTCTTCGTCGTGTAGCATTTGTCCAATAATAGACAAAATTCAAGGAATGAAACATATAATTACTTTGTTTCTAGATTGGAAATTTATTCCTAAAGAATAGTCCGCCAACACTCTTCGTCGATTTGAGATTGGATGTTCGACATGCACGAGCTCTTCTATCGCATGAAGCTTCATGAACTGGAGCTTTGGATTGCCAGAAGTGATAAAGGTACTAGATTCCAATTCCTCTACAAATCAAAAATCTGAAGACAGATTTCACTCTCGATTATCTTCTTTGTCGAGGCTTCGACTTGGATGAACTTAGGATCGTCTTCCTTGTTATGTTACACTCTAGTTAAGACTTCTTCAAAGCCTCTAAATAACTTACGAACACAGACTCGATTTGCAGAAAGTGGAGAAGGATTCTCGGATGATGAATCTATAATTTGATTTAGAACAACCTAAATTAACCTAGCTTCATTCTCTAACCATATGCTAAGAACATCAAACTAACCTAGGATTGCTAGCAGCTAATGGTTAACCAAGTAATTCACTCACTCAATCAAACACACTACAGACATTTCAAATAATATAACAAAAATATAAATGCATTACTGATAAACTTCCCTTGATTAAATGTCTATTACTTTAGTGAAGTGATATTACAAGTTGAGTTTAAAACTCACCTTAAGCAAAGAAGAATACTAGAAGAAGATGCAGCATGAACCTCAGTTGACTGCAAACTTTCTTCGCAAGAGAAGATGTTGACTAGGGATGGCAATGGGGCGGGGAATGCATTTACCATCCCCGCCCTATTTTTATTTCGTAGATTTTTTTAATATCATCCCCGCCCCGTTCGCTGTTCGGTTTTAGGGAAACCCCGTGGGGCACCGTTAATAAAATATTTTTAAAAAAATATAAAAAAAATTATATAAACGATTTTTTTAATATAATATATATTTTAATATATTAAAATTTTAAATTATTATATAGAAATAAACTTACTACTCTTATAAAATATAACGAATAAATAAATATATTGGTGATTTAATATATTTAATTATGTTTATAGTGTTCAGAGCAAAATCAGGATGATATCGGGGCGGGGGACACAAATACTATTCCCGCTCCATCCCCGTTCGGTTTTGGGGAAAACCATACCAAACGGAGAAATTCAGTTTGGTTTTCGTGGGGCGGTTTCAAATTACCATCCTTAATGTTGACTCGTCGAAGATGATGATCGTCGAGCTGTCAAATTCTCTCCTTCGCTCATTCTGAGCTCTCTAGTTCTCTCATTCGCTCTCTAGTTCTCTCATTCGCTCTCTAGAGTAGCTCTCAAGTATCATACTCTAGAAATTTGATATATGATCAATTGTGCCTGCTTGGTGAGTTGATTGGTAGTGACTCAAAACCGTAGGTGAGTATTGGTCGAGTTGCATGTATATGTAACAAGTCAAGCATAAGTTTTTAACTTGAATCAGCTCAAACCATTGAGTGTGGACCAAGTTGAACCTTTTTAAGTATGCCTTCTTTTGAATTCGGTCTTTAGCAAATTTGTTCCAACCGAGACTTCGATAGACTCTTGAAAATTACTCATACCACCATTTAGGATAAGTTTGGGTGCATTGAAAAGGTGTGTTAGTCATCTACAATCTTCATGTTGTTTACCAATATCAAGATAGGTTGTAGGTCCATGTATTTATCGATGGAATGTTATTGACCCTAAATTGAACATGTCGGCTTACAAGCGACCTAATGTGGGTTGTAGGTCGAATCATGAGCGATGGTTAGTGTCTTTAGAAATCTTACTCAAATATCTTTCCAATGGTTGCTCATTCGTACCAAATGGTTTAGTAGACCAAAAGATATGAATTTATGAAGTTGTACCTACCTTTAATTCGTTACAAACTTGAAATTAGTATACTTGCATCAACTTGTGTGGACATGTAGACCTCCTTAAACGTCGAATGACAACCTGAGACTAGTTTTGTTCGATCAAATCGTGTCTCAACTTTCCAACTGTAGGTAGAAATCCATTTTTTAGGCCTGTGGCTCAAGTTATGAATTGTAAACTGAATGTATATCTCATTTGGTCCCATCTTAGACAGCTTGTCTTGTATCGACGATTCCTCGTGATCAAGAGCTTTAATCCAAGACCAGATTGAACAAGCTTTGTAAAGGACTCTTCAACTTTAAAAAACATCAAAATTCATCTAAAACAATCAAGTATTGAGGTCTGGATGATATTTAGAAGTTTGGGGTTATTATTGGTCTTCTTTCAGCCGGGTATACCAATTGAAGAACACAAATTGGGTATTTTTCAAATAAGGCTCCTTCTGATTCCATACTGATGTCAACTTTGCATTTTGAAAAGTCTTGGTGTGGTAGACTCATGTTAATTTCGTTGACCGAGTCCTGAAGCGTCTAAGTTGACTCGATTTTCACTCTTTTGGCCTTTTGAGCACCTTCTATACAAAATTATCAACAGCAATATTATACTCAAAATTCATTATTTTCCGAACTAGTGTATTTGAACGTATCAGGTCTCCCAAGTTCCGACTCCTTATGAAAAATGGCATTCGAGCACAAAAACGAGAATTAAAATGGGTGTTCTGTATATTTTTTTAAATAGCAATATTATACTCAAAATTATGATTTTCCGAACTGTTTATTCTGAAGGTATCGGATCATCCGAATCTTGAGTATTTTTAGACATTAGCGTTTGGACCAAGTTCAAAAGGGCAAACTAGACCGATTTTGAAATGGTACTTCTGTTTTTGGTCTCCCTATCTAGCGATCAAGTATGATCATCATACTAGACCAGTCAGATCTATTTTAATTTCAATGGTTCAAAAATGAGGTAGGTGTCTACAAATGTCTTACTAACTTTTATCAAATTTAAGACACTTGTTAAAAATCAGTTCAACACATCTATCAAAGCTCTACAATCTGAATAAGGAGGCAAAAATAGAGGTCTCAAATCTTATCTTGAAACTCATGGCATCCAACAAGTCTATCATGCCCTCATACCAGTGAACAAAATGGTATTACTGAACGCAAGATTCACCACTTTACAGAAATAAGTTTTGCTCTTCTTGCTCATGCATCTCTGCCCTATCTTATTGGGATGATGCTTTTCTAGACAAGTGTGTATCTCATTAAGCGTCTTCCTTAAAATGGTAAGTCCTGTCAATCTCCTTTGAAATTCTTTTTAATCTTCCTCTTAACTATCTATTCCTTAAAATTTTGAATCATCTTACTTCCCACTCACTCGATCATATTATTTATCTATGTGGATGATATTATATTCACTAGCAATTTCTCCTCTCCAATCTCCCGTATATATTATTGAATAGAATATAGCTAGTTCTTGAAAAGCTCATTGCATTTGAAATATCCCTCTTATAACATCTCTATGTGCATCAACTCCCCCCAATTGTTTTATCTTATTTCTCATTCACAGAGTAAAAATTATTCCAATAAAAAGTTATATAAGTTGAAAATTTATAATAGAGCCTTAAAATTTTAAGGCAATGACTACTCACTCAACCATCCCAAACAGGATATATATATATAAAATAAAATGAAGAACTTACATATATAATTGATATCTGCTAACAAAAGATTCAAATTTTATTTGTCTATGAGATAAGCTAACAGACATTTGCATTTTATTTTATTAACAAAATGCCAATTTGAATATACACTAAAATTTAAAATATTGTCAACATTTTCACAAATTCAAATTTTTTTTTTTTTTTATGTTACAAGGTTTCATGTGACAATATGTAGTATATCTCCTACCAGTTCATAATAACGCAATCTTTTTATCCCAACATTAAAAAATTACATTTGTATTTACAATGTTTATATATATATATATATATATATATATATATAGATATTCTTTTATTATTAATTTATAATATGTATAATCTATAATATAAATATGTCTCAAATAATAGTAAAAGAAAAGTTTAGGCAATTTGTAGACTCTAATGCACCATCATCCTTGAATTTTGAAAAAATTTCAAACCGTCGACAAATTTAAGATTATTGGTTGGTTCAATTTAATCGGTTAGAAGATTTCTAACCAGTTCGATCGACTTATTTTTTTTTTTTTAATTATTGTTAAATAATAATCAATTATACCTTAAAATTATTTTAAAAAACAAATATTAACTATATTATAGTTCATTAGTTAAAAACTTAATTATTAAAATAAATATGTAAACATCAACTATATATATTTACTCTAAAAAATAAATAATCCATGATTAAAAATTATTTAGGTATCATTTATAAGTTATAACCAAATTATATAATATAATTTTAACTCATTTTGACTACCACTGTGGTTTCACAAATAGTTAGTCTAACATTTTAAATGAATGGTTCAATTGTTTTTTGATTCAATTTAAACATTTCTATCAATTTTATCCACCTTTATAACAAAGAAAAAGATGAAGCTTATATGATTGAAGCTATAAAAAAAGAGAATTTGATAATATGACCCTAAAAAGAAGGATATTTTGATTTTTAACCTTTATAATAAATGTTTTGTTTTTTAACTTTTTTAAAAAAAAAAATCTAAAAATACCCTCAATAACCTTTTTACTTTTTACATTTTTTTTTCTTTTTTTTTTTTTTTTCTTTTTTTTTTCTTTTTTTTCTTCTTCTTCCTTTTCTTTTCTTCCTTCTTTTCCCTCGTTTTCTCCTTTCCTCTTTCACCGACTTCCGACGATTCTCTTCCCCCCCTTCCCCGGCAGCAATCTTCCTTCCCTTTTCTCCCTCTCTCTTCCCGGCGATAGTTGCTTCAGCCCCAGCCCCAGCCCCAGCCGTCGTTGCTTCCTCGAGCCCAAAGAGAACCCAGTAAGATTCTTTCGCTCTTCTTTTTCATATGCATATGTTCAATATGCATATGCATTCATATGCATTATCATTTTAAAACACATCTAGGTAATATGCATTCTCTATTTTTAGGGTGAATGTTTGTATCCGATCATTTAGTGATTTTTTGTGCTTGAATCATGTTTGTGTGAAATGCTGTTTATGGGTATTCTTTGAATAGTTTTAGTTCTTTGAATAGTTAGGGTTGAAATGCTTAATCGAATTCTTTGAAAAGTCGAATCATTGTTTTGCTTCAATTCTCTGTTGTAAAGGGCAGGACTGTATGTGTTTATCAAATGTTCGTTCTCCTGTTGATTGTTTCAGTTCTCATGCTTCAATAGTTAGGCTTGAGCGTGGGGCGTGGCCATTGGGCGTGGGTCTTGGACGTGGGGCGTGGGTCTTGGGCGTGGGGCGTGGGCGTGGCCCTTGGGCGTGGGGCGTGGCCCTTGGGCGTGGGGCGTGGGTCTTGGGCGTGGGAGCACGCAATATGTATAACTAATTAATAAGTTTATTAATAATTGAGGATAGCTCAGTTGGGAGAGTGTCAGACTGAAGTTCTAAAGGTCAGGTGTTCAATCCACCTACATTGCAAAATTTTTTTTTTTTCTATTGGAAATTTTTTAAACAGAGTGATGATATATATAAACATTGAAATGATTTTGATATGTATGAATTATTTTTTCAAAATAGTTGTGTGTACAACATTGAAATGATTTTGATATGTATGAAAATTCTTTCAAAATGGTTGTGTGTACAATTTTTCTTGGGCCAATACTCTAAAATTATTTACGCTCATACTTATTTCGCTAATATTGTGGCTCATGGTGGTTGGGATGATTGGGACCACATCAGTAACAAGAACAAGTATACATCTTTAATATACAAATCTTAAACATTCATGTACTTTTTATGCATATTATATTCATTGTTGAATTTTCTATATAGGACTGTCTTTTTCGGGGTGTACAAGTGTTATGGGCCTGGGGCGAATAATTAATTCAATTTCATTATTTATTGTGTAGTAATTTATTTGTTTCATTGATTCTTTCATAGATGTTGAATTAATATAAATAGAAATGAATGGTGTTTGTGTGACTTATAAAAATTACATTATAATCTTCTCAAAGTCATTCAAATAGAAAATTATTAAACAAGCCATTTGAATAATTAGTTTCTAAGTTTCAAACCTATTTCTTTTGTCTATGTTTTGGTTAATGATGAATTTTGTTTATGTTACGCACTTGTTGTTTTCTTTTGGGCAAAAAACAACTTATTTGTTGCTTTGTGCTCTCAATAATTTTAAGTAAACAATCTTTATATATACAAAAAAATACAAGATTTATAAGATATAAACGAAAGAATTGAGATTCATTTTCAAGAATAAAAATGTATGTATAATATACATGATTTGCACAATCCCATCAGTGAATTCAATTTACAAATTGTTGAGAGAAAGAGACAACTGAGAAAATAAGTACCTGACTTACTTATAATCCCACCCTTCCATTACACACTAGAGGCTTTTCTTAAGTGCAGCAAATAGTACAACATATATATTACACAACAACTAGTAATTTGTTCAAATTTCTACTTCATAAAGCTCCATTTTGTGCTGCAAGTACAACAACAAAGCTCCATAACTGACCCTCAATTGCACACTGTAATACCTCTTTCTTTTTGCCAAAAACCAGAAGACTTTGTACATTTGCTGCTATTACATAGATATGTATAATAAAAGTTGTTATAGTCAATTAATGCAAGCACAAAAACAAGATTATAGATTTAGCAAGGTTCATCCTAGATTAAGATTACCTTCTTAGCTCATATTAGAAACTTAAGTTCACATTGGAGATAATGAGAATGTTGGGTATTTTTCCTATTTTCAATTTCAATTTTGTAAGTTCTGCTTCACTGTTTCATTAATTATAAAGTAAAAGGCAAAGAAAAAAAAACTTTAACAGTGAAGGTGGATTGAACACATGACCTTGATATTCTCCCAACTAAGCTACCCTCACTTATTAATAAACTTATTAATTAGTTTTACAAGGGCCACGCCCCACGCCCAAGACCCACACCCCACGCCCCACGCCCCACGCCCAAGGGCCACGCCCACGCCCACGCCCAAGGGCCACGCCCCACGCCCAAGACCCACGCCCCACGCCCAAGACCCACACCCCACGCCCAAGACCCACGCCCCACGCCCAATGGCCACGCCCCACGCCCAAGCCCCACGCTCAAGCCTAACTATTGAAGCATGAGAACTAAAACAATCAACAGGCGAACGAACATTTGATAAACACATACAGTCCTGCCCTTTACAACAGAGAATTGAAGCAAAACAATGATTCGACTTTTCAAAGAATTCGATTAAGTTCAACCCTAACTATTCAAAGAACACCCATAAACAGCATTTCACACAAACATGATTCAAGCACAAAAAATCACTAAATGATTGGATACAAACATTCACCCTAAAAATAGAGAATGCATATTACCTAGATGTGTTTTGAAGTGATAATGCATATGAATGCATATGCATATTGAACATATGCATATGAAAAAGAAGAGCGAAAGAATCTTACTGGGTTCTCTTTGGGCTCGAGGAAGCAACGGCGACTGGGGCTGAAGCAACTGTCGCCGGGAAGAGAGGGGGAGAAAAGAGAAGGAAGATGGCTGCCGGGGAAGGAGGGGAAGAGAATCGTCGGAAGTCGGTGAAAGAGGAAAGGAGAAAACGGAGGGAAAGGAGAGGGAAAAGAAGGAAGAAAAGAAAAGGAAGAAGAAGAAAAAAAAGAAAAAGAAAAAAGAAAAAAAAAATGTAAAAAGTAAAAAGGTTATGGAGGGTATTTTTGGAAAAAATTTTAAAAAAAAGTTAAAAAACAAAACATTTATTATAGAGGTTAAAAATCAAAATACCTCTTTTTAGGGTCATATTATCAAATTTTCCTAAAAAAAATGTCATCTCAACTCAATCATTAATCTCATAAGATATGGACAAATGTCTAGGATGACTAAAAGGGGGAAAACAAAATTAAGGAATTAGATTTTGTGATTTGAAAGAGTAACAAATAACAAAATCATGTTTAACTTTCAAAATAAAATATAAATAAATAAATAAATAACTTTTCAGCACAAAAAAACTATAGTTTCATGTGAATCTATTATCATCAACTTCCAAAAACTACCCTAAAAAAATTTGACTCAATGTGAAGATATTTTTGTGGAATTTCTCAGATAAAAAATATAGTATTACAAGGCATGAGAAGGTGGATTGAGATTCCAATGACCAAAAGACCATAACTATTGTCTAATGACAAAAGCATTTGGCAACTTGCTCTAATCCTCACCCAGCCCCTGAGGAGAAGAAAACACCTTGGATCCAGCTTCAAATGCATGATTATGGAAACAATGGAAATCCATTTCTTGCATCTAGCCGCCATTATTCGAATGACTTCATCAAAGTCAAGGATAAGTTTCAGACTCCCAACTTCTTAAGCTACCAGACTTCAATTCATGGAATCAATGCCTGATTTACACAACATTGTTGAATGGGACAACAAAAATTTGACTTGAATAAAATCCTAATCAAATTCCGAATCCTAGGTTGTGTTCCTTGCGATCCTTTTGCCCTTCGAATTTGGCTTTCCTCCTTATGGTCAATGGTCTTCCAGGTAGAAACTTATTTCACCAAATGTATTTCTGAAAGCTTTAGTATGCCACAAATCTCCAACAACATTAATGAACTCATCTATTTTATTGGAATTGTCATTCATAATGTCTATAAATTGGTGTCTACACTTTTAGTCCAATCACTATTCGCAACAATTTCACTAGCTCTAACCATGATGAGCTGTGAATTCTCTTCCAGAGCAACACATGCCACTTGTATACAATTGAAACCTTGAGGATCCACCTTTGAATGAAATACCTCATTAGGTCCAACTTTGATCATATTTTCTTAATCTCGGACTCAGATTTTTTGTATAGAGTTGCAAGAGTGCATAAGGATTTCATCTCCATGGATAAAACTCCACCACTTAATAAACCTTCTATCTTTAACGAGGTTTTGTACATTCATCACGTCTCCTTTATAATCAATTTCTGCTTCTTTCTTGGGAGTCTACTGTTTTGGACATCCCTCATTTCCTTTCTACTGTCAGTGTTCTGGTTTATTTAGTGCAAAAAAAAAGAGAAAGAACAGGAACCACAAAATATACCATAAATGCTAAATTGGTTAAGACTTAACAAATATCAAACAGACATCTATGCATAAATGTCAAACTGGGTAAGACTTAGCAAAGATCAAACAGAAAAAACTAAGATTAAAATACCAATATTTAAGTTGACCCACACTCTCCACTAGAGCAGTTCTTTAAAATATCAGAAGATGCAGCAAGAAAATGCAATCAAGCATGAACAATCGAAAAAAGGACATTGCATATTAAACATAGAACCTCAAACGCTTTGTTATTGGCATATGTAAATCTTATTTTGCAGCTGCCACCAATGCAGCCCGGGCTCGTGCAAAAGTAGAAATTAATGATCCAAGTTGCAGCTTGTCATTGCATCCGAAGGTCAATCTATACCTGAAAAATAAAGAAAAAAGAGCAAAGAATCATCTTAATGTAACTGCTTCATACTCAGCCAGAGAGACTCCACTACATTGTCCATATATACATACTTACATCTAATCAAATCTTTGTTGCACAAAATAATACATAATCCCATTTGGAACACTTGTATACAAAACTTTTGTATCCAGAATCGTATCTGGATGAGATTATCTTTGAAAGCTAAACTTAGTTGACAAAAAATAGTATTGGTTGTTTCTCATCTACAATCGGATCCGGATTACAAAATGGGTACTAACCCTATTGGAAACTACTATTTTATCACATTGTCATAATCTCAGTCTAATTGAAAATTTGTCAGAGTTAACATTTAAGTGACTTTTATGGATCATGATTCACATTATTTTCTCCAGAATACAGTTCTGCGATTTATTAATTTCTTAGACCATAGTGTAATTTTTTACTTCTTGGTATGGTGTTTTTTCTTGATCATGATCCAAATTATTTTTTAGATCATTGTGCTTTTTGATAAACCTAACAAAATATAGATTTTTTAGAATCATGATTCATATGAAAAAGAAAGCATGCCAAAACAGCACACTATTTATTGTTTGAATTTCTTTGATTCCTTTTTAATGTTTCTTATTCTGTTCACTGCTATTAATTTGCAGAAAAACAGCACTAGATATAAAGGCAAATGAGAGGGAAAAAGGAAACTCAAACTCCAAATACCTATACTAAAACTGTTTCCATGATCTTTGAAAGAACTGTTATTTTGCTTGAATACTACTGATCATGCATTTATCCACTAGCATGACATATAATATCTTATATATATATTGATGAAAATAAGAGTTGAAATAGGATACTCACTCAATATCAGCCAAGTCATTGATCAGAAGGATTCGAATGTTCGGTGGCATGCTTATCTTAAACACAAACCTGTGTTAAGCAAAATTTATATAAGCCACATGACAATATATGAGCTATTATAAAATTATATGACGTTATCTTACATGGTTACTTCTCTTATGATATCCACCACAGCCAGTCCTTTTCTTGTTTTCATATCCGATATTCCTAGACATGGTTAAGTCAACAAGATATGGTGGAAAGAAGAATTCAGAAAGAAAATAAAAAAAGAAGTTAAGAGACAAATTGGGCACTACTAGTTGGATACGTTTGAAACTGGTGGAGAAAGACTCGTTAAGAAGCCAGTAGGATATCTGTTCAACATCTTTGGGCAAAGGATTACCAGTACACAAGTAGATAGCTTCTTCAGTTAAATGCTCATAAGCCATATGTGTAGACTGCATACATAAAGTGAAAACATTGGATATCAAAATAGAAGTAGAACATTGCAATATAGGCCTAAGATCCTTGAACAAGAAATTACCTAAAGTTGAAATAGCCAAATATAGCTATTTGCACAGGTATTTTACGATTAAGAATTATTTGTCTCTTGTACAGATAGTGTATGAATATTGAGTTTTTTTATTAATTTTTTCATGTTGATGATGATCCGAAAAATCTACATTTGTTATTTATGCAGAAATTCACAATGATTTAAGAAATAATAAGATGATGATCCACAAAATAATATGATCATGATTGATACCAAAAGAGAGACAAAGTTACACTATAATTTGGATCATAATCAATAAAATAATGTGCATTGGTAACAAAAACTACGCCATAATCTAGTTCACTATCCAAAAAAATCACTTTCAATGAGATCATGATTGTGATAAAATACTAGTTTCAAAAAGGCTAGTGATACATAAAACTATAAGATATCCCTCTTTCACAAATTACTCAATTTACACTAGTGATCCATAAACGATGAAGGATAAATCAAAGTACATAAAAAATATCTATCAGTACAGAAAATTTCATAATCCATAATTCAATGAAGAAGACAAGATTTGCAGACATGTGTGGTTATAAAGTTAGGTAGCCCTCTCAGTCTTAGCAACAACCACTATTGATCATTCATAAGCCTCATTTGTCAATTCTGCTACTAAAATCACATACGATAATGTGAGATATATCCTCAAATGAACTTTATCCTTATGAGGACTAAATACATAAAAGCAAAGATAAAGAACTGAAAGACCTGCAAGATATTCAAAGTCTTTCTCATATCACCATTGCTGAGCTTCACAAGTGCAGTTATTCCATCCTCGGTTACATCCAACCTGATAAAATAAGTTAAATAATATTTCATTAAAGTGGCCACGTTTGGCTTGAGGAACGAAAGAGTCATCAACAATGTGGAAAAAGAGGCGACAATCATGGGGAGACAGGGAAAGGAGATGTTGAGGCTTTTTGCATCTTATGTGAGGTAGGATATTGATGCTTATTTTTAGCTTGTTTTTTCTTTAACAATTCATTAGAACAAGTGTGTTGCTTTGAATCTACATAACCCTTTCTCCCTTTCCATATTCAGTTTTCATACCCTAACTGGTATTTTTGTGACCAGCTGACCGCATTTCGCTATATTTCAATTTATATAATCATTAAATTTAAAAAAGAAATAGTATTTGCTTTAGGATAAGTGAAAAATCTTTTTATTTATCCACACTCTACACGTCGCACTGACCATGGGAAAATCCAAACCATAACAATACTAATCATGATATGAGTTGGCATAAGTTTATCAAAATGAAGTAAACAAATATAAAATCTCAAACTAAAAGAAAGCCAAAAACAATGACAGCTTCAGATCAAGGTTTTCATTTGCCTACTTGAATCTCAATTTCCTTGGTGAGTGTATCACGACATAATCGGGTTTGGCTCCTTTCTCTCATCATGGTTGACACCACCATAACCTCTTTGTTTCTCTTTGTCGAGCTTTGATTTAGCGATCTTAACTTCTTTTACCTGTGTTTTTTATAATATCAAAATTCATTTTTTCTTCTCTGCAAATGGATACCTCAACGCTGATTCCGAATATAGTCGAAATTAAAATTCTCATTGAAATGATTCTCCCTTCACTGCGCATGCGACTCCCCCCACAATTTGCATGGTCTCATCGATAAGTCTTCTCCTCTTGGTCGTTCTATGTTCCTCAGCCATCATCCTCTTGCCCAAAAAAATGGTGTATAGAGGCTCAATGTGATCTTCACAATATGAATTTTCTATCTCTCCTTTGTTCAGTGAACATTCGCGTCATTATCCGGTTCTTCTTCATTGAGGGAGGGGTTCATGAGACTTGCGTTCTTTCCTATTGTTGCCGATGTTGCATCTTCGAAATTCAAAAGGGACGCAACAGTGGAGTTGAGTCACATTATTAGGGTTCTCAACGATTTGGTCATCAAAAATAGGTGTAGACCGAGCAGAGGAAATATCTTGGTGTTCTAGTCTTCCCTTCTTTCGCTTGATTATCGTGGTCATTGTAGTCCTCCCCATGTTGGGTAGGTGATCCCTTTAAAGGTTTCACGTGTGGGATCCATCTCGATGTCATTTTACACATGAACCAGTGTCTCCATCTCGATAAGTTTATATTTCCCTATAATTGGGTAGTAGATATTGATAGTCTCCAACATATCATATAATTCATCGGCTTGGGAAGAGCCTTAGTGAGCATATAAGCCATCAGACTGCGTGAATTTCTTAGAAATGAATTGTTGATGTGTTTAGTTTTGTCATGGTGAACCAGATTCTTTGCAATACTTATTGGGATCGGTTGTCAAACGTCATTTGAATGGGTCCATCAAGGGTAATCCTAACTCTTTAAGGATGTGGCGTATCCAAATTCCTTCAAAGATTTCGAGCGCAAGAGAACAATACTCAGTATTGGCACTATTATGAACAACTAACATATTATTTTTTGCTTCTCCAGGTGACGAGGTTGAGCCATATAGACAAACAATATCTAAAGGTAGATTTAATGTTGGTAATGTCCCCAACCAAATTGGCATTGAATAGGAGGCTTCTTCCCGAAGAACCTTTTAGATACCTCATGATCCTAGAAATTGCGTAACCTTTTAGATACCTCATGATCCTAGAAATTGTGTTCATATGAACTTTTGAGGATTCATGAATTGGCTAATAACGTGCACAGCGAAGCCAATGTAGGACAAATATGAAATAAGTAAAGAGTCACATCCCAAGTCGATGGTATCTACCTTTGTCAGTTGAAATGTTGTCTTTGTTGTTTCAAAGTTTGTGGACCTAGTCCATGTGGTATCAGCATGCTTACATCCAAACATATTGGTTTCCTTTAAAAGACTCATGGTGTATCTTTTTGGCACAAGGAGATCCCCTTCTTTGATCAGGCAAGTTACATTCCTATGTAAAACTTTTACCAAAGGGTCTAAGATCTTTGGTCACATTCCTAGGTAAAACTTTTACCAAGGGGTCTAACATCTTTGGTGTCGACCGACTTGTAATGAATTCTTTCAAGTTTCGAATTTCTTCTTCATCGTCCCCGATTATAATGATGTCATCAACGTAGACAATGAGGATTGTGGTCTTTTTATTTGGAGTAATCTTGACGAACATAGTGTGGTCGACTTAGCGTTGAGAGAATCGTTCTCGATGTTGTTGATTAAGAATTTTTCGAAACATGCCCTCGATGATTGTTTGAAGTCGTTGAGAGATTTATGGTGGCGTCAAACTTCGTTGGGTGAATCACTAGTATCGGGAGGCACGTTCATGTAAACTTCTTCAAGGTAACCTATTTATGAAGGCCTTTTTTATATCGAGTTTGTGAAGTTCTCAATCTTTGTTAGCCGCTGAGGATAGGACTATTTGGATAGTGTTGAGTTGTGCCATAGATGCAAAGGTTTCTAAGTAGTTTATCCCATATGATTGGGGAAAACCTTTGGTGACTAGCCGAGCTTTAAACCTTTCAACCAATTCGTCGGAGTTATTTTCGTCTTGAAGATCCATTTAAATTCTATGGGTTTTTATATCCCTTATGAAGCTCAGAAAGGGACCACTTATGGTTCTTTAGAAGTGTGTCAATCTCTTAATTAACGACACATTTCCATTTTGGTTTTTCGAGAGCTTTATGAATGGATGTAGCATGATGTTGTCATAGTTGTCAATATATGCCCAGTATATCTTTTTTTAAATGGTTTTGTGTGAAACTCATAACCATGAGAAATTGAGTTACTACGCTCTATCGCTGAATTATGAGTCGCCACAATATATGCCCAAATCTCTAATAGACATGTGTATGAAACAAATTTCAAAATCAGGAAATATCTGCATAACCTAATACCTTCCTTGAGAGAAATTGGCAAGTCAATAGGAGGAATATCATGATTAGTTGTCGTAGATGAAATTTTTGTGGGACTCGAGTTCGAGGAGGATTCATAGACAGGTGCAAGTTGTGTTCTTCATTGAGTGCAAACTTTTAACTTTTTTTTCGGAAGAGGTGGAGTTTGCTGAGGAAGTGGTTGTGGGTTCAAATACAGATTTTGGTACATGTATGAAGGTAAGAGGGATGATGTCTTCGGGAGAACCACCATATTGAAAATTAATAAATTATTGATATTCCCCCTTCAGCATGATGATAGAAGGGTTGATCTTTAATGAAAGAGACATTCATGGAGTTGAAGACTTTTTTGGAGCGAGGGCATTAGCATTTGTAACCTCTCTGCTTTGGTGAGTACCCGAGAAAGATACATTTTGCAATTCGAGGATTGAGTTAGTTCCAGTTGTGGTTATGAATGTGGACAATAGAGGTGCATCCAAAAATTATTGCAGGAGTGTTTGGATGCGATTTTGGAATCAGGAAAGATTATGAGGTATTTTTAAAAGGGTTTCGATTGGACTTTGGAGTTGGAGAATGTGTGATAGCATACGGATAATGAGGTAGGCAGTGGTGGATATGGCATCGGCCCAATATATTCTGGGAGCATTGGAGTCGAATAGGAGAGATCATGTTACCTCGAGAAGGTGTTGTTATTTTCTTTCACCGACTACATTTGTTCGAAGAGTATCAACACAAGAGTGTAGATGAATGATGCCCGTTCATTTTAGGAAGCCGCGGAAGTTGGAAGAGAAAGAATCCACGTATGTTGTCGATTTTGAAGGCTTGAATGGAGTTTTAGAATTGGTTTTGGATTAAGATGAAGAAGTCTTCCAAATTTTGACAAATTTTTATTAGGAAAAGTCAAGTGAGGTGTGGTTGTCGATAGAGATCACAAACCATCGTTTATTATTTAAAGAGTTAGAGCGGAAAAGTCCACATAAAGGTCATTCATACAACAAGGCAAAAAATCGCAAAGCTACCCAACCACTCCACCCTTGGAAGAAAGATTCAAAGGAAAAGGACAAGTGATTAAAGTAAATCATTCAGTTTGAGAACTAAAAAGAATGAGGACAAAGATAAGATGAAAAAATACTCAGAAAATATTTGTTTCTTTTCTTTGAGACGGATATAATTTATCTATGAGAAGACCTAAGCTACATTGTAACCTTATTGCCTCAACCACCTATCAGCTAGATAAAGATGGTTGGATTTAGGGTTTTGACAGATTATTGTACTGACAAGGAACAGTTTAGAAATATCAAAGTAACCATTGATAGTTGTTTATTGCCTTGTAGCATAACAAACTACAAGTACAAAACTTGAAAGCTTCAACTTGAAACTCTTAAAAAAAGAATGCCTTCCCTTGAAAAAGAGGCTACAAACTAATCTGACAAGTATCTGAGACATACAATAAAGAACAAAAGAGCTTGTGGTGTTAACAACCATAAGAACACGAATTCATTTTTTTTCAGAGTTACGTATTGTTCTCAGCATAGATGAAAGGAAACAAAAACAAATAAGCTGGCCAAGGCAAAAACAAGAAAGTCTGATATTTACCTCTCAGCTTGAATGACATGTTTAAGTCGTTCTCTGACATGGACAGCATCAAGAGGAGCAAAGCGAAATCGAGTACATCTAGACTGCAATGCTGGAATTATCTTGTTCACATGATTACATATGAGAGCAAACCTTGTGCTTTTTGTGTATTTCTCTATCACTGTAACATAATAATGAAACATTTAGCATATAGATTATAAAGATATCTTTGGAAGAATATATGTTTCTGATAGATAAAGACAATAATTTTCATTTTACTTCTTTTACTTAACAAATTAAAGTGAAGCAGTGCTATAAAACAACTTTTTCTTCCACTTTCGTTTCTTTTACTTCACTTTCTGATTACTTTTACCTTTCTACCTAATTTCTCACTAAACAAATGCACCCAAAAGTAAAGAAAGAAACTGCATGGCCTTACCACGCCGCAAGGCGAATTGTGCATCTTTGGTCATGGCATCTGCTTCATCTAATAAAACCAACTTTATTGGTAACTTAACACTGCAAAAGAAGTGCAAAAGTCATATACAACATGTACAGTTGTACACAATAGAGAGTTCAAGCTTATAGAGTAGAAATTCTCAGAAACTTAAAATGGCACTAAGAGTTATAAATAAGCTGTTCTCATCTCTTCCTTAAAAGCCTGAAATAATGCAACTATCCAGGAAATCATGCACAAACAGTCATTGTGCTTGGTAGTTCAAATCATGGATATTTTCTGGATTTAAAAATATATTAGAAGTACATTTTTTATAATGTAATAGCTAATCTAACATGTAGATGTCACATGGCTTTCTCTCTTTGGGAAAAATATTATACCTTTCTCCAAATTTGTATATAAAAGCTGAAGAACTGAAAATGGAGCAATCAAGTGTCTATCTAAGGCAGTATGAGAAGATAAAACTTCATTCTCAAACAAACAGTAGTAGGAATACACTTGTAATGAAGTGTTCTGCTTATACAAGCTTGAAGTTTTTCCTGTCACTTTCACTAATAATTTTTATAACCGGTCATTTCATTAACAATGGTCCATAGACAGAAGAAGAAAGTTTGTTAAAACTTGTGAAGACAAATTGATATTCATTACTATATAGTATATCTATTAGATCAGCTTGAAACATACACATTCTTGAAATGAATCCAAGACATCTAGAAACACTTCTACGACTCTATCTTTTTCCATAGGCCTTTCCCATGTGACCTTTACCTCTTCAGAAGGGGGAATGAAGACCTATCTAGAAGTTGTGGCTTGTTTTAAAGAATATAAAAAGCTTAGGTTTGATGCCTTTAGGAAGTACATATAGCCAACAAGATGACACATAGTATAGTATCTACAATAGCCCAGGGATATAGCATCTTATAATACAAGATAGAAATAAAATAAAAAGCTCCCACATAAAGAAACATGGTAAGAGTTCAAAATTTTTCACCTGCAACAAAAAAAAAATCAACTGAAATTGAGATTTTTGAACAAGTTACAATATCATATTCAAGAACACATATATTTACACAAAGTTAATACCTCATTTGGTGAAATGAGGTTGTTCATATTTCAACTCTTCATTCTACATCAAACCTAGTTGAACTCCAAAATAACCTTATCTTTTATCAATTCTCCAAATTATACTGGAAACATAACTTTTTAAAAGAATTTACTCATTAGCTTAATTTACAGGACAGTGCTTCCCTGGCTGCTTAAATTCAATGATAACCAGTTGTTAAGATTAAGACAAACACAGGATGAGAAAGTTAATAGCCAAAACAATTGACATGTGAGAATTAATAACAATAAATGATTTTAGACAAAAGTAACAGAAGGCGGATTACCCAAATGTAAGGCTACGAGTGCTGGAAAAATCCTGAATCTGTTGTCTGACAATGTCGATTCCTCTCTCATCTGAAGCATTAAGCTCGAGAACCATGTTGCTCATTTGAGAGCCATACAGCTTGCGCGCCACAGCCAATATAGTGGACGTTTTACCCGTTCCAGGAGGTCCATAAAGCAATAAATGAGGCAATTTGTTTTCATTAGTAAGCCTATCAACTGTTTGATGAAAGACCCAAGAGAAAAAAGCCTAATTAGAAACTTAATAATGGGTATTCTAGCAAGTAAAGTATATAAGAAAAACCCTAAGAACAAAGAGACAAGTGGTTACTGGTGTCGACAATGTCGCGATGAGCTGCAACATCGGCCAGGGAATGAGGTCGGTATTTCTCGACCCAGGGCGTTGCTTTGGTGTCAGGTGTGGACTCGACGACGACATTTTTTCCCTTGGTATCGTCGTCGACGTCCATGAGAGTGATTGCATCTTCCATGTTTAGTAATGAGATTCAAGCTCTTCTTTTACCCTCTTCTTAGCGTGACCAGTGAGTAAACCTGGACTAACCTGCCTCTATTCTTTAATAGTGTTCTCCCGCCATTCGACCAGAAGAGAAAAGTGCTTCTCTATTTTAATCGAATATTCAATTCCAAGGATGTCAATGAGGAGTCTTGGTTTTTTATTTCATATAAAAAAAATCAGACTTTTCAAATATTACAAAATTTTCAGAATTTTTAAATATGTCTTATCATTTATTTTTTAAACATTAAAAATTTGAAGAGTATCAGGGTCAATAAAAAAATGCTGAGCTTTGTTTGCCCTAAGGGTGTGAGTAAAACCTAGGGGTATAAACGAGCCGAGTTCGAACTAGTCCTGGCTCGAGTTTAGTTCGACTCATTTTTTATTGGCTCGAACTCGTCTCGATCATATAATCATAGGCTCGAGTTCGGCTCAAAAAGCTCGAATTTAAATATATTTATATATTAATTTCTTATATTAAAAAATATAATGGAAGTCGAGAATCCATTCATCAGATCATATAACCCTCCGCGTACTTTTTTGTTTTACGCCCCGTAACTCTTCCTTAGTCAAGACTTGGTTAACGTAATAATGGATGTATTAATTCGCATAAGAATACACGTAGAGTACCTAAGGAAGTTATTCATGTTAAACAAGTTTAGGAATAATATTTTCAAGTCATGTATTATATTGAGATGAACTTAAAAATATATTAAACTCTATTATGTTTATTTTGAAAAATAAAAAACACTCTATAGGGAAATAAAAATAATTTTATATCTTATAAATATAATACATTGAGATTGTATATATTAAATAATATTACAGTACAATTTTATTTTGATTTAATTTAAAAAAATTATATTTCTATAATTAATATATATCAAATTTATTTATTTATATAACATATATTTTTTAATTTATATATATTTTGGGAGGCCTATAATCAATAAGTATATAGATAGTCTTATGGGTATATTTCAATTTTTGAATAAAAATTAATATATAATAAAAAAAATTATATGATTAGGCTCGAAAAAGTTCGACGAGCCATCAAGCGAGTCATACCTAAACTCGAATTCGGCTCGAATCTTAAATGAGCTGGCTCGAGCTCGACTTGAATTCGATTTAGACCGAACTCGAATCGAACTTTGACCGAGTCACTCACGAGCGGCTCGACTCATTTATACCCTTAGTAAAACCTATTAAACCCTAAACCAAAACCGTTCGGTAATATCAAATTGTATTAGCCAGACTAAATTCATTATAGTTTTCTTTTTACCAAATTGATTCAAACTATTTGATTTGTCGATTCAACATCACTAAAATCGCTCAAACCGACCAAATATTTACAAAATAATATTTAAACAAGGCATGAACAATAATCAAACCTTAAACCAGCAATGATAAGTAACTTATAAAACTAATAATAATTAGATAATATGGGAAATTTGACGAAATAGCCCTAATAACAGGGTTATTTTTAAAAATAACAGGGGAATTATTTTTTTTGCAAAATTGAACTTTTGGCCCTAGTAAAAGACCAAATTACCCCCTTAATATTTTTTCTCTTCTTTTTCTCTTCTTCTCTTTTACTCTCTTCTTTCTCTCTTCTTCTTACTCAGGGCAACGAGGGATCTCTACTATCCCGACAATGACCACGACTACGAGTCTTTCTCTCTTCTTCTCTTTGTGATCGATTTTTAAAAAACATATTTTTATCGACTAGTTTGAAAATTCTTGGACACTGTTTAAAAAAAATTATTTTTTTGAAAACGTGAGGGGAATTAATTTTAATGTTTGAAAAATTGAAGTTTTAAAAATAAGGCTTTGTAGACAACTCCATATCTTACCTTCCCGTCGAATCTGGGAGAGATTGTGAGTTTTTTTAATGGGAAGTATGTAGGCCTTTTTAACTTTTTTCAATATTAATTAACCTCACGACTAGAGAGTCGTCACCTAATTTCATAAATTAGGAAATTAAGAGATGTGAGTTCGGCGTTTAGTTTCGTGTGAGAAAGAGTTTTTTAGACGCTATGTCCTACAATGCCCTTAAGGTCTCTACTAATTAATTTTGGCTTTTTTTTAATTTTTTACGCTTTACATTTTAGAATTTATCAATTTTAAACATTTAAAGGGTTTGTATGAAATAAAAAAAGATAAAAAAAATAAAGAAAATAAAGAAAGACAAAAGAAAACTAAAGCAAATAAAACTATACAAAGAAAACAAATTGTTTTACTTAGGATTCTTCAAATTCAAATGGCCCTTAAAGTTTTATAAAAGTTTACTAATATATAATTCAACATCTTACATCTAATTATTCAAATAATAATAATAAAACAGTACAAAAGAAAACAATTTTTTTATTTTGTACGGGTTCTTCAAATTCAAATGGCCCTTAAATTTTATAAAAGTTTATTAATATATAATTCAACATCTTAGATCGAATTATTCAAATAATAATAATAATATAATAATAAAACTGTACAAAGAAAATATTCTTTTTAGGTTCTACAAATTCAAATGGCCTTAAAGTTTTATAAAAGTTTATTAATATATAATTCAACCTAGATCTAATTATTCAAATAATAATAATAATAATAATATAATAAAACCGTTTTTTACCTCTTACTTACATTAAACTTTATGTTTTTTTAGTTATATTTTATTTTATTTACATGTTAAATATGTTATTAATGTTTACATAAATCATACATAAAGTTAAAGACCTAATTAGTTAATAATCATACATACAATCATATTATATAATAGAAAAACCAAAAGCAATTTTATTATACGAAGACAAAAACTAAAGGTGAAGTCAAGAAGCTTACAAAGATGGTTGACTCAAGTTGATGAACTCTTTTATTTCAAAGGGGCAGCATAAGGGCACTTGATATTAAAATGTGGGGTTTTGAAAAGAAGAAGGTCACGTGAAAGTGAAATGTGAAAAAAGAGAGAGGAAGAACCCTTTGTTAGGGTGCTAAGAGGGGTATTTATAAACAAAGCTATGAAACCCTAGGGCCCAAAGGCCCATTTAACACACTTGACCATTGGAATGAGATTTCTGTTTTAAACATATACAAATGTTTTAAAAAATTGATCAATCTCCACTTGACATGTCACTAAATGTCAAGTAATATCCAATAGGATTAATCATTTAATAATAATGATATAATACTTGGTCATTTTAGTTTTTAATAAAAAAATGACCAAGCCTTCAATCTTTTCTTCCACACGGTTGAAACTTTCTTTCTTGCAACTTCTTCCTTTTTTTTGAATCTTCTCTTTCTTTCTTTGACCGCACATGATAGGATCGACATTTCAAGATTTGTGGCTGTCACCATAAAAAAAGTGACCACTACCTTCACCTAATTCTTTTTTAGCATTTGATTTCATGGGCCGGATCTTGGGCATGGGTCGTCGGTCCATTAGTCGGGTCATCGGTTGGATCCGTCAATTGGATCATTTTCTTGGCCTTACTTCGGGTTGACTTGCCTTTGATTTGGATCTTCTTGGCCTTATTCACAAATTTGGTCCGGATCTTGCATGTGGATCTTGGATTGACCCATTTCCCTTTATCCTACAAAAGAAATAAAATTAAAACAAATAATTAAAGAAAGTAATTTTATTATTATCAATTATTCATATTTCTAAGGAACAATTCTAATTATAATAACATTCTAACTAATTAACTAATCTAACAAACTTTTATAAAAACGTTAATACATATTTTGTAAAATATATATTTTAAATACTCAAGGTAATTAATTAAATAAAACCCTAAATATTCTAAGTATAATAACTTCCTTAAGTGTTGTAACATAGACAAATTACTACCTTAACTTATTAAGAATCCAAAATCAATTATTTTCGAAACTCAATTGTTCTAAAAATAATCGTCTTTAAAATAAATCGTGCAATAAGCCCGTGAATGAATTTCTGAAACTTGTATAGGCTCGGGTTTATTAAAAGCATAAACTATAAAATTGGGGGGGTAAAAAATGAGTGTCTACAGAATGTCCCTCTTGGACAAAATTTGTAGAAAACACTTGGTTTAGAAAAATGCATGTCCAAACTTGAAAATAGACACTTCGTTTTGAAAACACCCAATTTATAGTTTATTTTTGGCTTCGTTGAATGAAATGAGAACAAACTTGACGAGTCTCTCGGGAGAACCGTGTAATTTACCATCCACTCGTTGACGATTCAACTCTGTTTAGAATATGCATCGCTCCTGGTTTATCGATAATGTAGATCGAGCCAGGTGGTTTCGACCATATTTCTACACACCTCGCCTAGTCTTTGGATTGTACATGAGTACATATCTTGACTTAGTTTGTTGATTGTGTTTTTTTTAGAGAAATACTATTTAATCACAATTCTACTTAGTGATTATATAGATTTAAGTATCACCGGTCAATTTAGCAAAATACTTTTTAATCACAATTCTGCTTAGTGATTATATAGATTTAAGAATCACTGGTCAGTTAGCGAAATACTTTTTAATCACAATTATGCTGAGTAATTATATAGATTTGAGTATCGCTAGTCAGTTTAGCGAATACTATTTAATCACAATTCTGCTTAGTGATAAATTTATATTTCCCGGGTCAGTTTAGCGAAATACTATTTAATCATAATTCTGCTTAGTGATTATATAGATTTAAGTGCCGCTGGTCATGGGTTGACCATATTAACCTTTAGAGGGTTAACAAGTTCATTAGCGAAAATCAGGTTGACCTGATGATCGGGTAACAAATTGCTCGCGATTTCGGGTTTAGGAATGATTTTCTGATCAATCAGGTCTTGACACTGATATTTAAGGGCACTATAATTATCAGTAGAGTGCCCCTTTATTTGATGATATGCACACCATGCCCCTTCAAACCTGCCAAGGGACTCTACCCCTTCTCGAGGAGCTAAGGGCTTGATGAGGTTCCTCTGATGAAGGAGGGTAAAAGCTTAACTCAAGGTCATGCCTAGATCATCAAAAGTTCTTGGAGGTCTTGGGACCCTCGGAATTGGTGGCTTAGGCGTCGTCAGGACATTTGTTTTGGCCAATACCAGTTTGCTTGGACTGGGCTTAGAAGGAGTAGGGTCCTGCCAGGCAGTTGTGACCTGGTGAACTTCGTTTTTTTCCTTCCTTTGAGGTCGAGAATGAGCAACATAGGCCTTCATGGTTTTACCCTCTTTCCTTTACTTGTCAAAGGCTTCGCCGAGGTTACTACCTGTTTTAAGGAGCTTCTTCATGTTTTGGAAAGTCTTGATGGCGAATCCAACAGCACATCACCGTTAAGATTATCCAGAATCATGTTGATTTGTCTTTGTTCGCTAGGAAGGGAATCAATCTCTTCAGAAACCGCTTTCCACCGTTCGATAAAAACCGCGAATTTCTCGTTTTCGCCTTGCTTGACATTCTTGAGCTTCTTCTTTGGCCGTTCTAAGCTGAGATGCATGTTGAAACATTGTATGAAGGTTGACGCGAGTTCGTCGATAGCCTGAAGATAAACTATCTTCTTTTGGTGATACCAACACAGGGCCGCACCATCTAATTATTGGGGAAATAGATGGAGGACTGTTGGTTCTCCCAGATATAAAGGTGTCATGGCCATGGTGTATATCTGGAAGAAAGCAGCAGGGTTAGTCTTGCCTACATACTTTGATAGAGAAGGTAGCTTTATCCCGAAAGGGATCATTGCTCGTTCGACAATTTTCATGGCATTTTTCCAATCATGGTGTTCACCCAAACTGCCTTTGGTCAATTGATTGAGTTGCTCTTGGAACTTGTCCTGGTTAGCATTCAATTGAGCCATTTGGATCTCGTATTCCATAGGAGGGATGATCGAAGGGTTTGCCCCTTCTTGGGCGTTGGGGTTGTCAACAACTTCTGGCTGAGTCATTGCTGACCTGTTATCATCTTCAGGAGGCTCTTCATAGAGAGATGCTTCTTCCACGCGACGATTATGAGGATTGATCTTGATCGGAGTGGTAATAGGTGTAGCCAGTGGCGGCTGTCGTGATGAGGATGGCTGCTCCGGGACCGGGATGGCAGACTTAGTCATCACACTCGTTAATATCGCTAACTATTCAGTGACTTGCTGAAGAGTAGCTTTCATCTTAGCAAACTCAGTTGGGGATACTGTGTCCTTAATGCTCTTTGGAGTTCCCTCAGCCATGACTTGACACACAAAACGTCCAGTTCTTGGATCTCTTTTCCGTGGGGCTGTACTTGTACGAAAGTGACTGGCGTACTGTTGAGAAGATAAAGATAGATGAAGCTTTGTAGATGTAGTACAATATAAATGCAAAATGCGAGACATGAATTCAGGAAAGCAAGGATCTCATTCATGAACAAACAGACAAACATAGAGCTGTATATAAACATAATCGCAGCGTTTGTTACAGAGAGACTCTCTTATTTATATTTTATAAAAGAGTCTAAATGGAAAAAAGTCCTAGATGAAAGCGAAAACTTCCTAAGTCTAGATATAGTCTGGTTCTATATGAGCATTCTCCTCTACTTCAGCTTGGTGAGCTCTCTCATACCGGTT